>NW_026606607.1:5197500-5624858 GCF_029890125.1 Rhinichthys klamathensis goyatoka | reverse complement strand
AATATATTTTATATATAAACGCCCCAGGTAGTAGCTGCGCGGAGAGGACCAGTATGCAGTGGTCCATTTACTTGGCGTATGTGAATAAATACATATCCTGAAGCAAAAGACTATTTTAGAACAGTGATTTGCTACCGTAACACCCCCTCTTCACTCTCCAGCTGGCCCTCTCCAAACACCCCACACCGTTGGCTGCAAGCCAGGGATATTTATCTTCGCTGTGTTTTGGGATCCTTTATAGGACAGTCATGGTTGATGACCCGTCCCAGTGGAGCCAGAGAGCCTTACAAAAAGTGCTGTGGTGGTACCATCGTATTGTGATTCTATCACATGATTGTGATACTTCGCATACCGTGTATTACAATGGCAAATGTTACAAAAACATATAGCATTACCATGATGCATGTTCAAAGCACATGGTACTACCATGGTAAATGTGAAAAAAAAACATGTGCATTAATATAATTATATTGATATAAATATCAGTCATGATTATTGATATCAGTGATTCCCATACCTTGTTTAAAAGAAGTACATTTAAAAAAAAAACTTTACTAAATGTAGTTTTTTCGGACATTTCATTGCATGCTAATTAAAATTAAGGAATATGTAGCCTATTATAGTTTCAAATTATATTAAATGTAATTCATTTTTTTGACCATATGACTTAAAAACATCTTTATATGTTATTTTAGAATTACTTCTGTTGTCTTTGAAATATACTGGAGAATGTATACTGACAAGCATTTATGATAAACTGAAATCAAGTAATTTCAACTCAAACTTGTAAGTGATGTATTTAAATAAATTGTAATTACACATTTATAATAGTGAAGTTGCAATTTAGCACATTTGAAATATAGTAGTTTTAAATGTAATATTGAGGAACACACTACAGTTAAAATGTTATTACTTGAACTTAAGTTTGTTAGTCAACTCATCAAACTAAGTGTACTTCTATAACACACGACAAAAGCCAATTAAAACACTATGTTTTAATATATACTTTAAAGTAAAACTTTCAATTTGACACCATTAAGTGCACTTTTTTAAGACTAAAGTGTGTTAAAAAACAATCGTTAAGTACATTATTTATATTATACTGTATGTAATAGTTTTTTTCTTTAAATACAAGATTTTAAGTACAAGGGCACATTCAATACAATTAAGCACACACACACAAAAAAAAACATGTTATTATGTCCAACACCGACAACATGTCCATCCCCCCCCCCCCCCCCCCAAAAAAAATGGTATTATATTTCCAAACAACAAGGAATCCCAATGTTGCATGTACAGCATGGTAAAACCATTATAGAACTGTTTGCATCTTTCTCTATTATACATAAAGAGGACTATGTATTGTGACATTCAGTGCTGCAACCTCTAGGTTTCAAGTTTATAAATTACTCCGGCATCCCTGTAGTTGTAAAGCAAGAATATGTAATGTACGTGTCAGCTACTGAAAATCTAAAGTTAAAATGCTAACCCAGAGTAAATTCCTCTTCCCTAACTCTGTTTTATTTCAGAGCACTAGCTCTCGATTTTTTTTGTCTCAGGATCTGAAGTGTGTCCCTGGGTAATAATTGCTGACACGCCAAAGCCAACATTGCACACGGCGCCCTTTAATAGTTTTCATTTTTCTTCTTTACAGGCTAGCCTCTGCGCTGCCATTATGAATGATCAGGGGCATAGCAACCCGCCATCGAGAACTCTCTCTCTCTCTCTCTCTCTCTCTCTCTCTCTCTCTCTCTCTCTTCTCTCTCTCACTCTCATCTCTCTCTCTCTCTCTCTCTCTCTCTCTCTCTCTCTCTCTCTCTCTCTCTCTCTTCTCGGAGGCTGACCCACGCCTCGTTGACCATTATCTCTCCCTGTGTCTTCCCTCTTTCCATTTACTCGATCTCCCCACACAGACAATTTATATAAAAGACTTTCCCCTGGCTTTCATCAGGGCCCAGGTAGCAAAGCCCATTTCGTGACATTAATTTGCCACCTTTGCTGACCCCAACACATCAATTCGCTACTTTATAAACTATTTCGAGAATCAGATTTATCAGGCCTGACAGAACTTTTTGCACCGATATAAACAGCGTTAGCGTCCTGGCTAGCTCCCCTGCGCCAATTCATCATTATCTTATTTGGAGGGCCTAAAGATTCTTTGACATTATTAATAGTAAGATGAATCACAGGAAAACTACAGAATCTGTCCCTGGCGAGGCCGAAATAATCCATTTGGGGAAGAACATATTTGTGTGGAATGGCATTGGGTGACGGTGGAGCTCCCGTTATTAGCATTGGCGTACGCATGGGTGGTGCTCTGCTGACTGAGGCATGGCCTGAGAGAATAACATCGCTGTAGTTCTCCACCAGATACTGCTTTAACGATAACAGCACACGCTGGAACTGATACGTGATGCTGGAATTTGAGTTTAACGGTCATACCGTAAATTTAAAATCCGCTGTGGGAAAATGGAAAAACTCTGTTTTGAGCAAATAGTGTAGAAACCTTGAACATAGTAAACCACCAGGGCGCATTTGACATGTTTTTTTCAACCTGCTTGTGGCAAAAAATGCAGTGGTGTAAAGTATTTGAGTAAATGTAAATATGTTAAGTAACTTTTTGGCTACTTTGTAGTTTGACTGAAAGATATTGGTCTCTACTTGACTATATTTAAATGCTCTAACTCCAATACATTTGTGATGAGTAATGCAGTTACACATTGCATTTTGCATGGCACCTAACTTTTTCCTGCAGAAGTTTATTATTGATTTGGTTATTATATCACCATCAACAGGGGATAGAGGTACAGTTTTGCCCTTGTTCACCCAAACTTGTCTACTCAAAAGGCTACTTTACTCGAATGTGAGTGCATTAGCAGCTGTTTCATATATAAGACACAGACATCTTCAGCTGAAACCAGCCCGTCCAGTGCAAGAAGGCTTTGAGTATTTCATTTTCTATGCCCTTTTTGAGAACTTGAGCTTAACTGAGACTTTTGTACAAAATGAGAGCGTTTGTAGACATTTAAAAGGCTGTTGTGTCGACCATGATTTATTGCAATATAGAGGTGTTCACTTTTATTTTGATTTTGAAAGTGATTTCTCTCCTCACAAATCACCTGTTTCTTGTTTTTCACTGGCATGTCTCTTGGGTTTTGAGGACTACAGTGAATCTTTAAGCCTACATTCAGTACAATACTGAGTAAAATACTGTTAAAATCAGATACTCCAAGACTTTTACTCTAGAGGTATTGGAATTAGTGACTTTTAACTTGTAAGGGAGTGATTTTCGCTGTAAGTTATCTGTATTTTTACACTGTAAAAAAAAATCAGCTGTCAGCTGTGGTTACCAGACATTTCCCGTAAAAAATACGGTAGCAACATTTTAGGTTTTACAGACTTTTAATTTTACAGCAATAAACCATATTTCATTATCTGATATAATGCTAATTTACTGACCTTTTGAAGTATTAATATCTGTTTTGTACTATCGTAATACACTGACAGCCAATAATCACAGCAGTGATGAGAGTCACATGATCATTCAAAGCTCTTCACAAGCAATCTTCCACTAGAAAGATAATACTAATATATACTGAAGCGCTGCACAGTGTCATTCACACAAACATTAAACACCATCATGGTAACATGTTGAAATTAAAAAAAATGCAATAAACATTAATTTAACAAGATTAAATGTAACATAAAAACCCCAATGTACATAACTGATTAAAAAAAAATTATGAAAAAATTATGAAAATTATGAAAAAACAGTTATTTAAAAAAAAACATCAAATGTGAAGTGTCACGCAGGGAATTGTGGGAATGTCAATTTACGTTTTTTTTTTACTGTAAATTATACAATGACTTGTTCTTTTTCACTTTCAAAAAACGGTATTTTACAGTAAAATTGCATTAAATGTACCATTATATATATCACAGTTATTTACCGTGTATAGTAAGGAAACTTTCTGTTAACCAATTAACAGTTTTTCACTGTAGCATTTTTACAGTCTTTTACCGTTAAAATCACAATCATTTTTTACAGTGTACTCAAGGATGGTTTCAGGTACTCTTTACACCTCTGATAACATGTAGTTCAGATTGTATGCAGTTTGTGGGTAACAACAAGTGATATGCTGCAACTCAAAGATGACGAACTCCATCTGAATGTTGTCCCAGTTCTTCCTCCATTGGTCCTTCACCCTAGATCAGGCTCCCCGAGACTCTCGAGCCGTGTGCTGGATGGATCTCTCACTTAAAGCTGCTGAGGGTTGAGCTTTCAGCCAAATGACAATTTGATTATTTCCTTTCCACTAACAGTTATATTTTGACGCCTGTCAGTGCCGATGGGCCCTAGCAAATTCTCAGCTGTACATCAGTCAAGCTGGTAACGGATGTTTTCTGTTCTGTTCCAAAAGCGACTCAAAATACAGCTTCGGTATTTTGATTTATCATTTATCGTTGGAATGGAATTTAGAAATGTTGTTTATACTGTGATGAATTGTGCCATTAATGCTTTTGAGATTAAAAATAATAAATGAATACAAATAATTATAATAAAAATGTTGGTTGGTAAGGTCCTTCCAATTCTACCAGTCCAGTTACCCAAAAACGACTGCAATTTGGACATTTTAAGTGAGATTCAATATCATGTGGAGTGTATTTAAGGAATAATTGATGACGGTTGAATTGTGGTAATTACAACCTTGGTGTGCATTATTTTTCTAATAATTCAATGGCTCTGAGTATACTGATATATGGCTGAGATGTACTGAACACTATGTAGGGAACATTTAAAGGTAGAGTAGGCAATTTTCGGAGAGGCTAGCAATAGCGAGTTAGCTTTGAAAGCATACGATCCCTCCCTCTCTTCAGAGCGACTCTAAGCCACGCCTCCTCCAAAACACACGAACAAACAAAAGCGTTACGAGAGACACGCTTAAACTACCTCATGTCTCAAAGCACATATTACAATAATACTGAACATAAAGAGCTGTGTACAAGAGCTCATTTCGACATTGATAGAGTTGCCATTGAAATGCATAAATTCGAGTCACGAACCGCTCCGCGAAGGCTATAACATCACGGGTTTCCATCTCTTTCCAAATTACAGTAGTTATGATGTGAACGCAGCATAAGCTGGTTGTGGTGTGAAGATTTTGGAGACAATTGGTTTTGTATTTATCTTGAGCATTTTCTATTTAAAATGACCAGGTATTTCCATGTTGGTAAATATTTGACATGTCCGTGGCGACGTTTGTGCAAAATGAAATCACGTTGCGACGTTTTGCTAATTTCGTGACTCTTTCAAACTGAAATGTCCAGTGCATAAAAAGCATGATTTATCCGGAACAGATGAAAGTGAATCTGGCAGCGTTGGTTCCTGGTCGTATCATGGCAGTTCTTAATTATTTGAGTATTTATTTGAACCAATTTGCGGTTCATTTTTCATAGTTTAAAACCCTTTTTTATGGAAAAAAGTAGCTGTAAATATCCTGTTTCTCGATGTGACACACGGCTCAGGTCTTTGCTAATGAGTCGTGTCACGTGTTAGATATCAGTCCATCATTTACTGTAATGTTGGGGGCCTTCTGGAGATGCAAAACTACTGAAAAATAAGTATACTTATTCAAAATATATTCCCTTTTTTAATAGTACATTGCAAATACTAACAAAAAGTGTACTATCTTTAAATATATTATATATTAGCATCATGCTATTACCTATTTTCACAATACAACTTTTAACACACTTTAAAATAATTGCACTTTAGTATATTTTCTAAAAAAATATATTTTAGAAAAAATATACATGAAGTGAAAATTCAGTTTATTTTTTAAAAGTGTATGTTTTTGCACTTTATTAAAAGTATATTTTAATTTGAACCGTTTGCTGGAAATGATCATTGTAACAATGCATTGGAAGTTCAAAATACATTATAGTATACAAGAGTATTTTGTACAAAGTATAGCTAAGTTTTAATTGTCTAACAATGCACCTTTGTTATCGAAGACAACAACGTATGCAATTTGTAGTATTTGGAATAAGCCAAAGGTATTAATGAGCCTATACTTTTTACTCAAATATATCATACCAGATAGATTTGTAATGTAACACAAATAAAGTACACTTTAATATCACTAATCAAGCATGTAATTAGTCCCTGCACAGGCATATATTTAAAGTTTACTAAGTATACTTGAGGTTGGTCCAATTTAGTTGGTCAGATGTTTTTGCTTTACTACAATTTAATTACAACTAATATACTTAGTACAGAATAAGTTGTTTTAAAAAAGCACACTTCAAGTTAACTAATCATTAACACACTTGAAGTATACTGATAATTAGTCTGTAGTCTGGCTGCAAGTATACATAGCATATTTTTTTATTATTACTATTATGTTTGTTATTTTTAATATAAAAATTTGTTCTTTCAAATATATGTTTTGAAAATCCAAAACAAGTTTTTCTTTCTACAATCCCCCATACCTCCCCCCCCCCCCCCCCTCCCCTCCCCCCTCCCCCCCTCCCAAACTCAAAGCAACTTTTTAATGCACTGACTGTGGCGTTTGTGCATATCTTTTATAGCAAGTCCTGTACTTTATTAAAGAAAGACGCCGAAGCACGTCTAATACTCATCGAGGCAGCTGTGGATACAATACTGAGAAAAGCTTGTACTTTATGAGTCATACAACAAGCTTGTTCTTGATTTTTTTCTCAGTATAGCATGAAATCTCAGTATAAAACAACACATTGTCTGAGTTGCATTCTTATATGATAAATGATAAATAAATGTCTATATGTTTGGCATGGCAGTTTTTCTAGCACTTTTGTCAGGGGCCGTGTTGTTAATCTTTTCAATTGTTCTAGTCTGGAAGGAACTGTGGATCAGCTTAGTGACCTCATGCTGCTCCGTGTGTGTAATGACACAGGGGAGACAGTGAGAGCTGAAGTGTTTGTGTGTCATTGCTGCCCTCTGCTGGTCACACTGTTACATGACACCCAAAACACACTTCCACGTTCCAGTCTTTGTAAGTAGAAAACCATTCAGATTCATTTTGGTGCCAGAAATGATTTCTAGTGGATGTATGAAGTCTCGTAAACCTTAAGCAACTAAGTGTAAAAAAATATATATATTTTTTTATTATTAATTTTGAATAGTTTTATAACTGCAGGTCTATTAGCCCAGTAGTTTGTATAATTATAAATCAATATGAACAATAATACATTTGTATATTGTTTAATAACGATTGAATTTGATGTATGCTGAAGTTTTCAATACATACACCACTGTTCAAAAGTTTTAAAGAACTAAAGCTGCGTTCATCGGCAAGGAAGTGTTACATTTTTCAAAAGTGACAGTAAAGAAATGTTTAATGTTACAAAAAATTATGAACATATTATTTAAAGAAAAAAATATTCTAAGAATGTTTTGCTAACGTTTCATTTAAGCTATGATTTTTTTTCCCTGAATGTTCCCTGAATGTTCAAAACGTTCAAAAAAATAAAAGAAATGCAAACATGAAGGAAACATTCGATTTGATCATTTTGCAAACATTATGGTAACGTTATACTGTTATATACTGATATAACGTTATATCTATATGTTTGGCATGGCAGTTTTTCTAGCACTTTTGTCAGGGGCCGTGTTGTTAATCTTTTCAATTGTTCTAGTCTGGAAGGAACTGTGGATCAGCTTAGTGACCTCATGCTGCTCCGTGTGTGTAATGACACTGGGGAGACAGTGAGAGCTGAAGTGTCTGTGTGTCATTGCTGCCCTCTGCTGGTCACACTGTTACATGACACCCAAAACACACTTCCAAGTTCCAGTCCTTTGTAAGTAGAAAACCAATCAGATTCATTTTGGTGTCAGAAAAGATTTCTAGTGGATGTATGAAGTCTCGTAAACTAGAAGCAACTAAGTGTAAATTTTTTTATTATTTTTTTTTATTATTATTATTAATTTTGAATAGTTTTATAACTTCAGGTCTATATATTGTGTCATCAATTAGCCCAGTAGTTTGTATAATTATAAATCAATATGAACAATAATACATTTGTATATTGTTTAATAACGATTGAATTTGATGTATGCTGAAGTTTTCAATACATACACCACTGTTCAAAAGTTTTAAAGAACTAAAGCTGCGTTCATCGGCAAGGAAGTGTTACATTTTTCAAAAGTGACAGTAAAGAAATGTTTAATGTTACAAAAAATTATGAACATATTATTTAAAGAAAAAAATATTCTAAGAATGTTTTGCTAACGTTTCATTTAAGCTATGATTTTTTTTTCCTGAATGTTCCCTGAATGTTCAAAACGTTCAAAAAAATAAAAGAAATGCAAACATGAAGGAAACATTCGATTTGATCATTTTGCAAACATTATGGTAACGTTATACTGTTATATACTGATATAACGTTATATCTATATGTTTGGCATGGCAGTTTTTCTAGCACTTTTGTCAGGGGCCGTGTTGTTAATCTTTTCAATTGTTCTAGTCTGGAAGGAACTGTGGATCAGCTCAGTGACCTCATGCTGCTCCGTGTGTGTAATGACAGTGGGGAGACAGTGAGAGCTGAAGTGTCTGTGTGTCATTGCTGCATTTAAAACATTGGTGTCAGAAAAGATTTCTAGTGGATGTATGAAGTCTCGTAAACTAGAAGCAACTAAGTGTAAAAAAAAAAATATTATTTTTTTATTATTAATTTTGAATAGTTTGAATATGTTACAACATTTGTAACATTTAAAAGACTTTAGATGGACGGCCAACTTAAACATTTCAAGAAAATGTCCAATTAACAATGTATAATGGTATTTTTGTACTAACGTTTTGAGAACATTATTAAAGGCCACATAACTTTGAACAAACGTTTAACGTTAGGCTACTAAAATAATGTTTGTTCATAACTTTGAGAGAACATGCAGAATGCTAGCTAAAGTTCTGAGAACATGGTTTCCACCCAAAAAAAAAAAAAAACTTTTTTTTTAAACATAATAATTAGAAATGTTTCAGCAAATCAGCATATTCAAATAATTTCTGAAGGATCACGTGACACTGAAGACTTTAATCTTCAGTCACAATATTACTGTTTTACAGTATGTTTGATCAAATAAATAAAAGCCTTGGTGAGCATAACATACTCCAAAAACTTTTTTATTTTGAAGAACATTTTTGTTAAAATATATTTAATAAAGAACAATTTAAAGGTACATTGTGCAATGTTTTGTTCAAAATTAACCAAATTTAAATAACGAGTCAATATATCATCAATCCTTCTTCCAAAATATGGAGCCCGTTCTCATCCCAAGGCGTCATAAACTGACGCTTTTGACATTTCGTCTAAAACCAAAGCACATGGCACCCTTTAGCGCCAATATGAGACGCATATATATATATACACTCACCGGCCACTTTATTAGGTACCCCATGCTAGTAACGGGTTGGACCCCCTTTTGCCTTCAGAACTGCCTCAATTCTTCGTGGCATAGATTCAACAAGGTGCTTGAAGCATTCCTCAGGGAGTTTGGTCCATATTGACATGATGGCATCACACAGTTGCCGCAGATTTGTCGGCTGCACATCCATGATGCGAATCTCCCGTTCCACCACATCCCAAAGATGCTCTATTGGGTTGAGATCTGGTGACTGTGGAGGCCATTTTAGTACAGTGAACTCATTGTCATGTTCAAGAAACCAATTTGAAATGATTAGAGCTTTGTGACATGGTGGAAGTAGCCATCAGAGGATGGGTACATGGTGGCCATAAAGGGATGGACATGGTCAGAAACAATGCTCAGGTAGGCCGTGGCATTTAAACGATGCCCAATTGGCACTAAGGGGCCTAAAGTGTGCCAGGAAAACATCCCCCACACCATAACACCACCACCACCAGCCTGCACAGTGGTAACAAGGCATGATGGTTCCATGTTCTCATTCTGTTTACGCCAAATTCTGACTCTAACATCTGAATGTCTCAACAGAAATCGAGACTCATCAGACCAGGCAACATTTTTCCAGTCTTCAACTGTTCAATTTTGGTGAGCTCTTGCAAATTGTAGCCTCTTTTTCCTATTTGTAGTGGAGATGAGTGGTACCCGGTGGAGTCTTCTGCTGTTGTAGCCCATCCGCCTCAAGGTTGTGCGTGTTGTGGCTTCACAAATGCTTTGCTGCATACCTCGGTTGTAACGAGTGGTTATTTCAGTCACTGTTGCCCTTCTATCAGCTCGAACCAGTCTGGCCATTCTCCTCTGACCTCTGGCATCAACAAGGCATTTCCGCCCACAGAACTGCCGCTCACTGGATGTTTTTTCTTTTTCGGACCATTCTCTGTAAACCCTAGAGATGGTTGTGCGTGAAAATCCCAGTAGATTAGCAGTTTCTGAAATACTCAGACCAGCCCTTCTGGCACCAACAATCATGCCACGTTCAAAGTCACTCAAATCACCTTTCTTCCCCATACTGATGCTCGGTTTGAACTGCAGGAGATTGTCTTGACCATGTCTACATGCCTAAATGCACTGAGTTGCCGCCATGTGATTGGCTGCTTAGAAATTAAGTGTTAACGAGCAGTTGGACAGGTGTACCTAATAAAGTGGCCGGTGAGTGTATATGGGCCAGAAGGCGCCTCCTAGTGGTCTAACCCTAACCCTTCCCCAGACCTAAACCTACCCATAACTATATCGACGCTAAAGGGTGCCATGTGCGTTGGATTTAGACGAAAGTGTCAAAAGCGTCAGTTTATGATGCCTTGGGATGAGAATGCGTTGAAATGTGTTTTTGTCTTACCCTGATGCATTATGGTGCGTCACTCACCCGTGTGTGTCTCCTCATTTCCGTAAGTAGAGAAAAGTTGCTCTGGTTACTTTGACGTGTGTCTGGTGTTGGAGAGAAAAGTTGCTCTGGTTACTTTGACGTGTGTCTGGTGTTGGAGTGACATACAGTTTTCCAGTGGTGGAGGAAGTACTGAATCTCAGTACTTAAGTAAAAGTACAAATAACCAGAAACATATTTACTTTAGTAAAAGTAGAAGTACCACAATGACAACCCTACTTAAGTAAAAAGAAAAAGTACCTGATTTTAAATGTACTTTAAGTATTAAAAGTAAAAGTACTTGCATAACAATTTATTCTCTTAATGTCTATATTCTAATGATTAATAAAACAGTTAATTCTAACTCATTCAACCTAATACTCATATAATGATGTTCATGATGGAAAAGCAGTTATATTTTAAGTTTTTGTCACCATTTCTGAACAAGCTTGCAATTAGGCAATATACACATCAAGCTTACTATATACCCTATATACGGTATATATATATATATATATATATATATATAAATACACATAGTATGTTAAAACGCCGTATATGACGGCGTTTGGCTGTAAACGCGATTCATTTATGGCGTAATTCTGAACCTCTTGGCTTGCCATACTAATCCTAACCAAACGTATAATACACACGCACCCCACATCACTACTAAACCTACCTTTCTTTTACTGTCTATGAAACCTACCAATGCGTTTCCTATGCATGTAAAAAATAATTTTCGCGTATAAATTGCACGATAAACACACTGCGTGCTATAGAGACGCATTTAGTGTGACCGGGTTGATATATCTATGGCAACCAAACTTCACTGGTGAGACAGAAACGTGCGATGAACGGACGGTCAGGATGACGTTTTGGCAGGGGAAAAAATGATCTGAAAATGTAACGAAAATGTAACAGAACGTTGTAGAAATGTAGTGGAGTAGAAAGTATAATAATTGCTGCAAAATGTAACGAAGTAAAAGTAAAAAGTATGCACTATTGATTCTACTTAAGTAAAGTACAGATACGTGAAAAATTTACTTAAGTAAAGTATCGAAGTATTTGTACTTCGTTACATTCCACCACTGCAGTTTTCACAATGACGAGTGAGAAAGGTTGACATGGAGCTGCTAAATCTCCCACCTCCGGAAAACACCCGTTATGCGACAGAGCTCGTAATAAAACCAGAATCAACATTGGCTTGGGTTTACAGAGGGAACCAGAACTGAGGGATTTAACATGCTATAAAAGTGACACAGAGATGGCGTTTTTATCTCTAAACAGGTGAGTAAAGTTTTCATTGAACAGATAAATTGCCATAGCTCTCTATGTGCAAACTAATAAAAACATGATGAACTTTATGAAATGATGCACAATTTTATTTTAATTTCGCACTGAAACTATATTTACCTTTTTTGAAATAACCCATTAAACCTGCTGAGAAACGAGGAGTGAACCTCTGAGTGAACTAAAATGAGCAGTTGCACGCGCATGCCCGGAAAACTCATGAATATTAATGTAGGCTCCGCCCACTGCCTCTACAGATGCACAAGTCAGTTTTGCTCCACATTTAACGAGATATATGGTGCAAAAGCGAGAGCGCGCGAAACTTGTCACTTGAAAGCGAAAAACAGTGTTTGAGATTCGTCGCAGCAGATTCAAGCAGCTGTAGTTATGTACTTGTGTTTGTGCTAGAAAAATATACAAGATATTTGTGAGAAAATATTCTACAAGTGTGCAACTCTCATTGGATGAATTCACATACTGATTTGCAGATGAGCAAAATTTCTCTGTGACTTCACATGTTTTGATGCAGGTGTTTAAATGCGTTTTGCACCATATTCACTGCAGCAACTGTAGCAAAAATGTGAGCGTACAAGTTTCTTAATTTGTGATTTGTAGAATAGGATTTGTGCGCCTGCAATGAAGAATTTGAGAAGGTGTAACTGTTGTGTTGTGTTTGTGGAAGATAAAAAAAAGTCTACAAGTTTGCAACTCTTAAAACATTTCTCTCTGTGACTTCAAATTTACTGATACACATGTGTGGCTATTCTCTACAACTACAAATTCCACTGTCACAGGCGTTCAGAAGTATTGCACCAAATATACCTTCATAAAAAACGCTGCCTTCGGAGGACTCATTCCACGGTCGGAAGGCAACAATGCACGTCCGAATACAATGTTAGTTTCACTTCCCGTCTCCTGGGATTCCTTCATCTGATCGATTTTTGAAGGCAGCATTGATGTATCCTTCACTGCCTTTGATATCCCACAATCCTTTGCTTTCCATTCTGTGACAGCTGAGCTAAAAATGAAAGATGGCGTCTGAAAGTTGCGGCTGGTGGTCAATTTGTGTGTAAATGTAAATTTTTGAAAAACGTTTTCCACTTTTAATGTCATTTCTAGCAAGAAATTAGCATTGTAGCAATTAAATATTAGCTTAGTTATCAGCAAAGCTCTCTCTATTTTGTTGCAGATCATTACACCGTTACGCTGCCACAGAAGTCTGTCCGAAATCAGTCTCGTGAGGAACCTCCGTGCGCAAACCGTTACGCTGCCTAGTGTACCTTTAAAATAAGACGTTTACAAAGAAACACTCCAGTATCATCAATCTACATCACAAGGAGGCAGAACTGATGTAGGTGCATTCAATATGTATTCATGTGTTGTTTGTTTATATCATTTATTGTTGTTAAATGAATGTGATCCATTTACTGTTAAATGAATAAAATGAACAACAGAATGCGAGTACAAACACAAAATCTGCTTTGCTATGAAAATGCACACAGGTCATTAATAAAAAAAATGTCTGTCTCACACATGACAAGCTTCTACTGGCTGTCTTCATCTGCCACATTAAGCACAGATCTGTGAGCCGTGAGCTTTCTATGTGAAAATAACCATCAGCTCATTGTCTTCCTATCAGACACCCACGCAGCAGTAATATGATTCTTATTACCATGGACTAATAGTTTATTTAATGGGCCAGCAAGTTCCCGCGGACGGCTGGTCAATGGGGGCGCTGCTCATTAGCCAAACAAATGTTAAATTACACTGCATCATAAAATCTCCCTTATTTGTGAAATGCAACATGTATTGGCTTGTGGGAGATCATATCTTACTGAACAGTGTGCCTTCAGTGTTTGCAACCACTGTATTCTCCGTTATAGCAAAAGGAAAGAGCGAACTGAAAGACTGCCATAGTGTGTCATGTAACAAAAATGGAGTCAATAAAGCCAGTATGTGTTCTGTGCATCAACACTTTTTCTTCTATGCGGAGTGTTATTTGCTTTTAGCTATACTGAACTAAACTGGTTTAAACCGGAAACCTAATATAAAAATGCACTTTAACTTTGACACGGTCGTTTAACTTTTTTCAGTGCAGCTCCTCGTTGCACTTAATTCTGTTTAAAGTGACCATGAAATCAAAATGTATGCACATTATAAAAATAAAAAAAAGATAAAAAAAACAATAATTTCTTTACCTGTGAAAGCACTCTCTATTTTGGCTAATGTCACCAAGCCTTCTACTCAATCACCTGTCGTATACAGTTTCCCTTTCCAATGAATGTACTAATCAAGCCCCATCCTTCGTTTTTGATGTTGTAGTAAAAAGTTATAAACTGTAAATGTTGGTTTTGGAAACAACAACTGCAGCATTGTTAACTGTAATGTATGGAAGCTTGTTTCCGCCACAGAATGAAAAATAAAAAAAGGTAATTGCGATTTTATATCACGCAATTCTGACTTTATCTCGCAATTCTGAGAAATAAAGTCAGAATTGTGTGATATAAAATCGCAATTGCAGGTTATAAAGTCAGAATTGCGAGATATAAAGTCAGAATTGCGTGTTATAAAGTCAGAATTGCTTGATATAAAGTCAGAATTGATTGATATAAAGTCGCAATTGCGTGTTATAAAGTCAGAATTGCGTGATATAAAGTCAGAATTGCTTGATATAAAGTCAGAATTGATTGATATAAAGTCGAAATTGCGTGTTGTAAAGTCAGAATTGTGAGATATAAACTATTCTGAAGGGAAAAAAGTTAGTCTTTTTCCCCCCTTAGAATTGGCCTGATAACTCGCAATTGCGAGTTTATATCTCACAATTTTGAGAAAAGATGTCAGAATTTCGAGATATAAACTCGCAATTATGTGTTATAAAGTCAGAATTGCGAGATGTAAACTCGCAATTGTGAGATAAAAAGTCACAATTCTGTCTTTTCTTCTCGCAATTTCGACTTTATTTCTCAGAATTGCGACATTATATCTCGCAATTGCGACTTTATTTCTCAGAATTGCGACTTTATATCTCGCAATTGCGACTTTATTTCTCAGAATTGTGACTTTATATCTCGCAATTGCGACTTTATTTTTCAGAATTGTGACTATTTCTCGCAATTGCGACTTTATTTCTCAGAATTGTGACTTTATTTCTCGCAATTGCGACTTTATTTCTCAGAATTCTGACTTCATATCTCGCAATTGTGACTTTTTTTCTTGCAATTGCGACTTTATTTCTCAGAATTGTGACTTTATTTCTCGCAATTGTGACTTTATTTCTCAGAATTGCGACTTTATATCTCGCAATTGCGACTTTATTTCTCAGAATTGTGACTTTATTTCCCGCAATTGCGACTTTATTTCTCAGAATTGTGACTTTATATCTCGCAATTGCGACTTTATTTCTCAGAATTGTGACTTTATTTCTCGCAATTGCGACTTTATTTCTCAGAATTGTGACTTTATTTCTCGCAAATGCGACTTTATTTCTCAGAATTCTGACTTCATATCTCGCAATTGTGAGATAAAAAGTCGCAATTATTATTATTTTTCTTTTAATTCAGTGGCGGAAACAAGCTTCCATAGTAATGAGTTTTGATCATTTCAGCATGCTAAACATTGTCACATTCCAGTAAAATAGAATCATTTTGGAGTAAGATCAGTCTTCAGAAGACACAAAATGTAGTTTCATCATTTGCAACACAGAAAAAAAAAAAATGACGAACCAATTTTGAGATTGAAAAGAAGTGATTTGGTGACTAACACTAAAGCTAGTGTGTTAATATCAACGCAACACATTCTCATCCTTTGGCGTCATATAGGTGACGCCATATGACATTTCGTCGAAATCTTACGCACATGACATCCTTTAGCGTCAATATAACACGCACTGTTATGGGTAGGTTTAGGTCTGGGGTAGGGTACGGTTATGACGCCTTGGGTTCTGCGTCTCATATTGATGCTAAAGGATGCCATGTGCGTAAGATTTCGACGAAATGTCCAAAGCGTCACATGTATGACGCCTTGGGATGAGAACGGGCTGGTTAATATACATGCTATATGATTGTTGATTTTGCAGGATAGTTATAATCCTGTGCTGGGATCCCCCTGTGCCCTGGAGCAAGCCTGTCTCACGGGACTGTCCCAGTGAATGCATGTTGCTTTGGAATGTGAAACTGTAGATTTGGCTGATAATCAGTATAGGCTCTATAGGCCTTGCAAGGAATCCTCGCCCACAGATTTCTGCAGAACGCTACAACTTCTCCACTTTCCATCAAATGTGCATGTTGGTTCATAAATTGGGCTAAACTAATAATGCTTTCAAATACCAAATGAACCTTTAGTTGTGTTGTGTGGGTAAATCAAACAGGCTCTATCACATATATTTCCATGTTTTTCAGTAAAATAGTCTCATAAAGTGGTAAAAACGATTGTATATTATCCTTACGTGGGCTGGAATGAATCAGAGCCAACTGAACAGTGAACCTCTTTAAAAAGACATTACAAGATAATATTAGTGTAAGTGAACAGAACTGTTCCGATGGAGATACCGCATACTGACATGGACATCTTTTCCTTTGACAATATTTCAGCAATCATGTCATGTGTGTTTGGTATTAGGCGTCTAGAAATTCACAAATGAAACACTCTTTTAATTCATTCGGACAATTCACTCACACACTGAATCATTTGCAGTAAATTCTCACAGCAAAGTAGTAACAGCATCATTTATAAGACACAAAACAAACCCTTGTGAAAAAGCACTTCATTGCATTGAATGTGCACTTCAAATCTTTAAAGTAGCCTATATTAAAAAAGAAAAGAAAAGAAAAACTGTAGGCTACTTAAAGAGAGTACACTTTCACGTTCACACTTTCTAAACACACTTAAGTTCACTTTTAAAAGGTTTAAAAGTTTAACTTTAAAGTACATTTTAAATAGCTTTATGTTTTAATATTTTGTCATGCTTTAAAGAAGTACACTTATTTTGATGTAAAGTGCTTGATTATAATTTTTAATAAGTGATAAAAAAACTTGATATATAAAAATGTATATATATTTTAAACTTCATCAATTCAAATGTGTAATTACAAATATATTTTCAATACATGCCATACAAGTTTCAGTAGAAATGACATTAAAGTATATTTTAGATTAGCATGAATGCTTGTCGGTGCATTTGGAAGTAAACTTTAACCATATTTCAAAGACAATAGAAGTAATTATGCAACAACAAGATAAAATCTTATTTAAGTGAGTCTTATTTATGCTCATCTTTGCTCACTTGTTGCAATTTACCCCAGTATAGCGGGGCAGGATGTAACACATGCTGGGGTAAGTTGTAACAAATAGACAAAAGAAGCGGCCCTGGGCTGGACGGGACAGTAACATGTTTAGGGTGGGGCTTAGCATAGGGTCTATTATGTATTACTCACATTTAATACACATTTAAAAACATTCCACAGAATTATGCTCCTTTTTGGCAACAATCTGCACAGATGAAGGTGCATATAGTGTGGGCCTGATTATCGTTTATCTGAGATTCCTGAATTAATCTTTTTATATCTTACTTCCTTTACTTCTATTAGTTTAGAAAAAGGAGTTATGCACAGAAACGAATGTGACAATTTCATTTTTGAAAAACTGTGAGTGTGTTTTACTGCCCCAACGGGTTTCAGGATTAAATTAGTAGTTGCTCTTTCCTGAAACACTGACTGCACTGCTGTGCTTGGAAGTATCTATCCACTGCTGGGACCTTGAACTGAAACCACAGAGCGTACATGTAAAAAAAAAAAAAAAAAAAAACATGCAGGATATCATATTGCTATTTAGGCCATTTAAACGGTATATACTGTATATGAAAGTTTATTACATTTTCAGTTTGCATGCACTTACAGTAAAGGATGTGGACTTCGGCCTGAATCAATATGGTTCGCCATCATTACTGTTCGTATCACTGCGTGAACAAGTGCTGAGGAAGATCCAGAGCTGAAATATAATGGACGTTTGGTTTCCAAACGCGCTGTAAGCGGTCGACCAATCACAACAGACTGGACCATCTGACCAATCAGGAGGAGGCTCTCGGAGAGGGGTTTAAAAAGAATGAATCCTTTATCGCACCATTTCAGACACTGTGAGAAAAGAGCTGATGTTGCAATATATCATGATAAAATGACAGTGTTGCTTTGCTTTGGATTCTTCTAAACCTGTTGGAGACTCCAAAACACAATTAGGAGCATAATATAGATAATACAACTTAAAATCAAGATATATATATTTTTATTTGAATTCAGTTCAACATTTCTGGAATTCTAAAACTTATTTATTTATTTATGTATTTTATTTTATTATTTTAATATGCACTATAAAAAAGTTGACTTAAGGCAACCTATCACATTCAACTTAAGTTCATATGCTCCAATTATAGTAAACTTAAATACCTTTGTTCATCTAATGTGTAAATGTCTTTTGAACTTAAAAATTTAATGTCAAGGCAACTAAATATTGTTTCGCATTTAGCAATGCAAGGGGAAATTCTGGTTCAAATCTAACTATGAACATAATTTGCCTTTTAAAACTAGAGGCAAACATTTTACCCTGATAGGCAAATATTCCATACAAAAGTTATAATGATGCACATATCACCTCAACACACAAAACTCAAACATGTTGATGATCAACAAATGTAAATTCAGTAAAAAAATATGAACTCTGAACAACAGTATATAATATTAATAATAACATTGACAACAGCAGCAGCAGCATAAATTAAGCCATTAAATGCAAAGCATTGATAATGTTTTAATAATAGTTACCACATATTTTTAAGCTGCAATGCATGCTGGGAACTGGCACAGCATTGTTCAACATACAATTATTTCAGATATCTCAATTTGGACAAGTTTTGGACTTAGATTTGCAAATCTAAGCCAATCTCAACCAAAGTATCATGTTTAGAGGATTCTTGTTTAGTTCACTCGAGATAATAAATGAACTCCTACTAAATCATCTTTGTTAATCTACTTTTTTTATATTTGTTAGAAGGACATTTTGCAAGTTGTATTATTATTATTTTTTTTTTTTTTTTTTTTATAAATGCCTTCTAATATTTTCGTGCATGGTCATGGGGAGCTTTGGAGTCAACTTATCTAAATGGTGAAAAACACATTCCTTTATTTCTTATCTTCGATGCCTCTTCTAAATAATTCAATTTCCTCTGGACTACTGATGACATGAGGGATAAAAGTCATCCTGGCCAAGCACTGGTCTCGGCAGCTGCGGATCAATAGGTGTAAGTCAAGGTGTTAGTCAGATAACTGTTTCAGATCAGATCTGTCGAGAGTTGGAGCTTTTACCGGTGAGTTTGTGCAAAAAGGCAGTTGCAAAGTTGTTCTGGGTGTTGCTAGGGTGTTGCTATGTAGGTGGTTGCTGATGTAAGTATGCTTGCAGTTATACCACACCCTCTCCTCAACAAGCCAATGACATGTACTTTCCACATTCTAAATAAAACAATAACCTACATTTTTCTGCCAAAATTGCATCACCGGTGTAGATGAA
Organism: Rhinichthys klamathensis goyatoka; assembly: GCF_029890125.1. NCBI lineage: Eukaryota > Metazoa > Chordata > Actinopteri > Cypriniformes > Leuciscidae > Rhinichthys > Rhinichthys klamathensis. The sequence continues at coordinate 5,605,197 of NW_026606607.1, read as the reverse complement.
TGAATAGATAATATTTGTGCCTGGTTTCAAGGAAAGGTGCTGTGCAGTGCATGTTGGGACACGCTTTATTGTATATTTGTCTTCTGTGAAGATGAGCCTGTTTTTCTCCACTGGATTTCAGTTTTCTTTTCCAATAATGGAGCTTCAGATCAGTGCATCGTCACAAAACATTTCCAGGCAAATAGTTACATACGTTTCAAGTAAATAATGGCGGTTCAATCAGGGTTTCCACGCTGTTTGACAGCTAAATGTCCTTGACTTTCCAGTCATTCATCAATAGTGGATTTATTTATTTAAAATGTTGTATGTAATATAAACATTTCCATGACTTTTCAGAGATGATTAGGCCTGAAAAATAACACTTTTCACATTAGTTCCAAGTTTTCCATGACTGCATGGACCTAAAACGATTTGTGCAAGAGTTGATTGTGCAAAACAATGATCATTGATCATTTTCGTAAAAACTGAATGCTTTTCACATCGCTTTGCATATGTTTCGCCACATGGTGCATGTTATATAAGAGGCCATTAAGTACAATAAGAGGAAAATGCGCTGTGTGTGCATCTCCACCAACTGCTGTTCAGTTCCACTAAAGTGAATCTCTTGTGTCAGCATGAACAGTGAGAGCACTTTCACTTTCATTTCCCATGCACAAGACACATGCCTTCCAACTTTCACCATGACACGTCACACGGTTGGCATGATCAGGGAACCTTCAGCGCCGCGGGGGAATGAGATGACGTCAATAACAATAGAACAATGCATCTTATCCTTCTGTTAAAATAATATTTACAGTTACACTTGTGTGACTTTTCTCGTAATACGTCTCGCAGCTTCTCGTACTCGCTCTCCATTCTGTTTATTCAATGGTCGAATTGTGATCATTTTTATTAATGATGTAATTACTATCATAACTGAATTACGTTCAAGTGTAGTAATACATTTCATAAATGTGCATGCAACAGCTGAATTAATTTATGTGCATAGCTATGTGCATAGCTTTTCCACAAGAAATGTGGATAATGTTTCTTGAGTTTTATGAATATTGGTTCAAATGTATTTTGATGGAGTTGACTATAAATAATGCATGTCATGTCAACTAACTCTCATTAGAGTATTAGTAGACTGTTAGGTTCGGGTTAGTAGAATAAGTCGACATGTACATGCAAAGTTACTTATAGTCAGTAGAACGTCTGTTGGTGAACAATGAAAATAAAGTGTTAGCAGATATTAAGCAGACAGTCTACTAATACTTCAATGAGAGTTAGTTTACTTGACATGTAGTTGCAACGTTACTTATTGTTAGCAGATAGGGGGCCGTCGAAATAAAGAGTTACCAAAATTGAATTAATTAAAAAATGCAAATAAAATAAATAAATGCATATTTCACATTTTTTTAAAACAAATTAATAAAATAGTAAATTAAAAGATTGTTTGAAAAAGAAACAAATAAATAAATAACAGAAATGATATTGAAATGGTGGAAAAACTGTTGCAACGATGCTGTAATGTGCCGCCCACAGTATCAGTTAAACACCCCCACACTTTCCACTGACAGGAACTTCCTTGAGGAATACCAGAATTTGGGCATCCAAAAAAATATGTCCTGTTTCATTTTTACCTTACCTGACAGGTGTGGTCAGTGTTTCTGGCCCGTTTCATTTTGACCCAGAATGACAGGTGTGGTGCAGCAGGTGACAGTCCTCGAGCTATAAAAGGCACAGCAGAACAGCAGTGTCACATCAGCATCTCAGCATCTCAGCTCCTGATAAGCAGAACAACAACAGAAGGTGAGCACTTTCTTGTCAAGTACACAGTTTACATTCATTTTGCATGAGTGTTTAAATTCTTATAATGATGAAGATTCTCGCTCTTCCATGCTTTCAGGAAATATGGTCTGGATTCGAATCATCATAATCTGCACGTCCATATCTCTGCTGCAAGGCCATAAGAAGTGCACAAGACACATACATTGGGACCATCTCATTCAGTCTTTAAATTCAATGGTAAGTGTCCACAACTCTGGTTTAACCATGAATTTTCAATTAAACTCGCAACATGAACTGAACGCATATGATTTGTGTTTTCAAAGGGCACTGCGATATCACATGATTGTGCATTTGATTATGAAGAAGACAGCCTGTGTGATCCACGTCACCTGGTCAATATGGTTTGTACATCTGCAATCCTTCTGTATATTTCTGATTAAAGGTGTTTTATATAAGTCAATTATAATAATAAAATTAATATTTGCTATTCACAGGTGGATCATAATGCAGTCCTTCTAGTCGACATTGTCAAGAGAGCAGAGACAATGTACAGGGAGAATCCGAACCCAGGGGCGTTTATTGATACTCTCCGTCACACCCGTCATACCCTGAGCAATTGCGTAAGAATCACAGCATGTGGTATTAGAAGTTATGATACAGTCACACAGCTTATTGTCAACATGATAATCACGTTGTCTGCATTTCTTCGGTAGGTTCATCACTCTGGCAATGTTGAAAAGGAACCTGTGATCACATGCTTCAACAAATTAGATGCTTTTCTTAAGAAAAAGGTAAGAGTATCTATCTATCTATCTATCTATCTATCTATCTATCTATCTATCTATCTATCTATCTATCTATCTATCTATCTATCTATCTATCTATCTATCTATCTATCTATCTATCTATCTATCTATCTATCTATCTATCTATCTATCTATCTATCTATCTATCCCTGTCTAAATGTCTATATAATTCTATTTTTTTCAGTCCCACTCACATTGTGCATGGGAAATCATTAATTCAAAACTGAGAGAGATTCTTCAGAGGCTGGAGAAACGCTCCGTCAGAAGGCGCCGTTAGAGACTTTATGCATGTCTTTTGATAGTATGCATATATATTTTTTAAAGTTATGAAAATGTACATAATATGCAAAACGTTTAAAATTTATGTTTTTTTTAGTGTGTGATAAGCTTGATTGATATAGGCCTATGCATTTTTTTTACTATATTTTTTTTAAATAAAATTGTTATGAAATGCACATATTGTAATACACAAAATGTTTCAAATTCATGATATTTTTGAGCCATGAACAGTTGCTGTGTGAGTTTGTTTGTGTACTTTGTATATTCTAGATTATTTATATATTTTACTGTTAAAATGTGAGTCTTCATAGCTTCTGTACTGTATGTCTTTGATATGATCTGTACTTGAACAAAAATAAAAAAGAATATGAATAAAATCTCTGTTTCATCCTTCTGTCATATGGTGTTCGGATTGAATATAAATATACATGTATATTAAACAAACAAACAAAATGTATGTAAACTGTTTTAAACATAAATGGTCTCACAGACAAGGCTTAGATTGAGCCAGGATTAGGCCTTAGTTCAATTAAAACATTTCAGTAGCTTTTATAAAATGTGCCTTAGATAAAACATGGTGTGCATTTTGAGACAAAACAATGGCAGTGATATTTTTTAAGATATGTCAGTGCAAGTTATTTTCAGTTAAAACAGCTCAAACATACATTTTAGTTTGGGACTAACTTAAGCCTTGTCTGTGAAACCGGGTGATAGCCTAATGTGTTAGCATAATGGTACTATAATAAGTGAAACAAAAGGAAAAAATTAATAAAATAATATTTAGTTTTTGCATATTTACAATATTTTGAATAAAAAAAATCTAAAAAGTCACTGTCAGTCATATGATCAGTTGGAAGAATAGCCTACATTAGAATATAATCTTCATTCTTAGAAACAACATCAATCACATTCCCTTGCAGTTCTTATACTAACCAACAGACGACAGCATACTCTAAAAATAACGGTTTAAAAGCTACACAAATGACTAGCAAGATTGTAATCACGCCCATGTTACTTTTAATATATAATTTAATTGCACGGTTAAAAAAAAATATAGGTGTAAACTGTAAATCAACATTTTAACTATTTTGCTCTTTGACAGCATCTGACAGTTACCGGAATTTTTTTCCGGACCATATTTGTCCAATGCAAAATAATTGTCCCGCCTACATTATCTTCCTACACGGAAACGTCGCCGAGAGCGTCTACTATTGGTCAACATCCTGACAAGAATTCTTGATCTATTCAACCATTGGCTGAGAAGCTGTCAGTCACAGAAACTGTTGATTCAGGTTGACGAGAGGACGTACAGGAGGAGACCGCTCGTGAGAGAAGAGGAGAGGGGAGGATAGAGTCCCTCAACCGGCACTCTTACATATAGAATTTAATTTATTAAATATTGTTTAACATATTGTTAAGGGAAAATGGCTCAGCCAGACAATAAGAAGTTCTTTGAGAACCTGACGGGCGCTGGGAAATCTATAGCAGTGCTGACGAGCGGAGGAGATGCTCAAGGTACAGTAGAAAGCTCACTGACATCTCATGATCGTTTTCTTATATTGCATCACTTTAACTCGTGATTATCAGTGTTGTTTTCTATTGAAATGTTCAGAATGTTTTCTACACCGTATCATTATGACATCTGATGTTCATCCTGGTACTTATTATACAGTGCGATTCACTGTTATCAGTGTTAAATGGACTGCTCCGTCATTATATCAGTTGCACTGTACAAATGCAACTTTGTTAGAACCTCATACTTCGATTTGCTTCTCGTTAGGATGGATGAAATGGCCCTTGAGGGCCTGAGGAGATTGAAATGTAGGCTAACCATCAGTTAATCACAAGGTCATATATCTTGAATCGTGATGCGTTTGACTGACACATGGTTGATGATTAGGTCATCGGGTTTAGGGCATAGGAATGTCTGTCATTATTTATATCCACCACAGCTGGCTGTTCAGGCTGGCTAATAGCAGTACAAGTGTAGCTTAAGAATGATGGTGAGGATGCAAATCACACACTAAATACATTTGAGCTCATCCTGCTACATTGCAGATGACAGTGAAGCTTTAATTTCTGTCATAACGTTTTCAGATAACGGGGAGCTTTTCCTTACGTCTCTATTATGTAGGTGTGTATGTGATTGAATAGCATTTATTCCAAATGCATGTCACTGCATTGCGGAATCACGTGACCTTCACGAAGAGCACGTAACATGTCATCTTCACTGCCACAATCGAGCCTAAAATATTCTGCTGCTTGCTTATGTTTGCTTAATATGAATAACCGTCATGTCTTTTAACGTTACCTCATATCGGCGCTTTTCTGTCTGTCAATCATCGATATGAAGTTGTTTCGCCTTCAACCAGGAAGTTGCTGCGCGTTTCAGTCACTTTCCTGTGTTTATCGCGTGCAGGTGCTTTTTAAAAGTCATGTTTGTTTCTTCATTAAGTGGCCTATTTCGTAAAGAATACGTGAATTATGTGACTTTAAGGATTTAGCACGTAGACAGGATGCGTACGTGAGGAGCCGCGTTTGAGCCGGTGAGGTACGTCACAGGAATCTGAGTCATGTGACCGACGCGCGCCCCTTCATAAACCAAAGTCACGTTTCACCTTTGCGTTTCACGCAGCCATAATAATTCAACATTATAGGCCTACCTTTGCTGTAAATTAAATACGTGCATTGGATTGAATAACCAAAGACGCTGTTTTTACCTGATATGACCTGTATAATGACTCGTGTAACCGAGTCTAGTCAGGATGAGTCAATAATAAAAAGCGGGTTAGAAGTGCACCTGAAGTGCACTTTTACAACCACATTGCAAAGACTAGTTGTTCCTTTGGAAATTACAATCTAGTTTATGAGCCCATTTCACTCCTTTATAAAAGGATATTCTTTTTAAGCCGATTATTATTTCTGACTATTTCTATTTTTTTTTTAGAAGTATGCACACATTGCACAGTGTAGGCCTAGTCTTTTTCCACAAGAGATTTCTCTGCAGCTCGTGAGAAATGCTAATGTTCTTGGTTTGTAAGTTACTGTGTGGTAAAAAATTTACATATAATTTCATTGTAGTTAATGAGTCACCAAATGCAGTGTCACTACAGTCATCTGATGTAACACTCATGCAATATTAGTCAGTTCAGTGGCTTAATGTATTCGTGCACATTTCTCAGTCACTCGAACACATGTTATAGATGTATTCATTCATTGACACTTTAGAGCAGCTGCAAGACGTATAGCAGGACTGCATTTGTTGTCTGTTTAGATAAACTGATAGACAGTGACAGACTCAAAAGATTGATATCATGGTAAAATGGACACCTTCAGTCATTGATTTTACTTTTTCAGCCCCTGTTGGGCTGCTATAACTCTCTGACATCACCCACTGCGCAATGTGACATCAGATTGACGTCTTTTCTATGTAATTTTTGGACGTCCAATTTCGCTCCACTGAAGGGGTTGTTTTGTAATGCCAGACGACGTCTTTTTTCGACATCTACAGCACGTCTAATGTTGACGTTCGTGGGACCTCCATGTAAGGGTTATTTATAGTCCAAATGTGGTCGTTTGTGGACGTCTTCTCAACATCAAATTTAGCTTTTATACAACTTCTATAACTGTAGTCCCATGTTTCAAAAGGGTGGAAGACATATTACATTTATGCATTCGGCAGAGACTTTTATCCTAAGTGACTTACATTGCATTACACATTTACTTATCAGTTCTTGCTTTCCCTGGGAATCGAATCCTTGATCTTGGTGTGGTTAGCGCCAACGCTCTATTGTTTGAGCTAAAGCATGATACCTTTGTTTGCATATCCAGTTATCACCTGCTGCTGCGACAATCAAATGGAGTTTTTTGAAAATGATGTTAAATAATTATAAATAATCTGTATTCATATGTATTAATCAAGTTGATAACAACAATGTTGATATTTGTAAAAAAAAAAAAAAAGACATATTAATCAATTTCCTGCACCTGTCATAGACGTCCAAATGACTTCCAAACAAATGACCCAGTTCAAAGGTCAAATGTTGAACGTCAATATGACGTCCAAGTTGGGTCATGGTTGGACGTCCAAAAAGTGGACCTAGTTTGGACGTCGAATAGATGTCCAGAATTGGTCATGGACCGATGGACCCAATATAGACATGATCTGCATGCCTATCCGACCTCCAATGTTTAGTGGGCAGACTTGGTGAACAATGAAACTTACATTGTAGAAGGAACCCAAGCTATATCTACAGACCAGCATATCAGAAAGACTGTTGACCACCTAGAAACCACCAAGCATTGTTGTTTCCATGTGAATACCGTTCTCTCTAAGAACACAAAAAAAAAAAAAAAAATAGCCCATGAAATGAAGATAGTTTTCCATGTAAAACCCAATGTAAACTTCGGTTTTTACTTTTTACTAGGGCTATTCAGTTTTGTATGCCACAGACTCCCAAATATGATCATCCACATGCAAGGGACCACCATCCTAAAATTTAATAGGCAGCTAAAAAAAAAAACGTATAAAGACCCAATTAATACTCTGAAATACTGTGAAAAATGAATGTTATTTAGTTGTTGTTGTTTTTTTCACTGTAGAACTAATGTTAAAAGTTAGCTGTATGATTTTTTTATGAAATCATTTTAATCAAATTGTTTAATTAATTGTGTAATCAAATGTATAAAATTTTATTTATTTTAATATTTTTCATTTTAATAATTTTTAGTGACTTTGATTGTATTTTTATTTATTTAAATCTAGTTTTATTTAAATGTTTTTATTTTTTTATTTCTTTATTTTAATCAAAAGTATTAATTTAATGTTTTAAATAAAATATATGTTTTTTAATAATTTGTATTTATTTATTTTAATATAATATGTTTATTTGTGTTTATGTAAATACAAATATTTATATATTTTTTATTGTTTTATTTTAATCAGATTTATTTATTTTCCTTTTTTCACAGTTTTTCTCTAAAGTTCTCTAAGCTCTTCCACGTACCACAAATTTAGCAACTGATATTAAAGCAGATTTAACCATTTTTTATGTTATGGACATCATGTATTGACATTGAAAGCTATATTTCCTACCCATTGCTAGCACAGAGATGTACTTTAACCCTTGTGCTGCATTAGATTTTTTACGCCGTTGAGTGCGTTAAGGGACAAAAATGGCCACATATTAAACATTGCCTAAAATATTATATATTATTATTATTTTCCACTTTTACCAAGTTAAATCTTTTAACCAGCATCAGTCCTCATCATAACTACCAAATATTTATTTAATTTCAGGATTTTAACCCTTTAAATACCAGTTTTGGTGGCGATACCATCAATTTGTATAAGAGGAAAAAACACAAAAATGTAATTATTTTCCATACACTAAATGCAAAGAGAAAACTTTAGCTTTGGATTATCACAGTCTTGAATATGTCAAAGATTAGCGGCAACATTATTTCTGGTGCATTTAAAGATTTTGTGTTATGTCAGATTTAAAAAAAAAAATCCCACTTAGCGCGTTAAGGGACAAAAATGGCCACATATTAAACATTGCCTAAAATATTATATATTATTATTATTTTCCACTTTTACTGAGTTAAATCTTTTAACCAGCATCAGTCCTCATCATAACTACCAAATATTTATTTAATTTCAGGATTTTAACCCTTTAAATACCAGTTTTGGTGGTGATACCATCAATTTGTATAAGAGGAAAAAACACAAAAATGTAATTATTTTCCATATACTAAATGCAAAGAGAAAACTTTAGCTTTGGATTATCACAGTCTTAAATATGTCAAAGATTAGCGGCAACATTATTTCTGGTGCATTTAAAGATTTTGTGTTATGTCAGATTTAAAAAAAAAATCCCACTTAGCGCGTTAATGGACAAAAATGGCCACATATTAAACATTGCCTAAAATATTATATATTATTAAATATTTTCCACTTTTACCAAATTAAATCTTTTAACCAGCATCAGTCCTCATCATAACTACCAAATATTTATTTAATTTCAGGATTTTAACCCTTTAAATACCAGTTTTGGTGGTGATACCATCAATTTGTATAAGAGGAAAAAACACAAAAATTTAATTATTTTCCATATACTAAATGCAAAGTGAAAACCTTGGCTTTGGATTATCACAGTCTTGAATATGTCAAAGATTAGCAGCAACATTATTTTTGGTGCATTTTTATTTTTTTGTGATATGTAAGATTTTTGAAAAAAATCACACATAGCGCGTTAAGGACAAATTTGTTTCTATTTGAACCCATTCAAATATCTATTTTTGAACCCACTGTCATAATATCATAAATTCATAATTTCTATTCAAATACCCTGTCATTACCAAGCCTTGGGGTAAAATATTTACTTTTTACTGTTTTCCACCAGTTGGTACCATTTGTCATATAATTGACATACTGCAAACATCTGTAGTACTGCAAACATTTTCCTGATTTCTACTAGGTGATTATAACCTGTGCCTGTCTCACTACACATCAAAATTTGCTATAGAAAGAAAGCAAAACTACAAGATCACCATGAACATAAATTTTTATTTTTTTCTATAAACAATTTAATTCTATAAACATAAAATTAGTGAGGCCAGCAGGGGGTGCTCTCCCTGTGCTCTGTGTGGGTCCTAACATAGTGGGACACTATACTGTCAAAGAGCACTATCCTTCGGATGAGACGTTAAACCGAGGTCCTGACTCTCTGTGGTCACAAAAGTCCCAGGATGTCTTTCGGAGTAGGGGTGTAACCCCGGCATCCTGGCCAAATTTGCAGTATGGCTGCCGTCGCATCATCCAGGTGGAGCTGCACATTGGTGGTGGTTGAGGAGATTTCCCCCTTCTATGTAAAGCGCTTTGAGTGCCGAGAAAAGCTCTATATAAAATGTAATGAATTATTATTATTATTATTAAAACATATCAAAACTTCAAAACAAAATCATTCTTCAGCTCATTTGCAGGAGCTGCAGAATTGCAATGCATGCTCCTTACAGATGCAAATGCCACATTTTGAGCAGGTGGTGGAGATTTTTCTTTTTTTGTTAGGGCAGAAACTGCACCCCCTCCTCCTCTTGTCATGGATGTCTGCAGACCCACTTTCCTCTGAATTTTCTGCTCAGTTTGAAATTGCCGCACCAAAGATGTGCACAGCTTTATAACTTTTGCATCAACCGCACTTGTATGATTTCTCAACTAGTCTAATCCAAAACAAAGGCAGACTTTGTTTTGGATCCCTCGCAGCTACATCTTTGTGTTGCCGCAAGATGAAAGGTGTTATTATTGTCTAAGGACTGACTGCATGGCTGTGTTTGTGCCTCTACGTATGTGAGAAATTATCAATTAACTTTGAAACATAGACTGCTAAAAGAAAACGAAGCTGTGTCAAAGGTTCATGTCTGTGCGTAAAATACGCATGAATCAAACCGAAAGAAAACAATGCAGTGAGAAGCGCTTTCTCTTGCTAAATGCACACACACACACACACACACACACACACACACACACACACACACACACACACACACACACACACACACACACACACACACACAGACACACACACACACACACACACACACGCCTACACACACATCATACACCACTGACACACACACACACAGAGAGAGAGAGAGAGAGAGAGAGAGTAGACAGAAAGGGTAAAATATGACCTTCAGGATATTGTGATTTGTCACTCGCCTAAACACCATGTATTATATTTAGGCCCTACACACACACACTTTTGTCAACGCAGACACACATTGCTCCCAGACATCCACACATACTCAGAAACATAATTTTAGATCATTGAGCCATTAAAATGCTTCATAACACAGTCAATAGTGCCCCTAGTGGAAACCAGGAAAATAACATGCATTTCCACCCATAGGGAATACCTATGTAGTGACGTCATCTGGTGGAATACACTATATAATGCAAATGTAATGCTTTTGCTTCAAAATGAAAGGATGTTTCAACATAAATCATGATTCGTGTATTAATGATGGCCCCGGCTTTAAACAACGTTTTAATGGGTTTCAATGGGACATTTTTGTCCATTATGGTGCTGAGTGTTACTATTTGTTCTACACAGAGTGTGTTATACATATTTTGCAAAATGGGATAATTTTTTTACATTTATCTAAAAAGTCACAATTTTGCCAAATTACATACCATTTGCATTAAAACAGCCAAAATGGTCAAAGAAATTAAACTGCAAAAGACCAAAAATGTCCCTAATGCAGCACAAGGGTTAAGTTTGAAGTGAGTGAGTTCTTGATTTTGAGTGAGTTGTTATAGGAGGAGGCTAGCAACAGTTTACCAAATATAGAAGAAAATGACTTCCCCTAAAAGTTTTTATAATATGAGCTGTACAAAAACATTACAATATCAAGTGCAAACCTACACAAATAGCCATTTATAACCTGTTTTAATAGTATTATACTATAGATATCCCTATATGAAGTGTTTTGTGTGGTGTTTCTCTACATCCAGGGATGAATGCTGCTGTTCGGGCTGTTGTCCGTATGGGAATCTATGTAGGAGCCAAAGTCTACTTCGTTCATGAGGTCAGTCTCTAGTTCATCCATACGAAATTCAGATGATACTAAGACTGGTATGTATTTACATGCTGTATATACTTTGTGTAAACATTAAGACAAACTAGTGTCTATGTCAGTACTGTGTAACATATTGGTCTAATAGCTCTCGATGTTGCCCTTTCCAAATGGCCAATCATTTATTTCCAATATAAAAATGTTAATACTCAAGAGGTATTATGAGTATACACACAGCCTTTTTAGTTAAATAAGTCATGCATTATAAATTATATTAATCTACTACAGAGTTGTTGGAATAGCAGAACTGTTTTGAGTTAAAGGCCTAAATACCTGGTCTCATATAAACATGAATTTTCCATTAGCATCACATGGCATGTAAGCCCTGAGATGTCTGGCTGTGATTGGCCAAATACCTTCGCCCACTGTGCTCTTATGCAATGGCTTCAGTGAAGAAACCCACACATCCATTTTCTCCTGATTCCACCCTCATTCTTTAAGGTGAAACGTGTCATTTGTTAAAATGTTTGCTAAGGCAAGTGTTTGCAAGTGCTGCTAATGATGCAGAAATGACACACTTCATCTTTAATATCAAGATTGTGCCATGTAGAGACATTTTGTGAACACAAAGCCATGTCTTTGCCAAGCCAGAACATTGCGTGCCAATCTCAGTAAGCTGCTTCATACGATTACCTGCAGAATTGAATTCATTTCTGGTGACTAAGAGGTCATTGAAGGATAGGAGGATTTTGTTCATGTGTTTGTGTGTGTGTCTTACAGGGTTATCAGGGTATGGTGGATGGAGGCGACAACATCAAGGAGGCGAAATGGGAGAGTGTGTCCAGCATGCTGCAAGTGGTGAGTGTGATGAGAATCATACGACCCCTCAGAGCACTTATACTATACATACCTCTGCTCGTTCTGTCACAAGGTTATCGGTTACTATTCATAGTCCCCACAAATTTAAGGCCATATAAAAGTCTCAAATATCTTAAATGGTCTAAAAAAAGTCTGATTTCTAGAGGTATTTTGGGATAGAAAACAGGAATACAGCCTAATGTGATTGATTATTAGACTTTAAAAGGCTATGATTTAATTTAATGCGAGCGATGCACAACGTAACATGCGCTGTTGCGCATTCTATAGGCTTGCGGTTTCAGAGCAGTTCGCAATAAATTAATAATATCATGCATTTATGCCAAGCGATTGCTTATGATCAACTCTTGATCATTTATGAAAATGTTTACCTTCAGTGTTTATATCATAGATGCAAACGTGTTGCCTCGTTCTAACAAGCACTGCTGCTTTGTAAACGGGTTACCAGCGCAACCTACTGAGTGTTAGTCCGGTTCTGTTGTGGATCCGCGTTCAGTGCCGCTGCTGACGTGTGTCTGGTGCGTCCGTGTATTTGGGTTCAAAGAAATATGGCTGGGCAAAAAAATTCAAGTCTTCCTCTGTGTGGAAATCCTTAGACATGTTTGCGAAGATTGTTTTGTTTCCAGCGTGCGTCTCCCTCAGACTGTAAACGAAGCTCGGGCGCACCAGACACACGTCAGCAGCGTCTTACGTCAGCGGCGGCACTGAACGCGGATCCACAACAGAACCAGAATACACACACACACACACACACACACACACACCAGACACACGTCAGCAGCGTCTTACGTCAGCAGCGGCACTGAACGCGGATCCACAACAGAACCGGAAGACAATACAATGCTGAATAAAGTCGTAGTTTTTGTTATTTTTGGACAAAATGTATTTTCGATGCTTCAAAACATTCTAACTAACCCACTGATGTCACATGGACTACTTTGATGATGTCTTTATTTCCTTTCTGGACAAGGACAGTATACCGTACATACATTTCCAATGGAGGGACAGAAAGCTCTCAAACTAAATCTAAAATATCTTAAAAGGGTCATATAATGCCATTTTTGTACAAGCTAATATGATTCTTTAGGGTCTAAATTAAAAGTTGGTAATATACTTTAATTAAAAATTCTCATTAGTATTGTAAGAAAACAGTTATTTTACCTGGTCAAAAACAGCTCTGTTTTCAGCACGCGGTTTCAGTGCATATGCCTTTAATGATCATGAGCTGCGCTCACTCCACCCCTCTGTTCTGTGCGTACATGTTTATAACACAATAACCATAACGCGTTGTTCAGTATAAACGTGGGATTATGAATTATATTGAGAACGTCATACATAGAAAACATGCCGTAATGTACCCTGAGTGTAAACCTTAGACACATTCATCGTGAACCGTGCAGCTAGCGATTTGCAAAGATATACATATTAATATAAAGGTTAATAAAACGTTACACTCACTTCAGTTGTTCTAGAGGTTCAGCAGGAAACACGAATATCTGGTACCAATCCTTTTTTCATGAGCAGCTTCTTAGCAAAACCAGCTTTATACTGACCCTCGTTTATAAAGCAGTCTGGTGAGAAATGATTCGCGCAAACATGAGAGCATTGACGTTGCTCGTGGAGAATATTCCCTTCGAAAACAAACTCAGCCACTGCATCTTCAGCGTTTCGGATTTAGGAACATTAAAATGACTGTGTTCGTTATTACACCCAAGAACAGAACACCACAATCGCTTAGACGCCATTCTGCTCATAGACAGTGCTCCAGCATATCAACAATGACCGCGCCGGTCTGCGCGAACTATGATTGACAGCTCCCTCATGAGCGAGGGCGGGTCTGTGTTGAAACGCTCCTGTCATTCAACAATCACGGGAGGGGCTTCCGAGCGTGTGACGTCACACGGTCGAACGGCTCGATTTGAGGCAGGGGAAAACATATAAGGAGATTAAACAAAAACACTGGATGGATTTTTATCATTATATGATGGTTGTGTACAGGCACTGCCAACACACATTTCAGTACAATCTTTTTAAAGTCCTTAAAAACACATTTAAAGTCCTTACACTGGCTCCCAATTAGATACAGGATTAATTTTAAGGCACTCTTATTAGTTTTTAAGTCAATAAAGGGGATGGGACCTAAATATCTTCATGATATGTTTAAACAGTATACTCAACCAAGACCCCTTAGATCACAGCATAAACAGCTTCTACTAAAACCCATTGTTAGAACAAAACAAGGGGAAGCTGCTTTTGAATATTTCGGCGTCCATCTCTGGAACCAGCTTCCAGAAAACATTAAAAATGCTCCAACTATTACAATTTTTAAAAATAGATTAAAGACCAAGCTTTTTTCAGATGCTTTTTGTAGTTAATGCATAATGAATGTATGTGTATGTATATGTATATGTGTGTATATGTATGTATATGTATGTTGGTTCATTATTTAATATTTTTGTGTATTAATCTTTTTAATGTCTTTTGCTGGTGTTTTATATATATATCATTTTAACTATTTATGCCATATTGTGTGAAGCGCATTGTATTGCTGCTATGTATGAAATGTGCTATACAAATAAAATTGCCTTGCCTTGCCTTACAATCAACTTGAAAAAGTGCATGTAGCATTATATGACCCCTTTAAACTGTGTTCCGAAGATGAACGAAGAAGGTCTTACGGGCTTGGGACGACATGAATGAGAGTCATTAATGACATCATTTTCACTTTGGGTGAACTAACCCTTTAATGTATTTGGTCTTGGTGGACTAGATCTGTTACGCTGCTGCTGCTGATTTTGATTATTGCTGCTGTTTGAATGGCCTTGCAACTGCTAATAGATACACTGACATGCTGCTGTGGGCAATAGCATGTAAGATATGCTGCCGCTGCATAAACAGACATGCATAAATCTCGTAGCAGATCTAGGCAGGTAGAGCTGGGGGAGGTGGAGGGTTTCAGAGGAACTAGCTTACAGCAAACAATGAACCAGACTATTTAAATGTTGAGCAAG
Source organism: Rhinichthys klamathensis goyatoka (assembly GCF_029890125.1). NCBI lineage: Eukaryota > Metazoa > Chordata > Actinopteri > Cypriniformes > Leuciscidae > Rhinichthys > Rhinichthys klamathensis. Next base: position 5,589,878 of record NW_026606607.1, on the reverse strand, counting down.
CAATCTCGTTGGCTGCAGGATCAGCAGAGGCTAGTCAGCTTGTGTCATGCTGTAATGATGTGATTGCTTGTAGATTGCATGTTAAGGACCTTTATTACTGGGGTTTCATTACTGAAATAGATATTTATAATTTTGACTCATCCTTTTTCTTAAAAAAATAGTTTAAAGACTGAAATGGGAGGTTTATCATTTTATGCAAGTGTTTGGCTATGTCAAAACCTGTATTATTTGAATTGTATTGTTACAATCATTATATTTACAGTCATTTTACAGTTTAAGATGTTACCATGGACATTGTCCTATACCTTACCCATAAAGGTATTCATTTTATTTGTGCAAGTCTTAAAAAGCCTTACATTTGATTTCAAAACCCTGCAGATACCCTTACCACCCGTGATCTCACAAGGAGAAACTGATATCTTTAAATGTCACAGGGTGCTCTGACCATTCAGCAAACACCAAGTAATGGGCCAATACCTTTTCAATCTCATGTTTACAATGGTTAAGATTTTGTGTGATTGTGTTTCAGGGCGGCACTGTTATCGGCAGCGCACGATGCAAAGATTTCCGCACGCATGAGGGTCGTCTGAAGGCGGCTCATAACCTGGTGAAAAGGGGGATCACCAACCTGTGCGTGATTGGAGGAGACGGCAGTTTGACCGGGGCCAATCTCTTCAGAGAGGAGTGGAGCGGCCTGCTGGCAGAGCTGGTCCAGCAAGGTATGAGCTGCAGACGACACAATAGAAATACAATTAGTTTATTGAGGGTGTTGTTGTTTTTTTCACATACAAAGAGTTCTAGCTATCTTTAGCTTAAAGGGTTAGTTCACCCAAAAATGAAAGTTCTGTCAGTAATTACTCACCCTCATGTTGTTCAACCCCGTAAGACTTTCGTTCGTCTTCGGACCACAAATTAAGATATTTTTGATTAAATCTGAGAGCTGGATCACTCCTCCATAGGCTTCTAAAGGTATCGAAACTGGCCGGCCCAAAAGTAATGAAAGACATCGTTAAAATAGTCCGAGTGACTACAGTGGCTCAACCTTAAGTTTATCAAGCGACGAGAATACTTTTTGTGCGCAAAAAACAAACAAAAATAACGACTTTATTCAACTAATCATTTCCTTCTCTGTTCGGCCGTGATATTTCACATAGTAAAACTACGCAAAGCTTCTAGGTTGTACGTCACGCATCACACACATGACCAGCGTCGGCCAATAGTGAGCCTGCGTGTAACGTGCAACCTAGAAGCTTTGCGCAATATCACTACGTGAAATATCACGGCCCACAGAGAAGGAAATGATTAGTTTAATAAAGTCGTTATTTTTGTTTGTTTTTTGCGCACAAAAAGTATTCTCGTCGCTTGATAAGCTTAAGGTTGAGCCACTGTAGTCACTCGGACTATTTTAACGATGTCTTTGATAAATTTTCTGGGCCGGCCAGTTTCGATCCCTTAAGAAGCCTATAGAGGAGTGATCCAGCTCTCAGATTTAATCAAAAATATCTTAATTTGTGTTCCGGAAATGAACGAAAGTCTTACGGGGTTGGAACAACATGAGGGTGAGTAATTACTGACAGAATTTTCATTTTTGGGTGAACTATCCCTTTAAATTTATCTGAATTTTGAAAATATTGGTAACTATTTAATTAGGCTTAAATTAGGCCAAAAAATTAAGATCAAACAGTTTGATATGCAAATAATAATTCAAAAATATTGTCTAGAATTTGATCTTATGAGCTTTCATGTTGCATTTTTTTGTTATTTTTTATTATAGATCTGATTGATGAGGAGGCGGCTCAGAAATACTCTGCTCTTCACATTGTGGGCATGGTGGGCTCTATTGACAATGACTTCTGTGGCACCGACATGACAATAGGAACAGACTCAGCCCTCCACAGAATCATTGAGGTGGTGGATGCAATCATGACTACAGCTCAGAGGTACTTCAACAGCACATAACAAAGCAGAATAAGTTACCAGTTGTGCAAGTTGCTGCCAAGTTTTGAATGATTCACATTTATTGGCTAATAATATTTTTGTGGTTTACAGTCACCAGAGGACATTTGTGCTGGAGGTGATGGGCAGGCATTGTGGGTAAGATTATTACATATTAGCCCTGGATTTGTTCAAAACATATTATTGGTATGTTTTTTGCGTTTTAACGATGAAATGATGCTGTCTACTGTCAAATCAGACACTGTTTTCTATATCTCTATGCGCTTGTGTATGAAGCTATCTGGCATTGGTGAGCGCCCTGGCATGTGGAGCTGACTGGGTGTTGATTCCTGAAATGCCCCCTGAGGATGGCTGGGAAGAGAAAATGTGTCAAAAACTCTCTGCGGTAAAACAAAAATACATAATTTCTACCAAATCTACATGCAGCACACGTGATATACTTCTTATGGTATTAGTGCTCACCCTTTCTTTCAGATTTATTCTTACTAGTTTTTCACCTGAAAAATCGTCAAAACCATTAAATATGCTTGTGGTTGTACACAGTTTTGTGGAAGTGATTCTAAAACTGTTGCTTATTTAATAAATTAGATGAATACAGTTAAGATTCACTCATGATAAAGTAGAATGTTCACTGAAATGTATAGACAAGTTTATGAGCCGTTTCCGCTCTACATCCTAAACTCCTCCCGTCGATGCAACCCACTTCCGTTCTGGCGGTCTGGGTTTGTTTTGCTAGCTAGCTTCGACAAAGCGCTGATATCGCAGTGACATAACAATTACAACATGAAGAAAGGTGGTTCGGGAACGATGTGTGTGATAGTTGGTTGTAAACACTCGAGAAAGCACCTGAACGAGTGGTTAGATAGAGAGTTCTACGACCGCAAACCAGCTACGAAGAGGTCCATGCGCTCCATTGTTTACACACAAACACACTCACACAGTATCGCGCCCGCGCCTCTCTCTCACACACAGTTCGATCGCCTAATTATTATCATCATGGCTCACACACACACACACTTTGCACTCTAGCTAAGAAGCCTATGATATAGTTCGGATCGTCAGGAGGACATTCACTGACAGCGCGTTCTCTTTTGTCTAGTCGCGCATGAGTGGTTAAAGCATTTGCGTGAATAAGAGAATGGTCATAACCCTAGCAAAAGGATGACAGAAAGAACAGATGTTGCGTTTGCATTAAATATTTTAACACGTTAAAGCTGGACAAAAATGAATCGGGAAAATATTTTTCTCACGGCCGCACGCCGGAGATCCGGCACGGTGGCGAAAAGTGATTGCATTATTTATTGCAATAAGTAGAGGCTTCAATCGTTTTGTTGTAAGTAGAATAGGCTACTGCATTTTAAGGGGTTAGTTTCGACATTTAAAGGTATTTTAACCGGTAAAATGGTTGGTTGGTACACAGCAGGTAAAACAATGCAGAGTCATAAGGATAATTGCAAAAGAGATCATGTCTTTATTTATAGCTCAGCAGTAAGTCATGTTATAGGTTACAGTCCGTTTTCCAAATACAAACACGTATTCCATCCGCAACAACATGCTTCTTTTATTTCCTATAATCATGTAAATGTCTTCCCTGATTAAGCTATAAACTGCAAACACTTATTTAGCCACAATTGTTGTTATTATGTTAAAAGAAACATTAAAGTAACACACAGATACATTTGCTATTACCACGGACATAAACTGATAGTTATTTGCACGTTATGTCTGTTTTATCTAGCTGTGTATGACATGACACAACCGACTTTGTTGCTGTGCAGATATTGATATGCCTCGACGGCTTTCAGATTGTCCAATTGCTTTTCCATCTATTGCCATGGATTGCACGAAGTAGGAGCAAATCTCGCTGTACGTTATGCTGGGCCACGTCGTCATGTTAGTGTTCTGCACTGAATTCGGGTGGGGGATAGTAACGCCATCTCCAGTCGTGGAACCGTCGCTGTGTACACCGGCAGACGCTGTGTGCAAACCTCTTCCGGCGGAAATGAAGTGCATTTAAGTAGAGTTATGGCGGCGCCCATGATTTGGCGCGTAAACTTGTGTATAGCTTTCCATCACTACTTGCTAGAGACGTAGCTTCCTCAGTAATTTACAGTAATTCATCCCAGAGTCATCTGTGTACAATGAATTCATTTTCCACTTCCAGAATTGATTCTTCTGTTTGTAACATGCCTATGTTTTTGTGGAACAAATGTGTTCACTGCCCCAGACTCGATCCAGAGGTTCAAGGTTGAACATAATCATAGTCGCTGAAGGAGCCATTGACAGACATGGAAAAGCTATTACTTCTAGTATAGTCAAGGATGTGAGTACTGGATGTTTTCAAAGGGAGAGAGCAAAAATCTGGAATCCTCTAGAACTGCAGTTGCCCATCTCCAATAAAACTCCAAAAAGACCTGAAGACTTGTTGCAAAAACATGCTTCAAATTCTACCACTTGCCACACGATGTACAAGGGCTTTCACACTGACAGTGATAAATGGTGCACAAATCATTCTTTTTCAATAAGATCTGGCAATTTGAGGCATCATAATCGACAAAGATCTTTGGCAAAGTGTTTAGCACAACTGCCTAAAGCATTTGAAAACCAAGTGAAGTCTGCGAACAACAAAAACCTCGACCAACAAAAAGTAAAGTGACTTGTGGACCATGATCAACAGTAAAGGAACTTTTCGATCCAACAAAATAGGGACTTCAAGGCATTGACTAACAACACAGACACTTGGAGACATCGGACAACAAAACAGTGACTTGTAGACATTGACCAACTGTACTGCAACTTGGTGACCTCGACCAACATTATATAGACGGCCACTTGGAGATCTCGACCAACAGTACTGCAACTTGGTGACCATAACCAAAAGTGTAACAACTTGGTGACCATGATCAACAGTACAGCAACTTCTCAATCAACAGTATAGCTACTTTAAAACCTTGTCCAACAGCACAGCCACCTGTAGTCCTTGACCAACAGTACAGGGCATTGGCGACCTCAACCGAAAGTACAGCAACTTGGCGAACAATTCCAGACCTTGACCAACAACACAGCCGTGTGCTGACCTCGACCAAAAGTATAGCAACTTGGAAACCTCAACCAATAGAATATGAACAGTGACTTGGTTACCTCAATCTACAGTACAGCAACTTGCTGACCAATAGTATATTGACTTTAAGACCTTGACCAACTGCACAGCCATTCGAGGACCTCGAACAACAGTATAGCGACTTGGTGACCATGTTCAACAGTACAGCAACTGCTTGGCCAACAGCACTTGAACAACAATATAGAAACTTGTAGACATTGACCAACAGTACAGCAACTTGCCAACCAACCATGTACCTTAAAGACCTTGAACAGCAGTACAGCCATTTGGAGTCCTTGACCAAAAGTACAGCGACTTGGCGAACAATTTAATTGAATTGCTGTTAGAAAGAATGCACCTTAACTGGGTCGTGTGGTGTAGTGGTTAAAGATCTGGGTAGGTGATCTTGCATGGAGCAAGCCACTGTCATTACTTTGAGCAACTTGAGCAAAAGTTGCTTTATTAGAAATGGTGTTTCAGTAAGTGTCTATTTACTTCATGGGCCACTTCTGCAGCCTCAATTCCAGCTTTTTGAATCTCTCCCGTTGTTTTTGTCATCAGTTTGTGACCTGTCTCTTACCCTCATAGAAACGGGCAGGAATGAAAAGGCTGAATATCATAATAGTAGCTGAAGGTGCGATTGATCGTAACAACCAGCCCATTACCTCAGAACATGTAAAGAATGTAAGTACATGGTGTATAGAGATCCAGCTCCTGCATTGATCCCTGACCTCTCTGAGCTCTGTGTGTGCTCCCTCTCTGGCTTTGTCCTGTGTGGTTTGCTTAAACACACCCACACTCTTTTCTGGTAAGGCACATGTGGTCACCTCGAACATAACCAGCTATGGCTATCCTCTACTTACTGTAACTACTGCACGGCATCAGTGCATAAGTGTCTTGAATGCTACCCGAAGCAGGAGCATGCGACATTTTGTAGTGCTTTACAGTTCAGTCTTATCTGTTCTTTTCTTTAGAATAATTTGTGTTACAAGGAACATTAGGTAAGCGTCACCATTAGCATTGCTCATACTTTATTTTTAAAAACCTCTAACCCTATATTTTAAACTTCATTGCATATATTGTCCCACTTTATTTGTGCAACTGAGACTAACGATACACTTGCAACAAAAAATAATTAACTTAAACTTTCCAGAATACCATAAACTACTGTATATGTGTGGGAGCCTAAGCCTTATCATGGGACAAAATATCATAGAAATATGGGAATTTTCTTCAGACAGACAATGTAAGAATCTAGTTTTAGTCATGCTTGTGGAAACTTTATGTTTTCTTTGTTCAGGTTATAAATAGTGAAATGAAGTACATTTCCTCACCCTGAAAAAGGTCCTGCAGGAGTTGAATTATTTACAATGTTTACCACCGTCTCTAACACTAACCGCTAAAAGATGGGTTCTAATTTACTGACTAGCATGGGACGCTGTTCTGATTTCACCAATTAATGCTAAATCTCTTAATCTGCATGTGTGTTGCAGCTTTCTTGTGAATCTTTCTGCTAAATGCATGTAGTACTATGACTGATTTGTGTCTTCTGTGCTTGTACTTCGGTTTATCATTAAATTACTTTATACTGTATACAATTTATATTCAGCAAAACATATAAAGGAACAGTTCACCCACAAATTAAAACTCTGGCATTTTTTACTCACTCATTAATGTCTCATATGACATTGTTTTTTCAGTAGAATGCCAGAGGAGATGTTATAGGTTAACGCAGCTCTTTTAAATACAACAAAAGTGTACGGTGACCAGGGGCCGTCTAACTTTTAAAAAGACAGAAGCATTATAAAAGTGGTCCATACGAATCATGGACTGTATTAAACTGTGACCTGTTCTTAACACAAAGCTAAGTTAAAATCTTAAGCTTTAAAATCGTTAAGTTTTGGGTTAATATATATATGATTTATAAACATTATGAAGAAATGTTGTACTTCAAATTCAAAATGCTCATAGACATTTGCTCTATTTGGAATTAAATGTTATCTTGCGTGATGGACAAGACGTTTTGTTGACAAAATATGACCTAAAACCTCTAAATTCCCTTGATTCCTATAATTCAAGTTTAAATCTTCTTTATTTCCTTTTCCAGCTGGTGGTTCAGTGTCTGGGCTTCGACACGCGTGTGACCATCCTGGGCCACGTCCAGAGAGGAGGGACCCCCTCAGCATTTGACAGGATTCTGGTGAGAAACTCTTTAGGATAAAAACAGAAGGGTTGTGGGGAGCTTACATTCATTACATAAACAGATTTCATGTCCACACACTGCAATTGCTCCGCTGTTCTAAAGTGCACTCTGGGGAACTGAGACAAAAATAATGCCGGAAAAGAAAGGCAGCTTCTTTCCTAAGTGGTCCATTTATTTTCAACATTATGTTTATGTACATATTATGTGGCATGCTGTCGATTAACACAAACAACACTTACAGGAGGAAAAGTATAATAACCCTTGGATTCAACATGCATAACTTGGTTCTTGAATAAGCAACAGCAATAGACAAACACAGATAACACACAAAAAAAATATTTCCTCTTGGATATCTTTATCGAACACATTCTCAGTGCTGGGTGGAAACCATATGTAAATCCCTAGGGTGATTTAAAATGGAATTTTCTGTAAATGAAACTATTTCTATGCATAAAGTGAAGATTACATTTAAGCAGGCTAAAGCATTACTGATTGCAATGCTGTTTCGTGTTTGTTGTCAGGCCAGTCGCATGGGTGTGGAGGCGGTTCTGGCGCTGCTTGAGACCACTGCAAACACGCCAGCCTGCGTGGTGTCTCTGTGTGGGAACCAGTCTGTGCGGCTGCCCCTCATGGAGTGTGTGCAGATGGTAAGGCTTGGACAGATGCCACATCGGGTTTAGTGCTGTGATGATAAAGATCCACGCTCATGCAGTTCAGCAGAGGAATGAGAGCATTGCATTACTGCCGCACTCATGAATCACTCTGGCATTTGCATCCCTATGAGCTGAATTGAATTATATTTATTTACATTTAAATATTTAATAACATGTCATTGTATATTTAAATAAAAATTATAATAATAAAATAAAAAAATATATAAAAAATATAATTAAATAAAATGTGTCTGGACAGGTTGATTTACATTAATGGAAAATGTGCTTCATTGAAATTGACATTATTTTCACATTCTTTGTGGAAAATATTATTGTTTCTTTCGATGTTGATATGAAATATGACCCAGACAGTGTTTCCAACAAATCAATTCAACCCCAACATAATACATGTCATAATATCATTCTAATGGAAGTGCTTTTTCTGCCTTGTAGACTCAGCAGGTGCAGAAGGCCATGGATGAGAAGAAGTTTGAAGAGGCAGTGCGGCTACGTGGCAGGTGCGTTTGCTACATTTAGTTTGAAACTTTGCTACTTTTAGTAGCTTGACTGCAGTTTAACTTTGACTGCGAGTAGCATGCACATTGCACACTGCTTTTAGAAAGTTTTGGGTTGGTACGATTTTTTAAGATTTTATGAAAGAATAGTCTTGTGCTCACCAAGACTGCATTTATTTGATCAAAAATACAGTGAAACAGTAATATCGTGAAATATTATCACAGTGTAAAATAACTGTTTTCTATTTTAATATATTTTAAACTGTAATTTATTCCTGTGATCAAAGCTGAACTTTCAGCATCATCACTCCAGTCTTCAGTGTCACATGATCTTCAGAAATCATTCTAATATGATGATTTGATGCTCAAGAAACATTTATTATCAATGTTGAAAACCGTTAAAGTTTTCGGTAACACTTTACTTGAAGGGCTGTGCATAAGACTAACATGACACCTTCATAATCATGACATGACACATGTTATGAATATGAAGGAAGTTGTATGCATGTTTATGACAACTGTCAGTCATTAAGTGTCATTCGCTCAGTTATGTCATTTTTAATGCAAATATGACATTGTTTGAAATGTCTTTGTTATGACACCTTGACATAAACAAATACATCATAACCTGTCAGGGTCTTTGTCATGACAACTTGACATTACTAAGACAACACAACCTGCCATAAACATGACACAGCAGATTAATGATCAAACTTAAGAAACCACTTAGCTTTATTGGTTAACATTACATTAAACTGTCAGGTGGTTGGTTTTGACATTGGCTGTCATGAAGCCATTATAACTTTTTAATGACAAATTGAATGTGTACCACTGTAGTTGAGGTCACGAAAAATATTCATGACACAGTTATAATGGCCTCATGACAGCCAGTGTCAAAACCAACCACATGACAGTTTAATTTAATTTAATGTCAAGTTGTCATGTCAAATACACTGACAGGTTATGATGTTATGGTTTATGTCAAGATGTCATAACAAAGACATCTTAAACAATGTCATATTTGCATTCAAAATGTCATTATTGAGCGAAAGACACTTAATGACAGTTGTCATAAACATGCATAAACCCTACTTCATATTCATGACATATGTCATGTCATGGTTATGAAGGTGTCATGTCAGTCTTATGCACACCCCTTCAAGTAAAGTGTTACCAAGTTTTCTTTCAGGATTATTTGATGAATAGACAACATTTATTCAAAATGGATTTTTGTTTGTAACAATGTAAAAGTCACTTTTGATCCATTTAATATATCCTCTAAAACATTTTTTACTGACCCTAAACTTTTGAACGGTAGTGTGTGTATGTTGTATTCATTTTAACCATAACTACAAATATAACTCGTATTAAATATAAGAATAACACGTTTATGTTTGTGTGCAAATGCAGGAGCTTTGAGAACAACCTGAGGACTTACAAACTGCTGGCTCACCGTAAACCAGAGTCTGAACTTCCACACGTGAGTGTCGGACCCTGAGAGGGACGCCGGGTTTGTTTTACCCTGGTGATCTTTTACTCCATCTCAACACAACACCACCTCTGTTGACTGACATCAGCATGCTGTTAGGTCAAACTTAGCTATTCACAACCCTCAGTCCATGCCACCCCTAGCAGATGCTTCCAGTGGAAACCAAGATTAATTAGTCCTGTCACACATCCTGTGTGAATGCTTGTGGATAGTTATTTTTAGCTCTGTTCTCTAGCTAATATTATATCAATGGCACAATATCCTTAAAGGGCACATTTTTTGTAGCATTTATTTTTAGTGATCTAAGTGATCGGAATCATAATTTTCAGTTTTTTTCAGATAAAACTGAGAAAAACAACAACATGGATTCATATTAAAGGAAGCAAGCTATATTTAGAGACCAGAATATCATATCATTTTTGTAATGGACTCTTTTGAATTGGGCAATCTCCCAGAACACCCTAGGAACTACATAGCTATGCCCTGACAAGCATCCATGATACACTTGCATCATGGTGGCAACAACAAGTTTCTGCAGCTTAGATTCCACAAATGGTCTGCGTTGAGCATAAAACAATACAATAAAATTATGATAAATAATTCAAATAATTAAATCCCATAATTCCAGACGTCTCAATAACTGATTATTCTTCAAGGTTTACACTTGTTATTACCAATGAATGTTACAATTTTTTTTTATTACAAATGGCAATTTCTCGACAATTTATTTCCAGGAAAATATGTTTGAGCTTGACATTAACTGTCCCATCTGTTCCATGAAGACATTTACATGACTTTTCCACTTTTAAAAAGTTCCCTCCAGGTTTTCCAAGACCATGAAAACCCGGCATTAATGATTCCATGAAAAACTCCCATTTGGAAAGTGTACCAAGCAAAACCATTGGATTTTGAACCTGCCTTCATCCCATTTTCAGATTTCTGCTTTAGAAATGTATGCAAACTAGTGCATATTTAAATAGATAATGCATCATTTGCATATTTAATCATAACATAAAAAATTTTTAATACCTGTGGTGTCTTGCCTTTAAAGGGATAGTTCACCCAAAAATGAAAATTCTGTCATAATTTACTCACTCTCAAGTTGTTTCAAACCTGTATGAGTTTCTTTCTTCTGCTGAACACAAAAGAAGATATTTTGAAGAATGTTGGTGACCAGACAGTTGCTGGACCCCATTGACTTCCATAGTAGGAAAAAAAGATACTATGGAAGTCAATGGGGTCCAGCAACTGTCTGGTCACCAACATTCTTCAAAATATCTTCTTTTGTGTTCAGCAGAAGAAAGAAACTCATACAGGTTTGAAACAACTTGAGAGTGAGTAAATTATGACAGAATTTTCATTTTTGGGTGAACTATCCCTTTAAATAAGAATCTGGATTTTTAGCCGTTTTAGCTTACTTAAAATATTTGTCTTTTCTTATTTTAAATAATTTTAAGCTATTTTGTGGAAGCGTTTATAAGTGGTGGCTGATGCTTAGTATATTTTCTGTTGCTTTTCTAAAAGCCTTGCGTAGAGAACAGGAGTCTTGAATGGAAAAGCTGCTACAACACAGTCAGAAAAGTCGAAAGGGCCGCTTGTCCAGAAGTGTTCAGTCAATAATCATTCTCTGATGCTCCGGGCTGTGTGTCGAGTAAACGAAAGACCAAATTACCCTGCGCCTATTGGAATGGAAAACAGATTGATGAATGCCAACGGCTGGTTGGAAACATAGTTAAATTCCTAATAGGCATTGAGTGGTAAAAACAAAAACATGAGGATGATCAAGAAGCACAAGGCCACAAATATATAGACATACCTGCTAGTTATATAAATGAATATGACCATTTTAGTTTGCTCTTCACATCAGCCCACATGTATCCATCAGGACGCTTGCTGTATTTATTATAGACAACTGAACATAAGTCAGTAATGTAGCTGAAGCCTCGTATTAGCAAATGCTCGAGAAATGACCTAAATGTAATTTATTGACATATTTGTCAGCGTAATGAGCGATGTTATGTCTTCTTCCCCCATTCAGAGCAATTATAACGTGGCTGTGTTGAACGTGGGCGCCCCCGCGGCGGGCATGAACGCAGCCGTGCGCTCGGCTGTCAGAGTGGGCATCTCCGAGGGACACAAAATGTTTGCTGTCAGTGACGGTTTTGAAGGATTCTATAAGGGACAGGTAAATAAATATTTACTTTTATATTCCAGTATTTAAGAATCATCCAGTAGGATTTATACGCAATGGTTTATGGGAGTCATTCTGTAGGCGACGTAACACAAGAAACACAAACAATCATTACATATGAACAAAATCTTGTCCCACTTGGACCTCAAGGGGAAGCTGTTTATAATGCCAAAGGCCAAATGTGTTTTTTAAATGTATATAATATGATGTAGTAGAGGTTAAATAGTAGGATGGAGGATACAAATATATAAGTTGTATAGAGTATGCTAGTTTAATAGGCCAATAGGCTACATGTCTTTAAACATTAGTTGCTTTAGATACACTACCATTTAAAAGATTGTGAGAATATATATATATTTTTTTTTTGTAATTAAATACTTTTATTATTATCAAGGATGCATTCAATTTATCAAAAAAGACAGTAAATACATTTATAATGTCACAAAATATTTCTACAACAATATTAAGCAGAATGACTTTTCAACATTGATAATGTTTTTTTATTGAGCAGGAAATCAGGATCATGTGACACTGAAGAAGTAATGATGCTGGAAATTCAGCTTTGATATCACTGGATTAAATTACATTTTAAATTATATAAAATTTAAAATAAATGTTTTTACTGTATTTGTGCAGCCACATAAATGCAGCCTTGATGAGAATATGAGACTTCTTTCAAAACATTAAACAAATTTTACCTACCACAAACTTTTTAATGGTAGTATTCATGTTTTCATACGGCATTCAAGTTTTGTTGTGTGCACATTTTCCACATATTAACATCAAGGTTAAATAAAAAGCTTCCTTTATATAGGCCACATATACAAACATGAACACAAACACTGATTAACACTCACATCCAGTTGTGCCGATTGTATTGCTTCAGTAATAGCATTAAGAGCAGAGGGTACATTAACACGTTTAACCCATGAAAGCAGCACAGACAGCAGTGTCGCCACCTCTAGCCCTGCACTGCTGCTCTTTGCTCTGACGAAGAACACGACTGGATTAACGTAAACCAATTTACCACTGTAGTACCACTGTGTACTGATAGGGGGCGATGCGTAATCCCATTAGCCTTCTGCCGAGAGCTGTTGGAGGAATGGAGATAAACACAGAGCAACTAATTTCATTACATGGGCTGGGCCCTGGTGTAGAGAAAGACATGAGCCACTAATCGTCTTATTGAACAAACGCAAGGAGGATTACAAACTTGGGTAGAGTAAGCAGTGTCTCGTCATATCCATGTGTGTTATTATCAATAGCTTCAAAATGAATATTTTTTAACATCTTATTTTCTGCACTGCCCTGCAACATCGAGTTATTTTTTGCTAAGAGAAGTCTCATCCATGGCTGACCTCCATTAAGATCTCTTCAGCCAGTCTAATCCAATAAACCAGTGCATTTAGAAAGCACACGAGTGGTGATCACATTTATCCCATTTGCATCTCCATTTGAAAAACGTCCGGTCCTGGAGTTCCCCTGTCTTGCAGAGTTTTGCTCCAACCCCTAATAAAATATTCACCAGTATTCATCTTTTCATGCTGATTTAATTCATCTTTAATGCAGCGAGAAAGAAACGGAAAACATCATTAAGTTCTGTTGCTATCAAACTAACTGTAATTTAGCAAACTGTTGCTTCATTGATGAACATTAATGGTGGTGCAAAATGGATAAACCACATTACCCACGTCTTCCAAACCATACCAAACCCTACATATACACCGGCACCTCTTTATAATTTATATATATATATATTATATATATATAAATATATATATATAAAAAAAAAATTTATATATATAATTTAACTTTTCACTCTAACTTTGTTTAATCGTTTATTTAATATTTCCATTTATTATCACGGGTAAAGGGAATCGTTGTCTATCATTTGGCAATTGGTGATAAAAAAAAATGTTACAACAATATACTTTTTTTTTTTCGTTTTAAAGGGGTGATGAACTGAGAAATCAAATTTTCCTTGAGCTTTTGACATCTAAGAGGTCATCATATTATAAGAATATCCTGTAAGTTTCAGAGCTGAAAACGTCCTTGTTAGTCCAATAAAAGCTTTTATTGACATCAGGCTCAGCAAACGACTCGTTTTTCAAAGTGGGGAACTATGACGACAAAGAGGATAAAACACCACCCCCGCAGAAGAAGATCAACGCCTACTTCAACACGGACGGTTTAGCCCCGCCCACCGATTCGCGCATTACACGAAACTAGGGGTGTGCAAAGCAGCCGGTATTTGTATCTGTATTTGTATTTGTTGAGGGGGGAAAAGTATTCGTATTTGTATTCGTATTCGAGTAAAATTCAAAATAGGCCTAAAAATCTAGTTTGGAGTTGACTGGATTGTTGGGGGGGACGGGGGGGGGGGGGGGGCCCCAAAGCTTGACTAGCTTTCATAACGCACACACGCAAGGTCTCTCGCTCTCTCCCTCTCTCTGCCGTGCGCGCGCTACACGGTTTGGAGCACAGTATGTTCTCTCTCGCATGCGCGTTAGATTCCGGGAGATTTGAACTAATTTCAGGGAGCCGCTATCAATAGAGACTTGGGATGTCTGCGTACCATATAACTCCCACAAGTGCATACAATTCGACACAACTACACAAGCATTTTTTAACCGAACGTTAACGTTACTCTGTCAACAGCCTATTGTCTAAATTACCGAGCTAACAGAGCAAACAGAGCGAACATGAGAGCATCCGACTGCAGACGTCAATAATGCAGCGTAATGGAATAATCTCCCGATCAAACTCCGCTTCCCGAAAGTTATAAACTGCCTCCGGAACCCAGTTAAGGTACAAAAATCTATTCAACAAAAATAGTGATGCAGTTAAGTGTTTTTTCGCTCAGCCGAGCCCACTCTGTTGCTGTGTGGAGCAGCCTGTGTCAGTCACCTCTTCCTGAACCTCACTCACTCACTCCACTCATCCGTGCACGCACTGCGGTCTCGTGAGGAAACACAGCTTTTTGATATAAAGTTTTTCTTGTTCCCGAATACAATTATTTTTTCAAGTATTTGTTCGAAATAACTATTCGTAAAAAACACGTTATTTGTACCTTTCCGAATACCGTATTCGGGTTCGGCTCCACCCCTACACGAAACTCATTATAATATGCAAAACTGTTATCCACTCACAGCAGTGGGCGTTTACTTCCAAGTCTTCAATGCGAGACGCCCATAAAAACCGAGCGTTTTTGAGCTAGGCTCAAAACTAGGGTAGAAAATAGCCTATTACTTATTCATTTTGATGTTTTTGAATTTAAAAACCAAGGGAACATCATAAGCTGACCTCAGACAACAATATACAAAATTTAAAAAGCCAGTTCATGACCCCTTTAAAACATGAAGACGAGTCAGTGAATTTCATAACAGTGTTATGCCGGTGAAGAAGTCTCAATTTTATTTTAGAAGTCTTTTTTATTAATTTTTTTGCAGAAAATAAAAGTAAAAACTGACGAGCTTTGTTTTTGGCTCAAAAACAACGAGAGATAAATCCTACTTCAACGTGCTGATAACGGTATAACATATACTGTACGTAGTGAAAAAATAAGAAGAGAAATATTTTGTGTTAAACAAGTTGTTTTTGAAATAAAGCTGCTCTTAATTTTCATTAATGACTGATTATTGCGCTGTTCAGACATATTATAGACTGTTAATAATTTGAATTATAGGCCTATAATTTTATTGTATAATCGACCTAGATGTTTTTAAATCATTTTCAACGAGGAGTAAACTAATCTATCTAATCTTTTATTATCTCGCAGTGCGTCGGTTTTGCAGTGATGCACTATGAAATTATTGCGGTGCAAATGAATTGTAATTTCAATTTAATAATAAAAGTAGGCCTACCCTAATAATAATAATAATAATAATTTAATACATAAATTGGAAATGCTAAATCCTCTTGATATCGATAGGCTAGCTGATGCTTTTGATGATATCTCTGGTCTGGATACATGATATCATGGTATCTCATAGCATTTTCAGGCCCACAAAACGCCATTGTCGAGTTTTTAGTTGAAAATGGTGTTGTGTAAACGACCCATAACTAAGCTGCTCATTGGCATTTTGAAGTTTTAATAGTTCAAGTTCAAGTTCATTTTATTTATATAGCACATTTTATAGCAGCCACTGACTGACCAAAGTGCTTCACAGAACTACAAAATTAAAAGACACCAACACCATGCGTAGTAGCACATCATAGAACATTACAACAGATTAAGAACAGCTTAAAACGGGAGACCTTCAAGAAGTCTCAGAGACTATCAGTAGTAGAAAATAAAACAGAGAAGACAGTAACGGGTTTTAAACTAGTATCATACTCGAAGGAGAGAAATATAGAATAGACAAAAAAAAAAAAAAAAAAAAAAAAAAATATTAATAATAAATATATATACACTCACCTAAAGGATTATTAGGAACACCATACTAATACTGTGTTTGACCCCCTTTCGCCTTCAAAACTGCCTTAATTCTACGTGGCATTGATTCAACAAGGAGCTGAAAGCATTCTCTAGAAATGTTGGCCCATATTGATAGGATAGCATCTTGCAGTTGATGGAGATTTGTAGGATGCACATCAGGGCACGAAGCGCCCGTTCCACCACATCCCAAAGATGCTCTATTGGGTTGAGATCTGGTGACTGTGGAGGCCATTTTAGTACAGTGAACTCATTGTCATGTTCAAGAAACCAATTTGAAATGATTCGAGCTTTGTGACATGGTGCATTATCCTGCTGGAAGTAGCCATCAGAGGATGGGTACATGGTGGCCATAAAGGGATGGACATGATCAGAAACAATTCTCAGGTAGGCCGTGGCATTTAAACGATGCCCAGTTGGCACCAAGGGGCCTAAAGTGTGCCAAGAAAACATCCCCCACACAATTACACCACCACCACCAGCCTGCACAGTGGTAACACGGCATGATGGATCCATGTTCTCATTTTGTTTACGCCAAATTCTGACTCTACCATCTGAATGTCTCAACAGAAATCGAGACTCATCAGACCAGGCAACATTTTTCCAGTCTTTAACTCTCCAATTTTGGTGAGGTCTTGCAAATTGTAGCCTCTTTTTCCTATTTGTAGTGGAGATGAGTGGTACCCGGTGGGGTCTTCTGCTGTTGTAGCCCATCCGCCTCAAGGTTGTGCGTGTTGTGGCTTCACAAATGCTTTGCTGCATACCTCGGTTGTAACGAGTGGTTTTTTCAGTCAAAGTTGCTCTTCTATCAGCTCGAATCAGTCGGCCCATTCTCCTCTGACCTCTAGCATCAACAAGGCATTTTCGCCCACAGGACTGCCACATACTGGATGTTTTTCCCTTTTCACACCATTCTTTGTAAACCCTAGAAATGGTTGTGCGTGAAAATCCCAGTAACTGAGCAGATTGTGAAATACTCAGACCGGCCCGTCTGGCACCAACAACCATGCCACGCTCAAAATTGCTTAAATCACCTTTCTTTCCCATTCTGACATTCAGTTTGGAGTTCAGGAGATTGTCTTGACCAGGACCACACCCCTAAATGCATTGAAGCAACTGCCATGTGATTGGTTGATTAGATAATTGCATTAATGAGAAATTGAACAGGTGTTCCTAATAATCCTTTAGGTGAGTGTATATATACACCCATATATATAGATACATGCACACACATATATGTACACATATACACATATATATACCTGTACATGCACCTTATTTGTAGGCCAAAGAGAACAAGTGCGTTTTTAAAAGGGACTTAAAAGAAATCACAGAAGGGGCTATCCGAACGTCCAAGGGCAAATTGTTCCACAGCCGAGGCCCAACCACAGAAAAGGCTCGCTCCCCTCTACGTTTAAGTCTGCATTGAGGGACTTGTAACAGATTTTTTCCACCTGATCTCAGACTTCTTGACGGCGTGTAAGGTTGAAGCAGTTCAGTTAGGTAGCTAGGCGCTTGGTTGCATAGAGCTTTGTACACAAATAACAGGATTTTAAACTCAGTTCTGAAATGAATGGGCAACCAGTGAAGGGACCTCAGAATTGGGGTGATGTGGTCACTTTTACGACTATTAGTGAGGAATCTTGCAGCGGCATTTTGCACCAGTTGAAGACGAGCTGTTTGCGTTTTCGAGATACCGCAGTAAAGTGAATTGCAGTAATCTACACGTGTGGTGATAAAAGCATTAATGTACCCTTATATGAAAATGTTGGTCCAACACATTTGATCCACTCTGCTCTCTTTTCTCAGATAAAAGAGGTCAAATGGGCAGATGTTGGTGGATGGACGGGCCAGGGTGGATCCCTCCTGGGAACTAAACGGTATTTATCCCATATACAAAGTTGATATTGCCTGCAGATTTCAGTAATACAGTCGATTTTGAATGTAATGTGCTGTGTTGTGCTAAGTGCTTCTCTACAATGTTTTCACATTTCCAGAACGCTTCCTGCAAAGTACATTGAAAAAATAGCAGAACAGATGCGGAAGTATAACATCAATGCATTGTTAGTGATCGGAGGATTTGAGGTATGTTTTCCAGCCTGGACTTTAGTCATTTCAATAAATGATTCAAAAAATTAATGTGCTTTGCTGTTAATATTTTGTATAATTATTATAAGGTAGATTTTACATTTATTTTTGTATTTTATATTAATTATTGAAAATATAGTCACATAAATAGTATTAATTTATTAGCAATAAAACCTTTATATTTTTAATATTTATTTTAAATTTAAATAATTTTTATATTTATGATATACATATATATAAATTAACTTTTAATTCTCAATTTAAAAAGTCCATGACTAAGTTTTGTTAAGTTGCCTGCCCTCTTCATCATGTTTTCCTATGTAGCATCACCTAAAGCTTACTCTTCTTTTCATAATGAACATCCAAAATCATTCAAGAATGAGGTGATAATCACCTTCTTAGCAGGAGCTGGTTATCTTTCAGCTGTTGGAAATGTAACGTTCACACAGCTGAGGTGACAAATGACGCCATTAAAGACTGAACAATAACCTTCGATTGCAGAACAGCTCACCTGCTTTTCCAAAGTCATTTCATGCTGCTGAGTTCAGGCTCATCTTCTCTCTTTCTATACAGAGATCATCAGGATGTGTGTATGTATTTTAAACAAGTGTTTCTATCTGAAGTGTGTGTATGGAGTGGATCCTCCGTCTCATGCTCTCCGTCGTGATGGCCATGGCTTTCCACTCGGTTCCTTCCCAATCTTGCCTCGTCTTTCTCTCTCATTCTTTGTCTGTCCCCTCATTCCATCCCCATTCCCAGCACCGGTAGCGGTTCACTAAATCCCCGGATCTGCCCTGCAGGCCTACCTGGGGATCATGGAGTTGTTAGCAGCCCGCGGGATTTATGAGGAGTTGTGTGTGCCAATGGTCATGGTGCCGGCCACCGTCTCCAACAATGTGCCCGGCTCAGACCTCAGCATTGGCGCAGACACGGCTCTGAACGCTATCACTGATGTAAGTGAGGCTGGGGGACGCCACCCACCAGCCAATCACATCAGAGGCTCTGTCTTCTCTTTACAAGCCAATCAGGCTCCGCCTTATGTTTATCAGCCAATCACATCAGCCCAGGCTAGAAGTAGCAGGTCTTTCCCTAACCTAAAGGTGCGGTCACATTTACCGCCAGGAATTCTACCTGTTTATCTCTTGTCCAACAGAAAGCTGCTTGGTTTGAAAGTGACTTCTGCGTGAGATATGCTTCATGCATCACATCACGATATTTTCCCAAAATGTTGCTATTGTGACCACAACTTTAGGAAGCTCCCTAGTTTCAAAACAGGATTGTGTATGAAGGCACCTCCTAAGGGAACTGGTTTCATACAGGCGTCCAAAGCACGGTACTGGCATGTCTAATAATCTAAAATAATGAATTCATGTGAGCTTTAGAAAATTTAATGACTGCAGTGCTCATTTGTGAGTATAAATGAGTCATACATTTAGAAAATTTGACATTTATAAACTAAGGAAAATATCTATGCTGCCTCAAAGCAACCACATTAAGATATCTTAGTAGACAGGAAGGATGTTGCAAAATTAATGATTTCATTCATTACTTTATATGCGAGGCAAAATTAAACTAAGCTAGTTACTGATCAGCTAGCTAATGACAGACAATTCACAACAGAAGGATGAATATCACAAAGAAATGTCATATTTTAGCTTAATTTTCATTACGGCAAATAATAACCCTTATCGATTTGGGGGTGAAAGATGACCTGGATGTTTTTTGTGAGATTTATCCCGAAACATTTCTACACTAACCCTCAATGTTTTGGCTGATAAACGCAAAGGCGAGTCATTAGCTAACAGGTAAGTGGCGATGACATGATGGCGGCATGTTTTGAGCTCTGCTTTTTTTGTGGTTGTCATGTGACTGAGCCTGTGCTGTGCTATGATCACACTGCATTAAGCCGTCATAACAGATCGCTGAACTGGAATCTGTCTGCATAGTTTCATAGTTAAAGGTTTAAATGAACACAAGCCTTAGAAAAGCACAGGCCGCTGCAAACTAACTTTTTTCATATAAGAAATAGTTCAGCTTAAAATGATTTGTCATTTAATCACCCTCTTGTCCATACAAACTCCACTTTCTCTTGTCTGTGTAACTCAAATGCAAAGGTATTTTAAAGATATATTGGATTTTACCGTGTTCTTTTTCACACAAACACACACACACACAAAATTGAATGGAATTGAAATCAAGTTCGAAAAATGACAGCAAAAAAAAAGCACCATAAAAGTAATCTTTGTGACTTATGGCTCTGCACAAGAATTGACAAAGAACATTATACTTGCACAAGAAATGACAAAGAACATTATACTTTTGAACTAATAATCCCGCACATGACAAGTAAAAAATATCGGTAACACATTACAATAAAGTCCATTAGTTAACATTAGTTAATGTATTAACTAATATGAACTAACCATGAGCAATACATTTGTTACTGTATTTGTTAATCTTCGTTGATGTTAGTTAATAAAAATAAAGCTGTTCATTGTTTGTTCATGTTAGTTCACAGCGCATTAACTAATGTTAACAAGATTTGAATAAAGTATTAGTAAATATTGAAATTAACATTTACAAAGATTATTAAATGCTGTATAAGTGCTGTTCATTATTAGTTCATGCTAACTAATGTAGTAAACTAATGAACCTTTAAAGTGTTACCAAAATATCCCGGCCACTAATTAAGAATTTGTTCCCTTGAACAGTGCTGGGGAAATTTACTTTTAAAAGTAATACATTACTGGTCATGAACTAACTGCAGTTTCCTGGGGTGCACATCTAATGTTAGTATGATTTTTTTCATCAAAAATTGTCATAATTTAGAAATAAAAGGCATTTTTGCTGCCCTGATTTGAACCCTCTGATTGAAGGGGCGTGTCTGCTGTGGGACACGCCCACTGCTGTGATTGGCTAACATATTTTGCATATGAAATAAGTATTACATGGGGAACTCCCTCGAAAACTTTTAGCACGTTTTTACTATTACAGCTCTCAAGATTAACTAATCGAGGAGAGTGTTGGTTATAGCATTATATTTAGATCTATAGCATTATATTTAGATCGTGGCATGAAAGTTGCAGTGATGAGCATGTAGCCAATTGTTGAGCGCATGAATGCAGTGATCTCGTCTTTGCAACTCGACTTCTGCACACTGACGAATGCTTTCATCATAACCAACAGTACAAAGACAATATAAATAAGAGATGTGTTGATTTATAACCAAAGAGTATAGATTAAAGGGTCTTTATATTAACGGGAGTTTTGGCGAGTGTCCAGAACTCAGTCATTGATAAACTCGCGCTGTGTGATTGACAGCTCCAGCGATTGTAAAAGGGAGCGTTCTTTGATCGCTCTCTATATATAATTTAATCACAGTTTAAATAGCAGATTATTTTCATCCTACTAAGAGAAACAATGTGAAGTTGACCATTTAGTCATTGGTTTGATTTACTGACACATAGACAAAGAACATCTAACTGTACATGAATTATTTCATATCAGAAATCACTGGTCACAGATCAGGCATTATAATTAAAACTGTTCCTTACATGTTGTGGCAATACTGTCAATATCATAAAAGTCTGTTTCCAAACCTGCGCCGAAATTGCCACTGATTTACCAAAGAATCCACTGTGAAATGTGCTGAATGCAAATAACTAATGCTCAACTGAGACATTCACATGAGACATTAATTTAACCATGTGTTATTGGCGTCAAACCTTGTGTTATACGTTTTGGCATACCATGTTTGAAGATTTTCAGCAAGTTTTGGCTTAAATTTGTTAAAAAATTAAAGTTATTGCATGACTTCAGAAGATTTGGAATACAGTGCACAATTCATAAATCAAAAACCACAATAATGAATAGCAAAATAGCAATAATGGCATGAGGGTGAGTAAATGATGACAGAATTTTCATTTTTGAGTGAACTATCCCTTAAATATACTGATACTTTTGTATGGAAATATATGTAAGAAAGAAGACCAGTCGCAAATATGCAGATGTAGCGAAGGCATCATTACTGTACATTTTGAATGTTGATGTGTGGACTGGATCATATTGCTGCTTCTACTACAGTATGTTCAGAATACCTGCCGTCCCGCTTCAG
Source organism: Rhinichthys klamathensis goyatoka (assembly GCF_029890125.1). Lineage (NCBI taxonomy): Eukaryota > Metazoa > Chordata > Actinopteri > Cypriniformes > Leuciscidae > Rhinichthys > Rhinichthys klamathensis. The sequence goes on along the minus strand of NW_026606607.1, from coordinate 5,567,134 downwards.
TGTCTTGCCACATGACTACCCTGTGTGCATGTGAGTGCAAAAGTCGATCCCATCCCATCTGTACCCCCTTCCTCTTCCCTTCAACTCCCAAACGGAAGCCACGGCGGCCATCACACGGTGGGTGTCCGATCTACAGGGTCCGCTCCTGCACCAGTACTCCCTCTGCTGGTCTAACGTGTGCATTGTCCTGTCCCCTGTGGTCCCCTGCTGTGTTGTGCTGACCTGCCAAAGGCATTAGAGTGTCTGCTGCAGCTGAATGAGGCTCGGTCCCACTATGAGGAGTTTTGCATCCCGCTCTGTATGCTGCCTGCAACCATTAGTAACAATGTCCCCGGCACTGACCTTAGTATCGGGGCAGATACGGCCCTCAATGCCATTGTGGAGGTAAGAAAAAAATAAACTCATTCCTGTCTGCAAAGGGGACATTCTTAGGAAGCATTACTGCAACCCTGTCACATTACTTTTGGAGTTTATATAATTATAATTTCAAAAGAAAACTGTACCAAGCCTGTTAGCATTCACATTTTGGGGTTGGAATTGCTAAATGTCTACTAATGGTGTTAGCTTGCAAATATCACAATACTTACAGTCAGTATATATATTCCCATAACTAGAGTTGGCCTGAACAAGCCAAAAGAAGATTGAAATACTGATACACACTCATCTTTGAGTCATGTAAAAAAAAAAAAAACAGATTTCTCAGGTAATTATATTGTCAGCAAATACATTATACTGTTTTATAGAGTTATTACTATTATTATTATTATTACAAGTAAAAAAATATATATTCTACTGATAAACATAGGGGCATGCAAATTGGCTGATTTACAGTAAGAATACAAGTTATTTTGCATTACACAATAAACAAGGCTAAAGTATATTGTGACTGATTTAATAATAGCGCTAGTAAATGGAAACACACACAAAGCACACATGGAGTTTCCTAAGAATGACTCAGTAATAAAAGAATTCAGTCAGTTTAAACAGCATTATTTTTTGGAATAACAAATTGTATGGTATATACATTTTAGTGTGAGGGGTGTTATTGTGCATCATAAATTGTATTTTATTAGGAAGGTGCTTCATTATGTCATGTACAGTAAGTGCTCTTAAGCTCCTAAAAGCCCATTCAGTGTAGTTTGTCTTCCCAAAAGCTTAGACCTTGGCTTAGATTTACATGAAAAGTAAATATTATGTCTCTAAACTGATTTTTGATCGTGATAGTTACTAAGGAAAGGCATTTTAAGGTATGGTTTTAGACAAGTTGTTGCATGGCATGCCATGTATCTGGAATGACAGTGATTCAGCAGGCTTTAGCAATATTTGAAGCATTACTCTACAAGAAACAACATGACTACATGTGTGTGTTTGCCAGACATGTGACCGTATCAAGCAGTCCGCCAGCGGGACGAAGCACCGTGTGTTCATCATCGAGACGATGGGGGGGTACTGTGGTTACCTGGCCAGTGTTGGTGGTCTAGCGGCTGGAGCAGACGCTGCGTACATCTATGAGGAACCGTTTGACATCAGAGACCTACAGGTTACCAGCACACACACACGGTTAAACCGCTAGTGTCATAGTAATAAAATAAATGATGTAACATGATTCATAGATCATCACACATACAGTATGGTTATATAAACTTTGACTTAGTGCCAAGTTTAGTGCACTTATTAAACAGTTAACATGAGTGCCATGATGCCATCTGTTGGTGAAATGAAGGAACTGTTTTTCTCTTTACTTCAGTCGAATGTAGAGCACTTGACAGAGAAAATGAAGACCAGCATTCAGAGAGGACTAATCCTGAGGTATCTATCTATCTATCTATCTATCTATCTATCTATCTATCTATCTATCTATCTATCTATCTATCTATCTATCTATCTATCTATCTATCTATCTATCTATCTATCTATCTATCTATCTATCTATCTATCTATCTATCTATTCATTCTAGTGAAAAAACTATACCAAAATGTATTTAAAATACATTTACTTCATACTATGTATAGTACAAATCCATTAATATATTTACTGACATACTGCTTGAGACTTACTGATATAAAAATTTGAATTCAACTTTTTTTGGAGTACCTCTTTATTTCACAATGCACATTTCTTAATATTAAGTCTAAAATGTGTTTTAATACCATTATTTATGGAAGCTTGTTTCCGCCACTGAATAAAAAAATAATAATAATAGCGACTTTTTATCTCACAATTGCGAGATATGAAGTCGGAATTCTGAGAAATAAAGTTGCAATTCTGAGATATAAAGTCGCAATTGCGAGAAAAAAAAGACAGAATTGCTTTTTATCTCACAATTCTGACTTTTTATCTCACAATTGCGAGTTTACATCTCGCAATTCTGACTTTATAACACATAATTGCGAGTTTTATATCTCAAAATTCTGACATCTTTTCTCAGAACTGTGAGATATAAACTGCGAGCAATTGCGAGTTATCAGGCCAATTCAAAGGGGGAAAAGAATAGTTAATATCCTTCAGAATAGTTTATATCTCACAATTCTGACTTTACAACACGCAATTGCGACTTTATATCAATCAATTTTGACTTTATAACCTGCAATTGCGACTTTATATGACGCAATTCTGACTTTATAACCTGCAATTGCGACTTTATATCAATAAATTCTGACTTTATATCTCGCAATTCTGACTTTATATCTCGCAATTCTGACTTTACAACACGCAATTGCGACTTTATATCAATCAATTTTGACTTTATAACCTGCAATTGCGACTTTATATCAATAAATTCTGACTTTATATCACGCAATTCTGACTTTATATCACGCAATTCTGACTTTATATCACGCAATTCTGACTTTATATCACGCAATTCTGACTTTATATCACGCAATTCTAACTTTATATCACGCAATTCTGACTTTATATCACGCAATTCTGACTTTATATCTCGCAATTGTGAGAAAAAAGTCAGAATTGTGAGATAAAAAGTCGCAATTACCTTTTTTATTTTTCATTCTGTGGCGGAAACAAGCTTCCATAATTATTAGTAAGGATAGTATGATCTTTGTATAATACCAGTCTTTAAATGTAAGATATTTAAAGTTGACCTAAAGTATAGTTGCAATAGTTCCACTTTAGCATAATCATATATATTAAAGTATATCTTTAGTTGGGCCTCAGCACTATTTCTGGATAACTTTAAGTACAATAAGTTCAAAATTTGTTGTTCCAATTTAGTTTACCAAAAGTACAATTGCAGGGTATTTATATTAAGTATATAATATATACATGTATTTGTAGTATACTTAGCATAAAATAAATGCATTTCAAATATATTTTAGTATATTTATTTTTCACTAGATTATCTATCTATCTATCTATCTAATCATCCATCCATCCACCAGTTTCTCTGTCTATGTATCTATCTGGATGTGTGTGTGTCTTTCTGTATATCATGCATGTTTAGCATGCATCAGGACATGTTTCATCTCTTCTCAGCTCAGATGAGCGTATTTTGGGTCAGTGTGATTGAGATGTGTGAGCAGAGCCTCAGGCGTCCTGTCAGTCACAACACACACTCCTCACTCAGCCGGTGTGTGTGTGTGTGTGTGTGTGTGTGTGCTTGTGTTCATGCAGGAATGAGAACAGTAATGAAAACTACACCACAGACTTCATCTATCAGCTCTATTCTGAGGAGGGCAGGGGAGTGTTTGACTGCAGGAAGAATGTTCTGGGTCACATGCAGCAGGTACTGCACATAAATCACAAATCAAAGAACACAGTGGCCAACAGGAACCAGTTAACTCCAGTCTAATGAATCAATATTCTGGAGCAGACATACGGTTTCTTTTGCCTGCTAATTCAAGTGAACGAGCAAGAGTATTACTGTGCGTTCACGGCGCGGCGCGTCTTGGAAGGTGAGAGCGGCGAGGAGAGTTGAAGTCAGGTCAACTTTATGCTAATAAGCAATTGACGCGGTTCGGCGGCAACCAATCGGAATGTAGAAGTGCTCCGTTTGAGAGAATTCCAGAGAACGCAGTCCTGTAAACTTTGGTTCCGACCACATTAGTTCCCAAGCAAAATAAATTTGATAAGAAGGCGCGCAACACTATTTATAGGCAAGGTTTTCTTGCTAGAACACTTTTTCAGCAGGAATGCAAATTATAATAGCACTTAACCATGAACACAAAAGCCACACCACACAAATGGCTTTTAATTTGTTTATTTCATTAGCAAACATGTCACTATAATTGTTAAGTTCTTTCCATCGATTAATTTTCTGCAAAAATAACGATCGACACGCTTGTTTGCGTTGCGGCCCCTTTAAATACAGTTTTAAAAAAGACCACGCATTCGATCTACGTCAGAGCATCAACGAATCTTTCCACGGCATCGCTAGCAGGGCGGCGGTGTGAACGTATACGGTCATGATTGCTTAATACAAGGACAGCTTTAATCTATAAACAGAAAGAGTTTTGACACAAACCGTTTAGATCATACTTGTGCTGGAGAACTTTATACAGCAAGCATGCTTCTGTGTGCATGGAATACCTGGCCTATAGGATACATTAGTTTATATTTAATATACAATACTATTTATATACAATATAAATAAATTAATGTGTGTATATTTATTTTTCACTAGGGTGGTGCTCCTTCTCCATTTGACCGTAACTTTGGGACCAAAATCGCTGCTAAGGCCATGCAGTGGATCACCAAGAAACTGAACGAAAGCTACAGACAAGGTAGAAATGACAACAGTTATGAGTCATGTGGATAATGAAGCGGTTTCACCTGTCTGTAGAACTCAATCACCACTTGTCCTTCTTGTTGACCCGTGCTGTTGTACACAAGGCACTCAGTGACCGTCAGTGTAATCATGACTGCACACATACGCCACAGATGAGGCATATAGTTATTAAACATAGTCCTTGACCTTCATTTACTTGATTTTGAAATAATACTGTAGAGTCGCTGCATTTTTTTCAGCTAGTTTTGTGTGTGTGTGTTTGTGTGTGTGTTTACTTCTTTTGCTGTGCCTGTGGATGAATAAAGATGAAGGTAAACATTTGAATTTTATTCAGTCTTATTTGGTGACCTCAGTGAAAGAATGTCCTTCAGGGTATTAGTGTATTATCGTGGTGCAGCTATAGTGTACTTGTAAATATTAACTCTAAAGTTATATTCAAGTCTATATGGAAGCTTGTTTCGCCACGGAATACAAAAAAGTAAAAGATAATTGTGACTTTTTAATTTCACAATTCTAACTTTTTTCTGAGTTTAAATCTCGCAATTCTCACTTTTTTTCTTGCAAGTGCAAGTTTATATCTCACAATTCTGATGTTTTCCCAGAATGTTTAAATATAAACTCGCAGTAGCAAGAAAAAGTCAAATATGTGACAGAATTAACTTACGAGTTAACTTACAATTACGAGTTTATATTTCACAATTCTGAGGAAAATGTAAAAAAAAATTTTTTATTTTTTTTAAAAGTCAGAATTCTTAGATAAAAACTCACAATTACCTTTTTTTTTTTTTTTTTTTTTTTGTGGCAGAAACAAGCTTCCATAGGTTTACACATTTTATTTGTATTTTTTTGTGGATTTGTAATATATTTCCATTTATAGATACATTTTATTTATTTAATTTTGTTTTATTGCAAATAGACCAGGTAATTATTGTGAATGTTTGAATATAAATCATGCATTTATTTGTTATTTATTGATATAATGTAGTTATTCTCATATGCAAACTGTGACACCATATCAGAATCTTTTTAACTCTTTCCCTGCCAGCGTTTTATTTATTTAAGTTTGCCAGTCAGCGCCAACATTTTTGAGCATTTTCACAAAACTTTCATGGCCCCCAGAATATTTAGTTGTATGAAAATCTGAATATCCAGAGATTCTGTACTATTTCAGAAGGTGTGTAATAGCGCCCCCTACCGTATAACAGTGAAAACAAGGATTTGCGGAAAATTCCGTCAACGGCAGGGACCGAGTTAACTCTTCTCATTAGACTGTGAAGCATTTCTGCAGGAAGAGTGATTTTGTAAGCGCGTGTTAAACGTGTGTGTGTCCCGCAGGGAGAGTGTTTGCTAACACAGAGGACTCGGCCTGTTTGCTGGGCATGCGGCGTCGCGCTATGGTTTTCCAGCCTGTGGTTCAGCTGAAAGATGAGACTGACTTTGTGTATGTTCACACCACAGTTCTTCCATAAACCTGATAATTCAAATTTTTTTTTTTTTTATGAATAATATCTGACCCTCTGTTCTGTGTGTTCAGTCACAGAATCCCTAAGGAACAGTGGTGGCTGAAGTTACGTCCACTCATGAAGATCCTAGCCAAGTACAAGACCAGCTACGACGTGTCAGACTCGGGACAGCTGGAACACGTGGCCCTGAACCGACCCAGAGAGTCTGAGGCCACGGCTGCCATTTAAACTCATCCAAATATCGGCGGCGTTCAAAGGTCACGCTTCAGACGGGCCTGTCTGTCCCGCGAGCGCTGTCGCCGACGCTTCTGTTCTCCGGGCCCGCTTTTTTTTTTTGTCATCGCTGTGTTGGAAAAATGTCACCCTTTGTTATTTTACAGAAATCAGTGTTAATCGTAGGAGAGTGTAAGACGCTGTGCGGTTTGGTTTGACTGTGTTATGCCCTCTCTCTCTCCTGTCGCTGTGCTCCGAGCGACGCACTCGCTGTCACCCCGCCATGTCTGCAATAGTGTTACGCTTCAAAGCACATTTCTCTCTCTGAAGTTCTCAGAAAGAAGGAAAAATCCCACTTTCCGGTGTCAAGCGCTGTATGCGGCGAGGTCCACATTGCTAGAGCACCGTTTGATGTTTGAATGTATTGCATCAAGTGTTAACATTTGCCTGACCAATAAAGACCACAATCACAAAGTGTGAAAATCAATGTCTGCTGTTTAATTTTACACATTAACATACTTACCATGAACATATGCAACACTGGTTTTTTTTTTTTTCTTGCATCATGTGCCATTGAGTACCATGTAATGAATACTGTGTAGAGTAGTGATGGGTCGGTCGGTTCATTTTGAACAAATCTTTAATATGACTCGAGTTGTCTCAGAGAGTGATTCGTTCATTTTGTGTTGACCGCACAACATCCTATAGGTTCTGTACTGGAAACAGAATGATTAGTTCTTCTTTTGTCAGGTGACATGATGTGACAGCGCTGGACACATAAATGAGAACTATTAATTCCCAAACTTTATTATAAACAAGCGCTTAGTCAGTTTTTTTAACAGGTAGGCCTACGTTCTGCGTTGTTGGTCTTAAATTATAGCTTTTTTATTTATTTTTTTTCAATTTATAATTGTTTAGAATTTCTGTCATGATGGTCATTTTCCACATGAATGTGGTACTAAAGAGTTGGTAATGCTTTAAACTGTATCTATGATGGGGAAAATCACTTTAATAAAGATATTTATTTATAGGTCATAGGCCTATAGCCTAATAACAACATACAGTTAGCCTCGTGACATACAACCGAAAAGACTCAAACCCGAAGACTCGCGAGATGAACTAATCAATTCTGTATCCGGTACCGACTGCATTTCTTATTCTAAATGTGATGATGTGTTTGGGGAATTTGGCTATTGACGTAACATTTTAAATACATTCTGCTGAAATGAACGAAATGACTTGAAAAAGGATTTGTTAATTTTGATGAACGAGATTCAAAGATCCGAGTCAGTAAAATGATCCGAACTTCCCACTATAGTGTAGAGCTGCACGGTTAATTATTTAAAGATGGCGATCTCGATTCAAACACTCACACGATCTCATTGCTAAATGACAACGATTCGCCTGTGTGTCTATGCTTTAATTAACAATAGGCTTTATGCCGAGCGTCACGTGACCAAACCGGAAAACAGGTCTCATTGCATCCGCTTGTCAGAGAAAGTGTTAACGGCCGTAAGAACTAACTACAATATCTATGGATTTTTAAGGTAATCAGCTAACCTACTAAGTTCACTTTGTTATAGGTGTTTTATGCTATTTAAATATCTAAACGTTAGTTTGAAGAAGAAAAATTAAAAAAACTTTTAAATATCAATCTGCACATGCGAGGGACATTGGTTATGCTCATTTTTGCTTGCTCCTTTTAAGTTATCTTGAGTAAAACCGCAAAAAAATTCATGAAGCACATACAAAAGACCTGAATCGGAAGCGATGTGATCTGTTTTCCGGCTTGGTCACGTGACGCTCGGCATGAAGCCTATTGTATCAATTACGTCGTTATGCCACCAGTGGGGGCGAAAAGTGACTGTTAAAAAATGTATTTTTCATGAATCATTCATTCAAGAGATTTGTTCAAAAACGTTGATTCATCCCGTAATGGAACAAGTGAAGTATTTATGAGAGTCATTAAATCATTCATTCAAAAAAAAAAAAAAATTCAGATGAATTAAACATTTCAGACTGCAGCAAATAACATACATCAGAACCTCTAGTAAAAGTATTTATTTTGTTTAGTTGGGAGAACAGTTGTTCAGTTGTTCATCTCTGTTTCAAACTAGAAAATCGTAATTCTCAATTTAACTAGAATTGTTCTGTGGTATAATGTGGTACAGTAGTGGTATACAAATACCATGGTATAGTAATGGGGGGTTTCAAACATTGCTTCATGAAACGTATACGTATCAAACTCCAAAGTCATGGGATTTCAGTAAACGAGGTTTCATTACATTTCTACACTGATTCGAAACATCTCAAAATGTCAATGGTTCTCCGCTAGGGGGCGATGATCACTGAGAACCCATGAACCAGCGTCGATATGGTTTTTACTTGAGCTCGGCTTAGGTTTATACATTTGTTAACATTATAATGACATATTTGTCAAATAAAAAGAAAGAGTTGTTGTTAGCCTCTTATTAGCCTGATTAACCGATTTAATAAAACAACACATACAGACACTTCGATATTTAAGATGATTTGTTAATTGCACGTTGATTACACATTCAATAACATTTGCAGTTGGTTTGTAAAAAGTGTTTTATGCCTGTTTGGGTTTTGAGTTCTGAGTTTAGTTGCATTTACAGCGTTTTGACCAGCATGTGGCGGTCCAAGTGCTTCCAAACAGTGGATCATTTTGCGACGCATTTGATTCAAAGTTTTGAAAGCTTCGTTTCTCCCATCACTACCATGGCATTTGAAAATGGCAATATTTCTGTACAATGGTACGATGCTGAAAGAAAATTCACAGGGGCTTGGGGCAAAATTGACTACATTAAAATGTCGAGGCTGCTCTCACTGGGGCTCTCTCTCCTTTTTTTCTTCGCACTCTGAAAGAAAGTGACCTTCAATGGCCAGTTTCCCACAATATAGCCAATTATTACTGATATAGCTATAATGGCATCATCAAACGAGGAATACGAGACAAACCTACGAGTCAGTTCTTCAACATTTGTGCTGGAGACATAACACAGCTCCTCACTGCCCAAGCTGTATGGCAGGTTTACACACACACACACACACACACACACACACACACACACACACACACACACACACACACACACACACACACACACACACACACACACATAAAGTCTGTAGTATTTCTTTAGAGGACTGGCATTTCACTTCGCTTGGCGTTCCTCTAATGGCTTCCTATAGCTTCTTAATTGCCAACTCATCGGCCTTGAGTGTGGCATAATGGACCAAGTTGTCAATGTCTCTTGCTAAGCCCTTAAAGGGGTCTTATAATGGCACATGCACTTTTACAAGTTGATTGTACTGAAATGTGTGTTGGCAGTGCCTGTACACAAACATCATATAATGATAAAAATCCATCCAGTGTTTTTGTTTTAATCTCCTTATATGTTTTCCCCTGCCTCAAATCAAGCCGTTCGACCGTGTGACGTCACACGCTCGGAAGCCCCTCCCACGATTGTTGATTGACAGGAACATTTAAACACAGACCCGCCCTCGCTCATGAGCGAGCTGTCAATCATAGTCTGCGCGGACCGGCTCGGTCATTGTTGATATGCTGGAGCACTGTCTATGAGCAGAATGGCGTCTAAGCGATTGTGGTGTTCTGTTCTTGGGTGTAATAACGAACACAGTCATTTTAATGTTCCTAAATCCGAACCGCTGAAGATGCAGTGGCTGAGTTTGTTTTCGAAGGGAATATTCCCCACGAGCAACGTCAATGCTCTCATGTTTGCGCGAATCATTTCTCACCAGACTGCTTTATAAACGAGGGTCAGTATAAAGCTGGATTTGCTAAAGCCTGGTTCACACGGCAGGATAATTAGGCCGATTTTAGCCCCGATTTACCCCTTCCGACAATCTTAAGGATGCTCCAATTATCGTAAATAATCTGATCAGATATTCCTGCCGTGTGTGGTGTGTTAAGACTGCTCTCGTCTGCCCGGAAGGACGTCGGGACCGCTCCGATCTCAAATCGGGGATATCCAACATGTTGGATTTTTTTGGCCCGATTTCTCCTCGTGTGTGGTGTCTCCCGGGGACAAACGAGCACGCAGCCTGTGGACTGTGGCGTGTAGCCAATCAGAAAGCGAGGTGACGAGGCGCAGAGGAAGCACCGGGAAACAAAATCAAAATAGTCCATGCTCGCATTGTCTCCACTTCTTTGACCATCGCCTTTTTTTTTGGTAACGTTTTTTTTTTTTTTTGGTTAATTTAATAATAATAATTCATTACATTTATATAGTGCTTTTCTAGGCACTCAAAGCGCTTCACATGGAAGGGGGAATCTCCTCAACCACCACCAATGTGCAGCATCCATTTAAAAACAAACTACACTGGTTGTTTACTCTGAAGTCACGTTTGATCTCGAGGGATTTTGCGAGTGTTTCCGTATGACCTGGGAATGCTAGGGAGTCAAATCGGTTCGTGCGTGATGTGTTGATTTTGCCGTGTGGCTGCGCACCACACACTGTACGACCAAAACTGTTAGACCCGTGATTTTTTATCGCCGTGTGTGGGGTCTCTCAGGTTTGGAAAATCGGCCGACAATTTTAAAATCGTTCCGTGTGAACCAGGCTTAAGAAGCTGCTCATGAAAAAAGGATCGGTACCAGATATTCGTGTTCCTGCTGAATCTCCAGACGAACGGAAGTGAGTGTAACGTTTTATTAAACTTTATATTAATATATTAATCTTTGCAAATCGCTAGCTGCACGCTTCACAATGAATGCGTCTAAGGTTTACACTCAGTCAGGGTACATTACGGCATGTTTTCTATGTATGACGTTCTCAATATAATTCATAATCCCACGTTTATACTGAACAACGCGTTATGGTTATTGTGTTGTTGTGTTACAAATGGTGTACGCACAGAACAGAGAGGCGGGGTGAGCAAAGCTCATTATCATTTAAAGTCATATGCACTGAAACGGCGTGCTGAAAACAGAGCTGTTTTTGACCAGGTAAAATAAGTGTTTTCTTACAATACTAATGAGAATTTTTAATTAAAGTATATTACAAACTTTTAATTTAGACCCTAAAGAATCATATTAGCTTGTACAAAAATGGCATTATATGACCCCTTTAATAATGATGTTACCAATTCCACTTTTCCTCACAGTGGAATCATGTTGGGCCCAAATGATGCGCATCGGCGTACACATGAGCTCTGAGGGCATTTTTCACAATAACCAATAGCTAATGTTACGTGATTTACATTAGATCAAATATTGTCAATAGTCTGTTTTTGCTGTATTTCTTCAATGAAAATAGTTCCAAACAAAACCACAGCAGAAGCTTTGTGTCTCTGAGCAACACAGACTGGTGTCTCATTACCGAATGAATCCACGTTTTTCTAATCTCATTATATTATTTATGCAATTCTAATCGCAGTGTTAATACATTCATGTCACCTCTGAGCTGCATTAAACATTGTGTGTAAAAACATCAAAATGCCACTTCAGATTGAGCGTCTGTGCTTCTGTTGACTGATTTCATTTCAGTAGTAACAGCATTTTAATTTCTTAAATAAATCAATAAAATAGAATAAAGCTCTCTGCTCGGTCTTATTATTTCGCCTATTTATTCAATTTAAGATTTTTTTTCATAAAATACGATGCATACATTTAATTAGGATGGATTTTGTTTTCTTATAATAGTAATAATTGCCTTAGGAAATCTAAATTAAGGGGCAAATATCGCCTCTTAATAGAAAAGGGAATTTCTCACTGGCTGAAAGCAAAAAAAAAAAAAAAAAAAAAACAGGTAACAATTTTGCCGTTTTGTAAGAAATGTTTACATTAAAATATTTTATCTGATAGAGCACTCATGCCTCTCAGTGCTTCAGATCTTTGAAAAGTGACATCATTTCCTATATCTTACATAGTTGTGGGAGATAATTCCACCAATTTAAAGGCAAAGTACGGTAACAGAATTGAAGCAAAATTTATGGACACACATTTTTGAACAATTTAATTTAGAATTAGCAAAATGACTATTAAGGGCTTTTATAAATCAAAGAAATGAAATATTACCAAAAGAAAAGTAAAATAACATATTTTGATTATACGATACATGATGGAAAAATACACTGACTAATTCGGACAACAAGAAATCATGATTTTCAGCTATAAGGCACTTTTTACAAAGAAATATTATATTGTTATGGCCTGTAACATCTTGTGATCCATGACAATGAGTAACAAATTATTAAAAGTAATTAAAAATATAACCATTTTTTAAAAAGCAGAAAAATATTATGACTTTGGACACGTGCGTTGTGCCAGAGCCGCCGTTTTAAATATCGCCTCCATAAACAATCATTATTAGAAGTAACCATTCAAACCAATCCACATTCAGTTACTTAAAAGCGTCGTCAAACTTACTTGTGGACAAAAGTGAAGAGAAACTCAATTTTAGCTAAAATGTTGATTCAATCCAAATGATTCAAGTCTCAAACCATGTAGACTAAATGACAAGGCCATACAGTTGTCTTAAAAGAGTGGAGGATGGAGTTATAAGGACGGGTCAGTAAGCCTGCATGTTAGATGAAATAGGACTCATTCATGTATAAATATCTGTAATGTTTAATGAGTGCATGGTGATGCGGTTAAGTTATACGTCATTATATGTGTCAATTATTGTCAAAACTATTTTATATTGGGATGATTTGTTTAAGTGAACAATTACCGGCAAATACAGCCTATAAGAATCAACAAACCTGCTGGAATTATTTATTTTATCAATCATGGCGATAGTAGCTAGCTATTTATTGTTGTTTCCTCGACACTATCTGATCCCAAATTACTGTGGGAACTTTAATATACACTTTATTTTTACTGAAACATTCTAAACGCTGTTGTAACATGTGCTCTTAACAATGTTTACAGTATGTTTATTAATGAGTCAAATCCATTCTGTTCTCAAATCCATTGTGTAATAAAAAAGACATTTGATTTTGGGCCGGTGTCTTTTATTCAGTTAAATTACTGACTGCATTATCACATGAATCAGAACATTTTGAAACAAAACGATTTACATTCAAAATTCAGATTATGCAGAACGTATTATAAAGCCTATAAAAACTATAAAACTATTAAAATACTATTATATTATGCTATAGTGATGCGATTCTCTGTGCGTCCGGTAGGGGGCAGCAGTGCATCATCACACTAACTGAGCCGTGAGCACGTGTTCTGCAGCAGTCATGCTTCTGTCACACACACACACACACACACACACACCACTGCTTCAGATCCTGATCTTCATCATGGAGCATGTGTACTCATGACATGTGTGCAGGATTCGTTTGTAAAGACAGATCACATAATAAATGATTCAGAACTAATCTTGCTAAAAATCAAGTACAATACAATGACCGAAGTACCAAACTTTACCAATAAATCCAGTGCATGTTCAAAACACAAACTAAAGGTTAGGTAATTCATCACAAGTTTTTTATTTTCTTTAAGTGAGCATGGACGCATTTCATAGTCCTAGCCATACACACTCTCGCTTACACGTCCAAAAATTAGCAAATCCAATTATTTAAGTTGATTTAAGTATGCAAAGCCAGGCCTGTGGGGTCATACGCACATAGGTAATCAATAGCAATTACCATTTCATTTCTCCCTTGTTATTTCCTTCCGTCTTAAATCAGAATCTGATCTCATCTGACTGATTAAGCCTCGGTCCGTATCAAGCTCAGATGTGTGGAGTTGCCTGACTTTAACTTCATTTCATACAACATCACTCCTCTTAAACACAGCGCTCCAATTAAACTCAGGCCTGGATCATTCTAATGCCCTGGAAAATAGACCATTTCCATTAAAGAGACGCTTAATTCAGTCAATGTGGGGTCCCAGAATGCTTTGTGCTGCAGATTTCTGCCTTTGATTCCACACTTATATGGATTTCTGGAGAAAGATGTATGATCCCGAATGATATTCCTGTGCAGTAAATAGTGAACGCCCATAGTGGTAAAAATAGATTACTTGAAAGCTACTGCGATAACAATGGTAATGAGAGACAATAAATCTCGGTGTGTAATATTAGAAAAGCAATATTTCTCTTTCAGATAAATCATGTGTATGTGTGTGTGTGTGTGTGGGTGTGTGTGTGTGTGTGACATATGTGGAGGATGAATATTTATGAATGAATAAATCCATGAAGAAATAAACTGGCGTAATGTTCCAGCTTTTGCAGCTCGATAAAACGTGAATGATGAATGTGGGACTTTTTGAAGCTTTTTTTGCAGGCAGATTGAACAAATCTCTGCTGTGCTGTACTGTATACTGTACAGTGTCTGACGCTGAATGTTTCATCGATTAAGGGCTGTGCGCTTCACTGCTTTCTCGTCTGTTATTGGAGATGGTATCAAGAGCCTTATTACTGATCTGCTTTCACATGCCTAAACAGAGAAGAAAAGGAACAATGCTTTTCATATTCATCAACTGGGATCAAATTGAAAGAATTTTTTTTTCTGCTGAGCCACTAGTTCAGGTTTTTATTTTTATTTATTTTTTATTTTTTCATGCCCTGGCATCATTTTTACTGGCCAAAATGAAATATTTTGCTATTTTATTAAGCAAGAGGAAGTAGGATTATTGACAGAGTAGCAAGATTTCTTTAAAAGGCAACAAATATAAAATCTTAAACAGATAGTTTACCCGAAAATTTTAATTCTTTCATCATTTACTCACCCTCAAGTTGTACCAAACCTGTATGAATTTATGTCTTCTGCTGAACACAAAAGAAGATATTTTGAAGAATATGAGTAACCAGACAGTTGAGTATGGAGGAAAAAAAAAAATACTATGGAAGTCAATGGGGTCCAACAACTGTTTAGTTACTCTTATTCTTCAAAATACCTTCTTTTGTGTTCAGCAGACGGTTTATGGTTTGAAACAACTTTAAAGTGAGTAAATTTTGACAGAAATTGTATTTTTGGGTGAACTATGATTATTTGCAATAATAGCCTTTAATTATTCTTAAACTCCAAACAGGACACTCAACGGTCATAAATCATCTGACTAACTCCAGGCCCTTATCCTTTATAGATATTGCTTTAACAGGCACTTTCAAAGGTTGATTCTACCAGTAAGGATTAACTGGACCGAGCAAACCAGACAAACTTTGATCTCTTGGGTCCGGTTGGGTAAGTGGTGGCTATAACTCTCTCGCACATTGAATATGAATTTTAATTTCAAATCCAGCAAGAACTGCGAGTTAGCGCAGAACGCAGGTGGGCAGCATTCATCAAAACTAGCGTTGTCTTCTGAACAATCACAGCTGCCGTTCGCCACATTGCTTTCCAAAACGAAACATCGATCACGACCACGGATACGCAGAGTTAGGAAAGAGCTCATCCCTCATGTGGCAGATAGCGAACTGATGGTTTGCTTAGATTCTCAAATTTTATTGTGGGACAAATGATAGCTCGCGAAACCAGACATTAATCACGACACCTTTAGCGACACTTTGCTGCTTCGCCGTTTCCCGCATGCTGACCGCTCCCCGTAGATTATAAAGCCGATCGGTGTTTACGCACAGCACGAGGCGGCGAACTGGTGTTGGCTCAGCACTGTTGGGAAGACTCATGATTTGATATATTAAACCTAATATCTCAGTGACATTTCTCAGGACAGATTTTCATCGGCAGAGTTTCATCTGCTCTTTTGGGTCCCGTTCTTGATAAATGACCCTGGACGTTAATTCTCTCCTCTCTGTCTTTCATCTTTGATGATTTTTCGGTGGCACACTGCGACCACACGGGGAAAAGAAACTTTGAGCGGTGAAAGGGAGAGGGCGAGAAAATGGACAACGCCATTAATGGAATTGACATTAATTTGACAGAGTGCTGGCTAACATATGAAGTCACTGGCAGTTCATAAGAATAATATTATGCATGCATTAGCATGCAAGGGCGAAGCTCGACAGGAACGCCTGGCATTCAGCGTGGCGGGTGAATAGAAAGCCATGCACCGATGCAGTTTAACCTGTCTTGTTTGTGCCACCCAGGTGCATGCGAGTGCAAGGCATTAAAGCATTACTTGAAAAACTTGGCTGCAAAACACTGTGAGTGGATTTATGACTTTCTCTGCGCACACACAATATAGGAGAGCGACGCATGGCTTATGTGCCCTTGAGAAAAGCAATTATGCGTGTGCATTCGCAACAACAAACAACTCCCACAGTGCATCCTGACTTGAAGCATGACCGTCCATGTAACAGCCAAAGGCCATTACCAATCCCCATTAACACTAATCAAAAACCACTTTACTTGATAAGAACCGAGGGGTCGCCTACTAGCGACCCGCCACATCTAACCCCAACTGTTATTGACGCACCCCAATCAAGGTACCAGTTAGGCTCATACGCTCGCCATCGATAAAAAGATGGTAAACTGGATTTCCAATTATTACTCTGAGGGGGAAAGAGTAAAAAAACGCCTTTCTGGATTCAGCTGTGGTTAGCCTTTGGGTTATCTGCCTGAGAGGGGATTTGACTGGTCTCCAAACAATATGGCTCCAGAGAGACTTCCCTGCTGCAGAATGTAATTATGCAGATGTAGTTAGAGTGAATGTGTGTGTGGAACCAATCACACACTTTGCTTTTAAGCTGGAACTCAACTCTAGTGAGTGTGGGACTTACAGGAAGCTTCACAGCTGGAGCCTACGGCAACAACGACACGGTTATGTCCGATTGTGGGGATGATCTAAGGTTTGCCCAGAATTTAAAGTCCTGTCATCGCTGACTCACCCTCATGTTTTGTTTGTTTTTTTCAAGCCTGTATGACTTTTTCTCTGTAGAACACAATTTTGACCAATGTTCAAGCTGCTCTTTTCCTTACAGTGGAAGTGAAAAGCCAGGATTGTGGCCATAAGAGCTCTAAAAATACAAAAGTACTTCTTTAAAATTGTCCATATGACACTTATATCCCAGTTTTCTGAAGACATACACTCGTTTTGTTTGTGGAAAAGATGGAAATTTTAGTTGCTGCTAAATATTTTACTTTCAAATTCTTTCAAATATGGCAGTGTTCTTTAAGTATTATTTATAAATCATCATTATTAATAGTTTGAATTAGCTATATATATATATATATATATATATATATATATATATTATTTTTAGTTGAAAGTGCATCTTTGCTGATTTTCAACCCACTTTGTATTGTTACAATGTCATTAGTATGTAAATAAACAATGTTTACTCTTTCTCCATGTTACCCGGACCGAGAAATTCCCATTTATTTATTATAGATTTGACAGCTCCAGGGCTTTGTGAAAACTACAAATTATACTTTCTGATTTTTTGCATCCCTGCCCAAAGACAGTCGGATCAACAAAGGGTTATTAAAGGGTTAGTTCACCCCAAAATGAAAATTCTGTCAGTAATTACTCACCCTCATGTTGTTCCAACCCCCGTAAATCTTCGGAACACAAATTAAGATATTTTTGATTAAATCTGAGAGCTGGATCACTCCTCCATGGGCTTCTTAAGATATCGAAACTGGCCGGCCCAGAAAAGTTATTAAAGACATTGTTAAAATAGTCTGAGTGACTACAGTGGCTCAATCTTAAGCTTATCAAGCGACGAGAATACTTTTTGAGCGCAAAAAACAAACAAAAATAACGACTTTATTTAACTATTCATTTCCTTCTCTGTTTGGCCGTGATATTTCACGTATTGTAACTATGCAAAGCTTCTAGGTTGTACGGCACACGCATCACACACATGACTAGCGTCGGCCAATAGTGAGCCTACGTGTGACGTACAATACACAGAAGCTTTGCGTAGTTTCACTACGTGAAATCTCACGGCCCACAGAGAAGGAAATGAATAGTTGAATAAAGTCGTTATTTTTGTTTGTTTTTTTGCGCACAAAAAGTATTCTCGTTGCTTGATAAACTTAAGATTGAGCCACTGCAGTCACTCGGACTATTTTAACGATGTCTTTAATAACTTTTGGGCCGGCCAGTTTCGATCCCTTAAGAAGCCTATGGAGGAGTGATCCAGCTCTCAGATTTAATCATGAACGAAAGTCTTACGGGGTTGGAACAACATGAGGGCGAGTAATTACTGACAGAATTTTCTTTTTTGGGGTGAACTAACCCTACAGAACAGTTATTGTAAGAGTAGGTTTATCACTGAAAATGTGTCTACTCTTTAAACAGCATTATGGTAAAACTATGGCAACAGCTTTCTTACCTGTACAAGACAGCGTTTTGCTTTGGGGGGTCAGGCGGAACTGACGGAATGGGAGTTTTTTTTCAGTTTTCCCCCCTCCGTTTGGCCTAAAACACTGTGTTCGTATTCATCCCATTTGAAATGTTGGCTGCACCCGAAAGCTTAAAAATGCTGCCTTCGGAGGATGCATTTCAAGGTAGGAAGGCACGTGCAAATCCAAAGTTTAGCTTCACTTCCGGCCTCCCGAGAACCTTCATCTAACTGATTTTTGAAGGCAGCATAGATGTATCCTAAGCCGTTATGCTGCCTCAGCAGCCCGTTCTCATCCCAAGGCGTCATCTAACTGACGCTTTTGACCATGCGTCAACATGCCGACGCACATGGTACCCCTTAAGCGTCAATATGAGACGCGCCTCCTAGTGGTCTAACCCTAACCCTACCCCAGACCTAAACCTACCCATAACGGAAGCGTCATCTAACTGACGCTAAAGGGTGCCATGTGCGTCGGATTTAGACGCATGGTCAAAAGCGTCAGTTAGGCCTCGTTTACACTGCAGGTCTTGATGCCCAATTCTGATTTGTTGCCTATATCTGATTTTTTTTACCATCTGTTTACACCTTCTTTAAATTGTGACCCATATCCGAGTTATGTGTTTACACTTGACTGAAACATTGCGCATGTTTAAAGGGGTCTTCTTGCTCAGATGGACGAACGCGCAGCGAGATCTCAGGACAGGTGGGAACATACAACACGATCTCGTAAAAATGAGTATCTATAGCACAAATTTTATTTCTCATGTCATTTATACGCCAAAAATAGTTTTTGCTTGCATATGATACGCACTGTAAACGTGCGTATTAAACGCCATAAAGTGCGTATCATGCACGCAAAAACTATTTTTGGCGTAAATGCCACATGAAAAAAAAATCGTGCAATAAACGCACTTTCATGAGATCGTGGCGGGCTTTAACGAGGAGCAGTGGGTCCGAAATTTTAGGATGAGCAAGCCAACCTTTGATATGTTGTGTCAACGTGTGTCCACATTCCTCTCCAACGACGACACAATGTTTCATCGGGCCATCCGTCCATCCGCAGATGCGCGTCGGGGTTTCTCTCGTCTTTAAACCGCGGAGACGCAGCCTAATGCCTCGGAAAATCCGATCTGCCTGTTTACATGACAGTCGCATTGGCACATATCCGATTTACATCTGATTTATTTCCACATATGAACGAGGCCTGAAACCGATCTCGAAATATCCGAATGCATGCGTTTTTTTCCTGTTTACACTGTCATAGAACACATCCGATCTGTGTCGCATACGAGTAAAAAATCGGAATTGGGTCACATTTCACTGACAGTGTAAACGAGGCCTTAGATGACGCCCGAGGATGAGCGTCTCATATTGACGCTTAAAGGGTAGCATGTGCGTCGGCATGTTGACGCATGGTCAAAAGTGTCAGTTAGATGACGCCTTGCTGTGTTGGCCTCAGAAGTCGTTTCGTGAAGTATCTTTGTGGGTAAACGCTGCCTGAGAAGTCATTGCCAGATTGGGCAGCGGGGCAACAAGTCAGCAGCCTAAGCTCTCGGAATTTCAAAATAAAAATGAATACGAATATAGACATAAAAAACTTATAGTAATTTAATTGTGTGTTTTTAAAAATGTTATAACTAAAATAAAATGAAAAATATGACAGTATCTTAATGGTACTAAAAAATAATACTGGACAGATCACACCATGTTTGTCACAAGACAGAGCAATTGACATCTTAATGTGCCAACATTTGAATGCATGCAGATTTAAATTAGTTTTGGAATGGCATTAGGGTGATTAAACTTAACTTAATTTTTTTTTTTTTGGTGAACATTTACTTTGATTCATTCCAGACATGTCTTTACTGAAATATCTTAAGGACTTTCAACTGAACCCCAGTTTTCATCCAAATTACCACCAGATATCAATATTTTTTGGTGCGTTTCTTTTTCAGCGTTGCATTGATCATTGGCCAAAATGGTGCTGCTTTAATCTACCGCCTCTATCCTAAATGAAATTACACATTCAAGGTTTGATACAAAGGCAGATGAAGGCATATTTGAACATTCAAAAGTGAGCATTCCCAAAATTAATTTCATCTCTAGGGTTCATGCATATTTAATAGAGAGTGCTAGAATATCACAGGGTAATACAATCCCAGCAAGTGGAGAGAGAGAGCAAGAGAAAAGAGAGAACTGCAGTTGTCACGAGCAATAACTCTCAGCGGTGCTGGGAAACAAAATAGGCAGGATGCTTTTGATGAAAGAGCCGAGAGTGTGGAGGCCCAGGTTAAATGCTGAGGAGACTGTGGGCTCCTACTCCACTGAGACCTTCACATACCGGGAGAAACACTGATAACTGACTGACAATAATGGACGAGCCCCATGGACACCATCCCTGGAGACCCACACGCGTCTTACTAACTCTAGTCACTGGATTCACAGTCGTGTGTTGTGATAAATGCCCACATGTGTCCATTATTACAAATCACACCTAGAAAAGATCATCTGATTAGGGGTAAATTTGAGTTTGTAGAAATACACCTGTGCTAGGTGATATAACTAAAATATGTTTAAGCCTTGCAACGATATTCAGTATAATTTCAATCTCAATATTTATTTGTTTCTATAAAATTAAATTAAATAGTTAAAGTCTAGTTTTAATTAAACGAACACAAAGAGGAATATTTAGTTTTCATTAAAATATAACAAATATATGGCTACATATATTTGAACTTAAACGTGTAAAAAAAATGTGAAAGTGGGATTTTCGTGAACATTTTCAAGTGAAGACAAAGAACACATGGTTCTGGTCTTATTGTGCATGATGTAAAGCGTGGTCAGCAGTCAGCACGCACAACGATACAAATAGACACTCTTTATTAATGATGCACAATACTCAGGGGATTACAGGAACAACATAGGAGAAACGCTAATGTAAATAATTAACGAGAACCGACAAGGGACTGAACATAACAGGGAGTATAAGGGTGCGTTTACACGACAACGATGTGCTTAAACCAGTATCCTGTAGGTTTTCCACGTACAGACGTACATTGTCAGAACAATCCCCATTCACATGGATTTGCAAAAATGAATAAAAACGTTGTATTCTGCTGCCAGGCCAATAGATGGCGATGAAACACTATATACGCATGTGCATGACGTCATTCTCTCCAGAGATTAGCGATTTTGCAGTTTACACAGAGATCGTTTTCAAAGGTTTGCGTTTTCAGGCTGGCAAAACGCCGTTGTCGTGTAAATGAACGGCCAAAACGCTTAGAAAGTTGTACGTTTTTAGTTGAAAACCGTGTTGTGTAAACAGCCACTAAATACGAGGCAAACATAATGAAAGACAGGTGTAAATCCTAAGTAACCATAGAAACAAACAAGCAAATAATCAGTTACCCAGGAAACCAAAACTAAACAAAGCAGGGAAACAGGAACTAAACGAAGCTAAACAGAATATCATAATAGTCCATAACCGTGACATATGATTCATCGATGCACATTATTCCAAAGAAAAATGAGTTTGTCAAATTATAACGTTCAATTAGAAAAACCTTAAATTATGGAAATCAACAGTGCTGCATATAATATTTCAGCCCGTTCTCATCCCAAGGCGTCATATACTGACGCTTTTGCCAAAGCATCTATATCCAACGCACATGGCACCCTTTAGCGTCAAAATGAGACCCAGATATATGGCGCCTCCTAGTGGTCTAATGCTGCGTTCACACCGGACGCGAATAGCGCGTCAAATTCGTGTCTACCGCGTCTAGTTTGACGCTTGACCACTTTGTGTTAATTCGTGTGTCAATGGCGAAATTGACGCGCGTAAAAACACAAGTTTGAAGCGAAATTTACGCGCGTCAGAGGCGAAATCCGGAGGCGAAAGTTTAGAAACCCGTTGGCGGCCATCTTTTTAGATGTTTATCGAGCATTAGCATTATTCGAGAGAGTCACCGCTCGTATATGCTCTGGAGAGCAGAAACAGCTGCGTAGGGGACATCGTCGCTGTACTCGGGTCCACCAGACCCTCCGGAGGGTTTCAGGAGTTTCACAATTTGCTCCAGGAGCTAGGTTTGGTGGACCTAACGGTGAGGACGCTGACGAGGACAGCATAGGCGGATAAGACCTCTGCCTCAAGTGGTCTATGCCTGTCGAGCCCGCGCTCTACAGCCTGGCGCGAGGTTCACCCCCGCCCGCACCCACCTAATCTGTCATTTATTTTTGTTTTGATAATAAATGGAGCCAGCCTCCAAAAGTGAAACCTGTCCTGCGATTAAAAAAAAAAAGTTTTTATACACTAAATTGTGTTTGTTGTCTTTACATTAGAATAATAATGTTTCATATAATCTAGAATAGATATGGAATAAATAGCTTTCAATACAAAATGAGTATCTCTCATATATTGAAATCGAGTTTTTATGTGAAAGATTTGCTTTGCACACCAAGCATTTTTGTCATATTACAAAATAATTTATTAAGGCCAAACATAAAATAACATTATAAACTGTCACTTCACCACATAACAGCAGCAAGCAGGCTCCTGATTGGTTAACGCGGCGTGAATTGACGCAGAAGTTCCGATTTTTCAACTCGGGCGGCAGACGCGAATTCGCGTTAAACGCGAGAATGCACAAAAAGCACTATATAAAACATTCGCGCTTAACGCACCAGACGCTCAATTTGCGCTCATTCGCGCCGCAGGAATTTTTTTGCATTGACTTAACATTGAAATCAATCGCGCCTGACGCGCTATTCGCGTCCGGTGTGAACGCACCATAACCCTAACACTACCCCAGACCTAAACCTACCCATAACCGAAGCGTGTTATATTGACGCTAAAAGGTGCCATGTGCGTCGGATGTAGACGCTTTGGCAAAAGCGTCAGTATATGACGCCTTGGGATGAGAATGCGTTGAATATTTTGTGAGAACTTTAACTCTTAAATTCACAATTTGCAAGGAAGGATTATGAAACTAGTCTAATGACAGACTCTTCAGTAAAAATTGCATTAAAGCCATTACGATAATGACAATGTTTATATTTTTTTTTTTATCACCAGTAAATCATCACAAACGTATCATGAATATTCCATATGTCACCATGTCAACTTGTTATGTCAGGTACACCAAACCGCATACATGTGTAAACTGCCCAGTTACATATGTAAAACTGTACGTTTATGTAAACCGTAAACATGGCACGCTGTGATTTCATTTCCCTCTGCTCATTTGCATGTCTCTTATGACAGTAAGTGTTCATCTGTTATTTACTTATTGTGTTCATGGTGTGGATTGTGTATTCCTCCTGTGTGTGAAAAATGAGGCATGAAACAGCGTTGTCATGCTGAACAGAATTTTAATTACTGACTGTCGCTCTCCTCCAGTGTTAGTACGCCCCAGCAGCTCCCAAACAACTGCAAAATAACCCGATGCGAGGCAAGTCACCGCCATTACAGATGCTACCGGCTCTCTTCTAAAAGCTGCAACACAATTAAAAACCCGGCAGCCAAGCTACCATTATACCACCTTGGTATATTTTTTTTTTAAAATCTGAGGTATAAAAAAACCCACTAATCAATTCCTAACCATGGCATGCATCTGGAATATGAAGTCTGGGTAGTGGGAGAAAAAAAAGAGACTTATTTTGATAAAAGCTCATTCATTTGCATTTAAAATGTGAGTTTTAATTGAGACTGTTTGGGTAATTAGGAAGGGAAAAATGGCATTTTTTGCGCTCATGTGCTCACACAGAAGCTTCTGCCAGACAACCGCGTGTTCCATGACAGCGTACCTGATCCCCGGTGGAACCTGTGCATCCAGGCCTCTTAAACAAGGTTAAAGAGACTCATCAAAATAAGCCCTATTCATTAGCAGACTTCCCTCGCTGACACCCACGCCAACCGAGAGAGCTATTGCAGTCACACACACACTCACACAGTAACTCATCTGCACCCTTGTCTTTGACGTGGGCTTCTTTTATTTCCTCACGATCTAAATTGAGTCATAAAGACGTGTAAAAATAATGGCACGGCGAACCTTGTTTCAGCCACCCATTTTTATTTCACCACAGGTCCCCGGTGGGCTGTTTGCGGCCACATTAGAACGTTGACACATTAATAAGTGTGGAGATATTTACACACGTTGACCTCCATCCCGACAGCTCCGTAGTTTGGGCCTGTTGAATTATGTGTAATCTCCACGAGTGTTGAGGCCGTGGAGCGTGTTGCGCTGTGCATGTGTGGCTGTATGTTCACCCATGGGATTTTCAGAAAGGAAGGTGAATAGGTTTACAGACCAACACAATGGAGCTCTGGTTAATCTTTAGTCCGGTGGGAGATTCGCTGATAAATCTTGAAATATTTGATTCACTTTTCCCCCCCCTTTGAGTTATCCAATAACAGAATGGGAGGTTTACCTAAAAAATACGTTCCTTCACAATTAATGATTTAATCACTTGAACTGATTCAAAGACAAATTCGCTCCTCACAATACGCGCACAGGAGACGTGACTTGGGCTTGTTTTCAAAAGTGTTTAAAATGTTTCTAAGCTAACATGAGCATAAAAATAGTTATCTTAGCAACATGCCAACGTGTTTCAAGTGTGACTTGAAAGTACGATTTTTCACCAAGCTTGTCGTGATGCATTATGGGATTGCATTCTCCTTGAAGGATCATGTTTTTTCTATGTAAACATGCATTCGATGGATGACTGTTGAGCTTGCATCTCGACATGGAATTACACATGGTGCTCATGTTAAAATAACAACTTAATAAAAGTCAATCTTAAAAAGATCTTGCGTTTCATTCCATTGCCCTGTGCCTCACTTTTTTTAAGTGCAAAAATGTGTTCTGTGTGAATGGCTCCTTTCAATTTAGCTACTACTAACAATATTTATTTTGTTTTACATTTAAAATAGTAATTCCCATTTTTTACAAGACGTGATCAAAGTCCGTTTTTACAGCTGTACCAGGAAACATTTTAGATTCTGGTTATGTATTGCTGTTCCAGGTATTCTATAGGGAATAACTGAAAGTCGCTGTAAGTAGACTATTGTAGTAATATAATGACTGGAAATTTCTTGGTAGCAGCTGTTTTCAAAATAGTGTAGCTTTTCCGGTTACACACTGTAAAAAATAATCCTGTAAAAAAACGGTAAACTACTGACAGCTGTGGTTGCCAGCATCATACCGTAACAATACGGTGTGCTACTGTTTTTGTGTTACAGCATATAGCTGTTAAATTAAAGTTTTAAACTGTAGCTGGCAATAGGTATTTAGCTGTTAATTTCAAAAACAGTAACACACCGTATTTTTACGGTATGATGCTGGCAACCACAGCTGCCAGTAGTTTACCGTTTTTTTACAGGATTCTTTTTTACAGTGGGGGTTTTGTGTCTCATTGCACTCGTAGCTTTTCAATTAAGCAAAACTGAGGCAGAAACCAAACATGCTCTCCGTAAATGTTGGTAGGAAGTCTGATTCACTTTGGTTAAGTGGTTCAATTGAACGGTTCATGTAAAGCATTTTTGGATAGTTGCTTGTATTTTTAGCTTACCTGCGTTACATTTCTAAGTTGCCTAGTTTAGAAGGCTGTTTTCTTTCGCACTGCCGTTCCCCAAGCCTGTCCATTACCAGAACATGCAATTCAGTGTGCTATAATGAAGCAGTGGGACAGAGATTGTTGCCACCCATAAACACTCTAATTCCTTGATTCATTAGGCCTCATTCAGCAGACAAGGTGCACAATAAATTACACTCTATATTGGCTGCTCAGTGGACTCTGATTGAGACAGACTGGGAAACAGTTTATGTGTCTGCTTCTGCCTCCTCGGTTTGGATGCCTGTTATCTTAGTTGCTTGTTCCTTCAGGGAATTGGGATGTTCTGTCCGTGTCCGTCATAGGGAAGGCTAGCCAGTCTAATCTCCTTCAGAGAGCGGCCATCTGTAAAGGAGACATTCTCACAAACATGCGCCCACACACACACACACACACACACACTGACCGGCTTCAAGCATGCGACCGGCTCAACCGGTTTGGGATGTCATCCCGTCATCCGTGTCCTCATCTGTTGAAGACTGAAACATTTCTAAAGGCTGCTGCATTTCCACAAAGTAGTCTGGCGAAGACACACACACGCAGATGTGACAGATGACTCAACTGGATCTCTTCCATTACTCAGAGTCGCTGCTGAGGAAAATCATATTTCATGTTCTTATTTCACAGTTTCATAAATATGTTACTGAAAGCTTTATCATAAACAGAGGTGAAAAATGCTGCATTCAGCGACTTTGTTAGTACATCGATACACATTGAAGCGTTTGATCAATGTGCCTAAAGCCCATCAAAGGCTAATTGGGTGAAAATGTTTCTATCTACATGAATTTGAGGAATATTATCCAAAGAGCTTATACTTTTTTTTTTTCTTTTTTTTTTGCCATGTGTTTTTGAAGGGTGGCTGTACTTCAAATATCTAATTTAATCTACAAGTAACTCTTTTCATCCTCAGGTTTCCATGGCAACAAAGCGAGGATGAGGCAGCGGAGATACATGCGTGCACTGGGGTTTTTTTTGGGGGGGGGGGGGAGGTGTACTAGGGAGTTGCAGGGTTTTTTTTGTGGTATGACAGGACAGGATGAAGTACCTTACAATCACATCATCTCACTTTTTTTTAGCCGTTTTCCAATAACATGGAAACAACATGCTCATTGGACAAACATGGCTGTACCTACCTTTTTGTAAAACTCCAAAAAACATACCTATACATACATTTCATTGCAGTTTCCAGCTGAAATGAACACTAGTGGCAGTAAAACGCCAACTCTGGTACAGCATTGCACTAAGGAGCGCTTGCTATGTGTCCTGTGAAAAATGTTAAGATATGATCAAACTCCTGATTACCTACTAGTTTCTACTTTAAGTCAAATAACGACATAAGTGACTATGTACATAACATGCCTGCAAGAACACTAGACGTAGCACAGGCTCTGTTCAGTCTTAAGTCAAGTTCACACCAAGAACGATAACTATAAAGATAACTGGAACAATATTAGTCGGAGCCATAGCTGTGTGGGCAAGTGCTCCGATATAGGGTGCATTTGCACTTCGGGTGACCCAAGTTCAATTCCTGGCTTGAGAAAAAAAAACGTTGTATATATATATTTACACTCACCTAAAGGATTATTAGGAACACCTGTTGAATTTCTCATTAATGCAATTATCTAATCAACCAATCACATGGCAGTTGCTTCAATGCATTTAGGGGTGTGGTCCTGGTCAAGACAATCTCCTGAACTCCAAACTGAATGTCAGAATGGGAAAGAAAGGTGATTTAAGCTATTTTGAGCGTGGCATGGTTGTTGGTGTCAGACGGGCCGGTCTGAGTATTTCACAATCTGCTCAGTTACTGGGATTTTCACGCACAACCATTTCTAGGGTTTACAAAGAATGGTGTGAAAAGGGAAAAACATCCAGTATGCAGCAGTTCTGTGGGCGAAAATGCCTTGTTGATGCTAGAGGTCAGAGGAGAATGGGCCGACTGATTCAAGCTGATAGAAGAGCAACTTTGACTGAAATAACCACTCGTTACAACCGAGGTATGCAGCAAAGCATTTGTGAAGCCACAACACGCACAACCTTGAGGCGGATGGGCTACAACAGCAGAACACCCCACCGGGTACCACTCATCTCCACAACAAATAGGAAAAAGAGGCTACAATTTGCAAGAGCTCACCAAAATTGGACAGTTGAAGACTGGAAAAATGTTGCCTGGTCTGATGAGTCTCGATTTCTGTTGAGACATTCAGATGGTAGAGTCAGAATTTGGCGTAAACAGAATGAGAACATGGATCCATCATGCCTTGTTACCACTGTGCAGGCTGGTGGTGGTGGTGTTATGGTGTGGGGGATGTATTCTTGGCACACTTTAGGCCCCTTAGTGCCAATTGGGCATCGTTTAAATGCCACGGCCTACCTGAGCATTGTTTCTGACCATGTCCATCCCTTTATGGCCACCATGTACCCATCCTCTGATGGCTACTTCCAGCAGGATAATGCACCATGTCACAAAGCTCGAATCATTTCAAATTGGTTTCTTGAACATGACAATGAGTTCACTGTACTAAAATGGCCCCCACAGTCACCAGATCTCAACCCAATAGAGCATCTTTGGGATGTGGTGGAACGGGAGCTTCGTGCCCTGGATGTGCATCCCACAAATCTCCATCAACTGCAAGATGCTATCCTATCAATATGGGCCAACATTTCTAAAGAATGCTTTCAGCACCTTGTTGAATCAATGCCACGTAGAATTAAGGCAGTTCTTAAGGCGAAAGTGCGTCAAACACAGTATTAGTATGGTGTTCCTAATAATCCTTTAGGTGAGTGTATATATATATATATATATATATATATATATATATATATGTGTGTGTGTGTGTGTGTGTGTTAGCCCCCACACCAATAGACGATAACATTCTGTTTATTATGAGTGTGGTGCAGTTATGACGTCTGCCACTTTAAAGTCCGAATATGTTAGCCTTACTGTTAGTGTCAACTCTAAGCTAGTGTGCTCCAGAACAATGACAAAATTTGCAATTATAAGATATAAATCTTTCAAACATACAGTCTCTCACTTCCGGCAATATGGATGAATGATTTTGATGACATCACTCTGCACCTCTGCACAGTCAAATGCTCTCTAGAATCTACAGTGTCCCGCCCCCAAATAGCGGCTAAAAGCGTTCACTTGTTCACATTTGAACTGTTTTCTACATGGTGAATGGCACATAGTGCGCTATATAGAGGATATGGAACGATACAGAGAGTGTAAATATGATTTCCATTGGGGTGAATGAAGTCTGGTTTCGCGTTAGTGTCACGCGAACCACCGCAGCTCCGATCCAGAGACACTATATTTTAAAGCGTAATGGAGGAGATTAGAAGGAGAAACGGTTAGAGATTAGGAGGAAACTGTGAATTCAAGTGAATTCTGATTGGCTTGAAAAAAAATTATCATTATAGTTGTTGTGTTGACTTGTGTGGCCTTTACTCATACTTTTGAGAACTAATATTTATGTACATATTGCATAGGGTTGCCAACTTCCGAAAAGAAAAATGCGGGACATATTACTATATTTTGGCGATTTCGGTTTTGTTGAGGGGGGGGGGGTTATCTCGCAGGCAAGGTCTCTCGCTCTCTCCATCTCTCTCTCCGCGCTACACGGTTTGGCGCTGACGCACTTACAGTAGGCTATGTTCTGTCTCGCATGGGCAGCTCTAGATTCTAGGAGATTTGAACTAATTTACGTGTCGTGTTGCTGTTGTATCAGTCAGATCAGCGTAGCACTCAATAATCGGGACAAGAGAGGTCCCGATCGGGACAAATAAATTAGGCCCAAAAATCGGGACGTCCCGGCTAATTCGGGACAGTTGGCAACCCTAATATTGCATCCATTGAAGAGGACAGTATCCCTCTCCTTGGCGACTGACGTTAGCAGTGCGTTCAAGGGACCAGTGCCGAGACATGTTTCCCACCAAAAACGGCCTTGTTGTTAATGGAATTGGAAGAGGGGGGTCTGACTCTCATCTTTGGATAAAAGCTGCCTCACCAAGGTATTTATCAGCTCCGTGCCCCTAATTAGCATCCAATTAAGAATTCCTTTTGTGTGGCCAATGTAATTCCGCACAATGTTGACTCCCTGGGGAGGGTCCGTTTGACACCTAAACACTTTTAGGCCAAATTTCTCTGCCCTTGCCAAATCACCCAACTCAAGTCTGTCTAGTGAACCCCTGCACAGTAGACATTCACATTGGAACTAATTTGTGAATTTGAAGCTTATTTTTGGAAGATTTGACACTGAATTGGCTTTGAAAACTCAAGCAGCTTAAGCACATTGGATTCTTGATGCGTAGCAGCTTTCGGAAGCCCTTCATGTCAGCGATAAGGTTTCAAAACACACGCCTTCGTCGTTTCAGTCCATTCAGAAGTCTCGTACAATACCACCCACCAATCCACAGGCATCCTTTACAGACTTTTCTTCCAGCCTGACAGATGCTGAGTCGCTGGCTAATTGGTTTACTTTGGAGATGGCCAATGAACTGCCGCCCAGGCATGTAAGTGGCTTCTTTGGCTTGTTTGCATGAAATTATCCCACCGCACGCCACGGCGAGTGAATTCGCCCCAAAAACCCTGAGAGCTACATAGAATTATGTTAAGAATGTTATTTACAGCGTCCTCCGCCGTAGATCTCACGGAGCCAAACGTCATTACGGAAGAGTGAAAAATTTCAGCTCTGGTAACAACTCAGTCAATCTCAGCCGTGCGTTTAGAGCAATTTACATCGCATCAAATTTTCTGCCCCACAACAGGATTTCCTTGCTGCCCCCTGAAAATTGTCAGTGAGATGACTGACCTCATGTAAATGCATGAGCACAGGGGAGAAATGTGTGTCTCATCGAACAGGGGGAGGTGCTGATGTGTTTTCCAGCCTCTCGCCGCACTCGCTGAACTGGCTGCACGGGTGCTGACTCAGGCGTTTCGGCCCTCGCACTTAAAGCACTGCAAGCTTTTAAGAAGCAAAAGCCTATATCTGACATGGATGCCCGACTCACAAGTAGGAACGATTACCACCCAGACATTAAAAGAAAGAACCGAGGGGGAAAATCGTTGATCATCAGAAGGAAACGCATTACTCAGGCGTCCAAGCTAAATAACTGCTTTTTCATGCACTTTCTTCATAGCTGTGGTTGATGCGTCAACGTCAATTCATTTTCGCTGCGATACTCTGATCTTAGACTCTATTTTCGGGTTCCCACAGTTCCAAAAGACAGATTACTGGCAATTTGTAGACAGCGGTAAGTCTCCTTAGCGTTTCTATAAAATCTGTTATGCTGAGCGTAATTCTTTCCTGCAGCCGAAAGCTATTTAGGTAGCGTCTGCTGACACTGTTTGTAATAGACCTAAAAGCCCTGATTTAATTGAGCTCATTTGAGACGACGTGGAGCAAAACCTTTGCTTTTGATGTACTGATGAGATTTCATTAGAAATAATAGTTTGTTTAGAGGCTGCCGCTCCTAATCTGAGAACACGACCCGTATTAGGGCGACCTGCACTGTTCTGTGCAACACCTTCATTGATTTTCATTAAATGAATTATCACTAAATACACACACAAAGCACCTTGCAGCAACACATCCTAGTTGCCATGGATATTCTATTTAGTCTGAAAGAGCATGTGCAGTGTTGTCCTTGAAGTTACATGAAAAGTAAGGTCGTTGTGCTTCGCTTTTGGAAAGCCGAGGGAAATGTTCCATGAGAAAGACTGAGGTGCAAACGGGCCACACACACATACGCGCGCACACACACAGCATTCACTAATGACCTTTTGTCTTCTGACATTTTCATTAAGGCACAAAGTAGGTTTCTGTTCCTTATCAAGAGCATTTGCAGCCGGAGGAACAGTGCTTTAGTGATAATGGTCTTGGCTGCTGTGGTGGTCTAGGTGGAGATTGCTTCAGGTGCAAAAATATGAGATGGAGAAACTGTAAGATTATAGAGTGTAATAACAGGAGATACTGCAGGTGTGACTCCATGAATGACTAACAAAAACAGATAAATCAAGGACCATTAAAGCTTAAAAGAGTCATTCACTCAAAATGAAAATACGGTCAAAATTTATTTCCTCTTGTGTTGTTCCAAACCTGTGATTCAACTTACTGTCAAGCTGCAAAAAGTGCATAATAAAAGTCTTCTGAAGATATAGCTTTGTGAGAAGTACAAACTGGGATTTAAGATGTTATTTGGAAAATTTTCATTTTTCATATTTCCATTTTTTAAGTTTCTCTTTTTTAATTTTTTTAATTTTTTAAAAGATAGATGGCTACACAAGACTTGGAATATATATTTCATTGGTCGTGCGAACTACTTTAATGTTATTTTTATGGTACTTTTTAGTCAGTTGTGGAGTAGTTATTTTAGTAATATTTACAGGATATACTATTATAGTTTTTAATTGATATTTTGAATTAGCTTTTATTTTTTGATTTTCAGTTTTAATTTTAGCTTAACTTTTGGTCATTTTGTTATTTGATTTGGTAATTTTTTATCATTTTAGCTTTAATTTAGTTTTAGTTTGAGTCATTTTAGCACTTCAACTTCAACGGCAACATTTCTAATTTATATTTAAGATTTTTAACTAATTTGTATTTTATTTCAGTTAACAAAAATGATTTAGCTTTGACAATAGCAAAACTGTTTTGAAGCTCAAATACATCCATTTAACAGTCCCAAAACAATAAAAGCAGCCCATATGACTCATGTGCTATGTTAAAAGTCTCCTCAAGCCGTACAATAGACATTATTCAGATTATGTTATTTTAGGATTCAAGATCTTATTTTAGTGTATATAACTTAAGCGATTAAAAAAAAAAATTCTCACAAAAATATATCATATGAATTCAGAAAACATACGGCCATGCAAACTACTTTATTGTTTGGGGTTAGGGTTATTTTCTGTACATTTTTGTTGCTTTTTTGTCTATAACGGCATCACTCCCATTCACTTTCATTGTAAAAGAGCAGCTTTGACATTCTGCAAAATATCTCCTTTTGGAATGATGTGAGGGTGATTAAAATATGAGATAATTTAGAATTTCAGGTTAACGCCTTAAAGAAACACAACTTAAAAAAAGCAGTAAAAAAGAATCTTCAAAAAGGTATTCCTGTTTAATTTGAAAAATTATCTTAAAAAAACAAAACAATTCAAGGTCTCCCCGTGCAACTACAGAGGATTGATTGACATAAAATCAAAAGAATTGCCCAGAAATAACCCTGCCAATCAAGCAATCAGCATGTGCATCCGTATCAACACCTGAGCCAGTCTTAAATCACAGGCCTGTGACATATAATTATACACTTTAAAAGAGCAAAATAAATTATAAACAAAATATGTCAGCGGCTAAAAGCTACAATGGAACATCTCTGCAGGCGATATGATACCTTCTTGCAATAACATGAATGTAAAATGTAAATTTCTAGTCTTTTTGTCTGGCTACACCTTGGCAGTGAGCGTTGCCCTCGGTTGACGCAACCTTTCGTTCACCCCACACACTTCCACTCCCCCTTCATTCAGTTAATCTCCCAGGGGCCTTTAGCAGCGCACTGGTGTGTTTGTGTGTCAGCAGTAAACTTTCAACCCCAGGGCAAATCTGCAGAAGGCTCAAAAAAAAAAAAAAAAAATAAATAAAAAACTGCAAGGTTACAGCGCTCCTGGACCCACACTAGAATACGAGGATGCCAGAAAAAAATATCACAATCAATACAGTCACTCTGATTTAATTAATACAACAGAGTTTCTCAAGCGATAAGAGCTCTAATGTGACTGTTTCGGCTGTGAGTTTTCAGACTGATATCTGTTTATGCCTCTGGCTTCTTACCATTATACCTTTCTGAGTCAAATCTCACCAGCACACTCTGAGTTCGAGTGTGTTCATTATTATGAATAATTACGTTCTATAAAGCACAAAGAGGAAGAAAGTTGTTTTATAATGTCGTTTGAGGTTCAGTAATAGAGGACATAACGAACACTCCGGAGGGTCTATTATGTTGTTTCTGTCGATTTGTCCTGTTCTGGGAATACTTTTCCTTATATTTATTTAATTTTTGACAAATCCCTTTTGTGAAACCGTGAAAGCAGCATTTAGACGGAAAAATAAACAGTCTACACAAAGAGAAAACGGCAGATTTCTGATTTATAGAGCCCATATGGTTTCATGGAGGCTGAGAAAACATTTGGAAGACAATATGTTGCCGAGCCAAAGACTAACTGTACATGTCTATATTCATCATATTTACATGTGTGGTCCAATCAAATCTAGTGATAAATGAGGAGACAAAAAAAATAACCTTACAATGTAATATGGTTTCCCATAAATTTTTTGAAGCATCACCATTTTGGAAGGATTCCAATGTTGTTGTAAATCTCAGAACCTTATCTTTAGCCTAGCCAGAATCAATGTCGTCAACAGTCAGACCGTGCGAGTTTATTCCAACGCAATGCTTATCTTTTATAAAATGCTCTTTATCTATAGCGTTAATCCATATCTGGGACACTCTGCATGTGCTTTTATAGCGATTCAGAGTACGTCTCATACACCATCTGTAGAGACAGATACATCATACAGTCAGCATTCTCACACAACATGTTTTCAAATGGTTGATCTGTCCTTCCATCAATCCATTCATCTATCAAGCAACACAGGCTGCGTCCAAAATCGCATACTCTCTTACTAATTTTGAATAAGTAATTACTTCACAACCGCTAAAAAGTATGTTCTATATACTAGTATGAATGTGTGTAGTGTGAATGTAATCGGGACGTGATGTACCAGCATCAGTTACGTCACTACACTGTCATTCATAAACAGTCTCCAGTGGCCTCATGGGATAGTAAAGTGTCCATCGTACGCACACAGTACAGAATCTCGCCACAAGAAGCATAGGTCATTTGGGTACTTTTTGACTATACTCTTTTACACAAAACAATGTCAAAATGCTAGTCTTGGTGAGTATTATCAGTCAGTTATGTTTTAGGTGAACGTAAACCAAGCGTGCCGCACAAGTCCTAAAAAGTGAAGCCAAATTGTCCCCAGGTGGTTGGCACTAGTATAGGTCATAAACCCCGCCCTCTCCATGCAATCTAATGGGACGTGACGCAAACTAAACAATCAAATTAAACTTCAAATAATTTTTGTCCAAAGATGTTTTCTGTCATTTTAGGTAGTTTTTATCAAGCTGATGTAAGTTTAAGTTTTTTTTGTTTTTTTTTTAAAATAAGTTTGGTCTTTGTAAGTTTTTTGATGCTATAAAAACGGGAGTGTGATGTCATGATTGACAGCTGTGATTGACAGCTTCTTTAAAGGGGCAATATCATGCTAAATCCATTTTTTTAGCCCTTAAATGCATTTTGTTGTATATTTGGAGTGTTTAGAAGTACAGAAAAGTTTAAATTATTCTCTTCAGGTGCTTCGTTGATATCTTTATATTCTGTTTTGGTCATATTTTTCAACCTGTTCCGATTTTTCTGTTCTCTATGACGTTTTTTGAACTATTACGTCACAGTATTTGCAGCGGAACTGCCAAATAAGGACATCGACTTCCGGCCCACCACTTCGAGCAATCCGCCATTTTTATTTCTCGCAGCAATTTTGTAGTCCAAGCTAAAGGATGCAGAACTTACGAGAGGGTAAGTTAAAATGTTCGGTTGTTGGATGTAGTAACCCACACGCTTCATTACACCGTCTAATGTAGATGAACTGCCGTGCTTGTGTTGTGACAGGGCGCATGTTTAACTGAAAGAACGAGAAGAGATAGAGACCCGGTCGCGCGCGAGCACTCTCTCTCTTCGGAGCCAGGCGAAAGTGTAAACAAGACTTCACCGTCTCCAAACTAGGCACTGTCTTGCTCTCTCTCCCTCGCACATATTAATCAAAATAAATCGACACGGTGGTAAAAGGTCGGAAGACCAAAGTTTCATGTGTAAATACAGTAACACACCATTGCGATACATCCATATGAAGACGTTGTTCTGGAGGTTCGTCTTCATTTTCATCTCGCTCCGGCTCCGACTCTGGCTAGAACATGTAAGGCTGGCTGGACAAGTCTTCCGTTGTTGACATTTTGTTAATAACGTGTGAATAAAACGTTTCTGTGCCGCTAGATAATCGTATCTCTGCTATTAAACTACAAAAATGGCCGAACGGGGTGGAGTTGAACCGAGTGTCACCACTACAACCTGGAGAGGGGGCGGGGTAGGGGGTAATCCTTCGGGCGGAAGTTGAAGCCGGCCGGGTGCCGCCATGTTGTAGCAGAACTTCATTTGCGTTAGCATTTCCATTGACTCCCATTCATTTTTGCGTCACTTTGACAGCGAATAACTTTACATCTGAGGCGTTTAAAGACTCCATTTGTCCATTATTTATTTCTAAAGAAACACGACAATGTATAAAGGGCTCCATTACGTTCTATGTTACATTATGGCCCCGTAGAAACAGATTTAGTAAAAATAGGCTAACGATTGCGTCATAACCACTCGACTCTCTGTCGCGCTGTACAGAAATTACCGTACAGACAGGAGGAGAAGCTCGCAGGCAATCGGGGGGACGTCCCGTCAAGGGAGAAGCCCATAGATAATGAGTTCATAAAAGCAACGGAATACTTACTCCTGCTCACTCACGCCAAAGAACTCTTTGCTCAAGTTCCCCGTCTCTGCAAGATTAACGTTGGCAATTTTCACGCACAGCTACTAGAAGATTAACGTCTGTCAGACAGGTCGCTCACGTCATCAAGCTTAGTTTGAGTCGGTTTGAGTCTGCGCGTCAGGAACGGAAGTGCTCAAAAATCGCTAAAAATGAGCTTCAACTGTCTCAACTGAGTTCCAATGAGATGGCTCTGTCCACTTCTTATACTGTCTATGTCTCAGACGCACATCAGAAAAGGGGCCTGTGGAGCTATAATAATGAGGAATTCAGACCCAAGCATTGCAGTTCCGCTTTATATAGACTACAAATGTATGATTTATATGTAAAAAGGAACGATTTAAAAGCATGATATGTACCCTTTAAACAAAGTAGTCACTGAGGCACCAACAGACTTTTTTGGGGGATTTTCGGGAGGAGATTGGAGCTTCAACTTTAATTTCTACATTTCCATACCTGTTTATTTCACACATAATGAGTTGTTCTGCAGTGAACTGAACTAACCGTTTCTGCAGGAGTGTGGGCGGGGTCTTGAACCATGGCTCCACTTCACCTTCACTACTGCGCAGAATCAGGTCCCAAATCAGAGATGTCAGCGCCATATTGGGACATTGGCGCTTCACTTTTCTACAATGGAAGAGAGTGAAGGTACATCGTCCATCTTTTTTACAGTCTATGACGTAAACAGTTGAGAAAGAAAACACATGTAACAGTATAATGGATCCGTTTGTCAGGTCTTAAAGTGACAGCGGCCTAATATTCCTGCTGCCAAATTATGAGATACTATTAAAAATATCTATATGGCAGTTTTTCCCCAAGGTATTGATGTTAAAATTGTGGCCAGTGAAAATGCTGAGTGGCTAGTAACTTTGGAAAACCACTAGCTATAGTGGTTGGGTGAGCAAAAAAGTTAATGTTAAGTTCTGCCTATTATATAGTAGGGAAATATGTGATTTTGGATGCAGCCATACAGTATTGGTAACGTCACCGTGATGACCTGCTTTGCCCCAAAACAGGCCTACAGCCTTTTGAAAATGTCAGCGACCTGTATGAAGTTGCCTGTTATTTCTCTTCATTTCTCCTAGACTGCGTTCCTTATGGCAGAAAAGTCATTTTTAAATCTGCACTATTTGCTGTAAGCAGCCCTGGGCTGTGGAGAATGTGCATCTCTGTTGTCAGTCAGTTAGTTTAAAACCAGTCATCATCCAAGCAAAATGTCAGTTTTGTGGAAAAAAATTCCTGTCAAGAACTTCACATTACCGAGCAACTAGTTCTCAACCAGTGTGTTTTTCATCACAAACAGAATATTGGGCTTAAACAACTTTAGACATAATATCATGAGTAACATGAACTCATTCAAGAACCCGGCTTATTGTGTAAACTGAGAAGGACAAATCCTCAAAACTACTGAGGAAGAGAAGTTTGGAGGACTAAGGCATTAAATTATGCAAATTTCAATATCAATGTGGCCGTAATGATTTTTTGGGAATGGATCTTGTGTATGCGCAGGCGACGCGAATACTAAAAGCATTTGCCGAATGCATTTTCTTATTGCTAAATAGCTTTTCACAGACTTTAACAGCAATAATTTGAGCCTAAATCTAATTTATGTGAATAATTATTCGTAATCAAATTTAATTATGCACTTAATGCTAATATGACTATTAATATAATGTAAATGAAGACAGGCTTGACAATTCATAATTTACCGGGCCAGATTAACATGCATTGTTTAAATATAACAAAAAACGAATTAACAT
This sequence comes from Rhinichthys klamathensis goyatoka, assembly GCF_029890125.1. Classification (NCBI taxonomy): domain Eukaryota; kingdom Metazoa; phylum Chordata; class Actinopteri; order Cypriniformes; family Leuciscidae; genus Rhinichthys; species Rhinichthys klamathensis. The sequence continues at coordinate 5,528,436 of NW_026606607.1, read as the reverse complement.
TAATTAATTCCATGTGAGTCACGAAACGCCCACCTCTTCCATCTCACGCTGTACGCATTAGGACGAGTAGGTGGTCTCTTTCAACTCGGTGGAACAAACCAGGTCAGATTTTGTGGAGGGTCTGTGATCATTTGAAAGGAATGAGGAATTGTTGGAACGGACAGTGTGCAGAGGTGGTCATTTAATCAGTCACCACTGTAATTGTGAGCTGGTCGCACCGGAGAGGGCATGAGGGTCACTCTGCATCTCATTTTGGCAATAAAGAGGAAATAGAGATATGACCTTTTCAGTGGCGTGGCAGAACCATTAACTGAAGGTCAGTATAAATGACACATTAAACATTACAAACCGCCGGACTTTCAAATTAAACAGAACCACACGGGGCTCCAGCTGGGCCTTGTTAGGAGGTACAAGACATTAAGCCTTAATTATCAACACTGAACGAATGTGTAGAATAATCTTGTTCAATCTTGTTAGGAAGTTAGTAAGCTGACAGTCAATGGGCCAGGTTTACTAACAGCTTGCGCCAGCACAAACCCTCTTTTGGCGTTAAAATCATGCGATTTACCAACGCTATCTCACGACCAATTTGTACGATTTATTTAAACCCCAGTGGGGCGGGGTCAGGGGTAGGTCATTCGTACGAATTCATACGAATTGGGCAACTCGTAAAATATGTACGATTTAGAAAGAAAAAAAATCGGACGAATTCGTACAAATTCGTCCCAAATCAGAGATGTCAGCGCCATATTGGGACATTGGCGCTTCACTTTTCTACAATGGAAGAGAGTGAAGGTACATCGTCCATCTTTTTTACAGTCTATGACGTAAACAGTTGAGAAAGAAAACACATGTAACAGTATAATGGATCCGTTTGTCAGGTCTTAAAGTGACAGCGGCCTAATATTCCTGCTGCCAAATTATGAGATACTATTAAAAATATCTATATGGCAGTTTTTCCCCAAGGTATTGATGTTAAAATTGTGGCCAGTGAAAATGCTGAGTGGCTAGTAACTTTGGAAAACCACTAGCTATAGTGGTTGGGTGAGCAAAAAAGTTAATGTTAAGTTCTGCCTATTATATAGTAGGGAAATATGTGATTTTGGATGCAGCCATACAGTATTGGTAACGTCACCGTGATGACCTGCTTTGCCCCAAAACAGGCCTACAGCCTTTTGAAAATGTCAGCGACCTGTATGAAGTTGCCTGTTATTTCTCTTCATTTCTCCTAGACTGCGTTCCTTATGGCAGAAAAGTCATTTTTAAATCTGCACTATTTGCTGTAAGCAGCCCTGGGCTGTGGAGAATGTGCATCTCTGTTGTCAGTCAGTTAGTTTAAAACCAGTCATCATCCAAGCAAAATGTCAGTTTTGTGGAAAAAAATTCCTGTCAAGAACTTCACATTACCGAGCAACTAGTTCTCAACCAGTGTGTTTTTCATCACAAACAGAATATTGGGCTTAAACAACTTTAGACATAATATCATGAGTAACATGAACTCATTCAAGAACCCGGCTTATTGTGTAAACTGAGAAGGACAAATCCTCAAAACTACTGAGGAAGAGAAGTTTGGAGGACTAAGGCATTAAATTATGCAAATTTCAATATCAATGTGGCCGTAATGATTTTTTGGGAATGGATCTTGTGTATGCGCAGGCGACGCGAATACTAAAAGCATTTGCCGAATGCATTTTCTTATTGCTAAATAGCTTTTCACAGACTTTAACAGCAATAATTTGAGCCTAAATCTAATTTATGTGAATAATTATTCGTAATCAAATTTAATTATGCACTTAATGCTAATATGACTATTAATATAATGTAAATGAAGACAGGCTTGACAATTCATAATTTACCGGGCCAGATTAACATGCATTGTTTAAATATAACAAAAAACGAATTAACATTAATTAATTCCATGTGAGTCACGAAACGCCCACCTCTTCCATCTCACGCTGTACGCATTAGGACGAGTAGGTGGTCTCTTTCAACTCGGTGGAACAAACCAGGTCAGATTTTGTGGAGGGTCTGTGATCATTTGAAAGGAATGAGGAATTGTTGGAACGGACAGTGTGCAGAGGTGGTCATTTAATCAGTCACCACTGTAATTGTGAGCTGGTCGCACCGGAGAGGGCATGAGGGTCACTCTGCATCTCATTTTGGCAATAAAGAGGAAATAGAGATATGACCTTTTCAGTGGCGTGGCAGAACCATTAACTGAAGGTCAGTATAAATGACACATTAAACATTACAAACCGCCGGACTTTCAAATTAAACAGAACCACACGGGGCTCCAGCTGGGCCTTGTTAGGAGGTACAAGACATTAAGCCTTAATTATCAACACTGAACGAATGTGTAGAATAATCTTGTTCATTTGAAACTTCATGCTTTAGTCTACTCTAGACAGACACTATGGCTCTGTTCCGAAACCTAGATAGCCAACATAGGTAGCTTCCATCCAGGGGCGGACTGGCCATCTGTGTGATCTGGAGAATCACAGAACGGCCGGTACTCCAGGACGGCCGGTGGGCCGGCCCACCACCCGCCACACACGCAGTCACAGACATCCCAAGTCTCCCGGAAGTTCCCCGCATATTTATAGCGGCTCACTGATGCCCGCAAATTAGTTAAAATCTCTCGGAATCTAGAGCGAATAAGAGTGCGCATGCGTAGCGCGCGCACGGCAGAAAGAGGGAGCGAGCTAGAGACCTTGCGTGTGTGTGCTAGTGTGCGCGTGTGCCTCACGAAGCGCATGTAAGGACCCAACCAATCAAGTGCGGGCGGGCTTTTATCTCTACTACTGCCGAACCGAATTAATCAGAAATTACTTTGCAAGTTACTTGCTAGGGATGATGTTAGGAAGTGATATTCAGCTTGCTACATTTTTAATGATTACAGTAGTTAAAACAGCTAAACTTCAACATTTTAGCTGTAAAATGCCACATGCAGTAGCTAATATTAAGAAATATGTTGTGCTTTTACTTTAAAAAATGTTGGTAACGTTACAGTTAATGCTTACAAACTTTGAAGATTTTGAATACAGAAGTTACATTTGTAATGGTGTAGCCTATTTTCATTTAGATGTGGTATTATTATTTGTGCAGTAGCTAAGATTAATTACTGCATAAATTAATTAAGATTATTAGGTGATAAATTCATTTTAAGACAGCATGGAATAAATTGTATAATTTGCTGTTAGCTAGGTATAGTATTATGAGCCACAATTAAAGTCTTGTGACACTCATGCCAGGCAGCAGGCGTTATTGTTGTTGTTGTCGAGTTTCCGCGCGCCGATTGCTTAGGGCCGGGCCTAGTCAAAGTCCAGGGCCGTTTTTTAGTCCCAGTCCGTCCCTGCTTCCATCCAAACGTACATACTGTAGGCAGCTGCAAACAAGTGACATAAATAGCACTGCTCACATGAAGGAAATGATACACATAACTAACAATTGCAGCAGATTTTGATGTTAGGAAGTTAGTAAGCTGACAGTCAATGGGCCAGGTTTACTAACAGCTTGCGCCAGCACAAACCCTCTTTTGGCGTTAAAATCATGCGATTTACCAACGCTATCTCACGACCAATTTGTACGATTTATTTAAACCCCAGTGGGGCGGGGTCAGGGGTAGGTCATTCGTACGAATTCATACGAATTGGGCAACTCGTAAAATATGTACGATTTAGAAAGAAAAAAAATCGGACGAATTCGTACAAATGAGGACGAATTTGCCACCTCACAATTGCCGTGAGATCGGGTTGGATTTACTAAGGTTTGCGCTAGTCAATTTACTGGTATTGCGCCATTATTTACCTCCCCCCCCAAAAAACAATGTCTAAAACCATACGCTAATTTGCGCTGCTCTTGGTAGATTGCATTGGTCATTATGTAAATGATCCGGCTGTGTCTGTGTTCTTTCATTTGAAAAGCTTTTTTCAGTAGATCACACGCAGAACTTTCCACTCCCATCTGCTCTTTCATGGAATTGCACACTCATGCTAATTTGCCCTGTTTAGTAATTTTTTTTTTTTTTTTTTTTTTTTTTGCTGTTTTGACCAAATAATTTCAGTTGCCGAAATTTGGGTACTTCACTAATGAAAATGCATAACAAAAACAAATGTTGGGTGAAATGGTCCATCTTAGTTGGTTTGACCTATTTTTTTTTCTTTGTTGAAATACATTTTTAAATTGCATTTTCTGTGAAGATCAAATTAAATTTGAAGTCTTTAAATTGAGTGAAAATGATGCATCTTAAAGCCCGTTCACACCAAGGACGATAACTATAAAGATAACAATTAAGATATAGTTCTAATAAAAATCGTTCTCAATATTAAAGAAAAGAATAGCTATAACGATAACGAGAACACGTTATGCACAGAGAAACTATATGGTTGGAATCACTTTCAGAATGATTTTATCCAGCTGATGAACGATAAAAACATTGACAGCGAATCAGAATCCTGCCTGAGCATTTAAAGTGACAAGCACGAGCTTAAATGAACAGAATGATATGGTCTGCTGGTGTGGATGCTAATATAGTTATCTTAATAGTTATCATTCTTGGTGTGAACGGGCCTTTAGCCTATGATTTCTTAATGATTGAGCCTATGATTAAAGTGCTGTCTATATAGGCAGCTTGCTAGTTTTTGAAACAGAGCATATTCATTTTTTTTTCATTAGACCCCTTAATTCTGCTCTCGATATGAGTATTAATCGGTACTTAAAAAGACAAAACTGACATTGTCCTGACCATCTCTGCGGGAACAATCAAGGGAAGTTGACCTTTGTGATGAATTAATAATTAATAAAGTAATTGGTCCAGTGAGTGGCCATCCGTTGAGCACACACCACTGTCTATCCACGGACAAGCCCAGCACTGATTACTTTGGTCTGCTCAGCGTCAGAGGGCAAACAGGGTATCAAATATTCACCATGGAGAACACACACAATTATGTGGAACTTAATAGAGTTTACCCAGAAAAAAAAAAATCTATATTATAGAAAGGACTGGACAGCGGTATTCGCACCTGTAGACGTGGAAAGGCAGTTAGCCACGGGGTGACCTTGTGTGATTAGCACTGCCTCATTAAACAACACTCTTTGTTATGGTGAAATCAGGCCATGTGTGAGGATGGGGCCAGACTCATTTGGCCATAAAACGGGTCAAATGGCTGGACTTTTATATCGAGAGACACTGCAAATCTATCCTGTATCATGCTGTAACTTAAAATAATTTTACAATCAGCTTGTTATAAAGCAGATAGTTCACATTTTAAATTCTGTTGATGAGCCGTATTTAAAGTAGCTGTAAAATGGCAATATGTACAATCCTGTGAATGCAGGACACCGAAAAACAGCAACGGTTAATATAATTGTGTATAGGCTATTACAGGGCTCCAGACAGCGACCATATGGTCGCATTTTGCGACCAAAATTTTAAGAGTGTGCGACTGAATTTTACATCCAGTCGCACATGTGCGACCAGTAAATTTGCCTCACGTTAAACGCATGGTTAAGCGTGGAAGGGGCGCGTCAATGAATCCGGAATGAGCTCGAGTGTGACAAGAATCGAGAGCGCGCGTGTCTGTGGGAAGGAGACAGAGACAAATATCACAAGCTGCTATGTGCGTCTGAGCAATGAGCGATCTATCGACTCGTTACCAAGCAGCAAATGCAAACAAAATGAAAGTGGAACGAAAATACGCTACTCATTTACATACACGTATTCATATTGAACTGTTCGGTACGAGGCTTTCGGTTCGGTTTTCGGTACGCATTTTTGAACCGAACGGTTCGTTGGACCATTTTTCCTGCCGAACAAAATTTCGTTATTTCAAATGCAGGCGCGTCACGCGTGGCAAGCGCGCTCATAATGTAAGAGACGCTGGCGTGACCACAACATTGCCCAACATCAAATGGCAAATGTAATGTAAGCGGAACGAAACCACTCGTTATTGTGTGGTTGACGGACCGTTTATCAGTTTGGACCAATGCAGCGCGAGCCGACCTTAATCATCAGCACTGTTACTACACAGCCAAATCCAGTGAAGAAAACATTTGAATTCGCCACTGAAGTAATAACATAGCTGCGAGATCTAGTGAGAAACATTCACATTTCTCTGTTATTAACGGATAAACAGCGCTGACGTGGAAACCAGGAAGAAACATTGTGCCATGAATGAACTATCCAGTGTCCACAGATCAGCAGCATTCACCATGGATTTACTGTAGTAACACTACTGACTGTAACCTTGGAAGTTTGGCAGGGATAGTAGGCTATAATGCTTTCAAGTAACATTACGTCGGTTTTATTTTGACATTATGAATACAGTTCCTGCCCTCAAATGTTAATCTGAACTAAAATAAACCTTTGTTTATAACTAACGTTACTTCACCTACATTTCATTTTGTCCAAGGAGCTGTTTTGTTTTATTAGCTCCTAAGAAAAGTCAAGTATAGCTCCATCATTGCTAAAAGTTTAAAAATATCATACTTTATGATGTTAGTTTTAATAAAAATATAAAATTAAAAAAATTAAATCAAGGAAATTTCTCTGGCATTTCTTTCTTTTTGCTGTATCGGAAACGTACCGAACCGAACCGTGACACAAGTGTATCGTATCGAACCGAACCGTGAATTTTGTGAACCGTTACACCCCTAATAGATATCAGATCAAACAGTGCTGACGTGGAAACCAGGAGGAAAACTTATAGAAGGCTTTCAGTCCACAAATCAGCAACATTCACCATGGATTTAGGCTAGTGTAGTAAGTACTCTAACCATAAATATGATAATGTGACAGAAATAGTCAAACGCAGCCAACATCTTTTCTAGCACTTCAAAACTATAATATCATATATAAATGCTTTTTTTAATTAATTTTTTATGTGATGACCAACACATTTTTTTGTTCATCCTTCAAAGATTGTCCTAAAACTAAAAATTTTAAGATGTTGGATAACTCTTATTTAAACACTTATTTAAAGAAATATATCATTGTAAACAGTAGTATTGGCTATGTTCACTCCTTACTTTAAATTTTTTCACTCCTTTTGTTTTTTAATTAATATTACGACATTATGAATGATAATAATAACAAAAGTTAATTTCATCTACACCCTAAATTAAGCTTAGTGATTTAATGTCAGCCCCAGTGCTACCAGAATTTTTTTTTTTTTTTTTTTTTTGTAGAACTCAGTGTGAGTTCTCCTTTGAGGTGATGCTGCCCTCAAATTTGAGTCTGGAGCCCTGTGAACTTAAAATAAAACTGCATATCGTAATATCTGTACGTTAAGTATCTTTATTATTAAAGAATTTGTCAGTATTACAGTTATTTTGGGGGAAATTTAAATAATTGCATTGCAAGCTGATTTAAGGTGTGCCCCTAAATTTTCTGCTTGTGCTCCTAAAATTTTCAGTCAGGGGCAACAGCGCTCCTAGTAAAAAAAAGTTAGTCTGGAGCCCTGTATTATGATTATTAATGACAGTGATTTTTACATACTATGGCAAACAGATTTGATACATTAAGAACCGAGTTTACCTGTGTTAAAATCAATGATGTAGCATTTGACGAGTAGGAATACATAAAATGCATTTTGAAGGTGTGTGAGATTCAGTTAGCAATCAAGCAGGAATTCAGTGAATAGAATTTCCTAAACGACTAATAAACCAACTTTGAAATGATCCTCTGCCAATGATTTGCACCATATATTAATATATTTTTTTAAATGTAAGTTTTATGGAGACAATAAACATTGCATGTCCTTGTGATGTGATTGATTGAAATCAATAGATTTGTAGCATTTTCTGACACACCGTACAATTTAAGGAGCACATACACTATCACCTTTCTTACAAAATACATGGCCGAAGATCTGATGTTACACTTTTACTTTCCATTCTCTTGTTGATTCCAGTCACTGTTTTAGACTGATATACAGTATTTCCATTCGTCGCTGCTAATATCCACAGAAGAAGGCTCAACAGTTTTACCCTAACATCCATTTAGATGTAATTATATAAAAGATCCTATATCTTTTATTTGATGCTTAGCTGTCCATGCAAATTGCAGCGAGGTCAGGCTCTAATCGAAGACTTGCACTCGGTGACTCTAAGTGCCTCAGAGCTTTGCTAATTGGCCCTTTGAACGCTAATGCTAAAGAATGATTGATGTGCGCTGAAAAACGAGACTCCGCAATCAGCATTTGGCCAATGAGGGAAATCTGAATGACAGCAAAGGCGAAGATTGTCTCTGAAGCGGCACCTACGGAGAGACTGGTTGGTTAAAAAAATAAGAGCTGAAAATAGTTCTCGTTAGGCAGAGTGTAATTATGATGATGGAAAATTATGCTTTTGTTTAGCGCGTGGGATTTGTACACAAATCAGACGGCAGAGCAGCGAAAACAGCTTCATTTCAGGAGGTTCATAGGTGACGAGTCTAGAGGCGGATGTCTTGCGTGTTCCCTCCATTCACACTGAATCAGCTCTGTAATGATTTATTCCAGTTTGTACGGCATAGACTGCACTCTCTCTTGCTAGCTGCTCATGTATTATTTGTTATGGTAGTGGTTTCCAGCTGTGAGCACCAGCTCTGTGCTTTAAAGTGAAACACCGGGGTTTCCACTCGCTTTGCTTTCCTAAAATTACCACAGCTAAGACAACACATTCATAATGCAGCGCAAAACGGCAGTGTGGAGTTATTTGCTTTTTGTAAAATTCTGAATTAATGAAGAAGCAAAGCGTGGTGCAGGATTATTGTTGGTGGTGTTTTCAGCGTTGGCTGCGAGAGGAGCTTTTTTCATCTTGTTTTACAGAATGTGTGGTTCTGGCAGAGATTTAAAAACACTAAAAATGGAAAGAAAATCAAGAATATTTCCTTGTTAACTCTTTCCCCGCCACCGTTTTTGAAAAAAGTTGCCAGCCAGCGGCGGCATTTTTGATCATTTTCACAAAAGTTTCATGGCCCCCATAATATTTTGTTGTATGAATATATGCACATGCAATATATCTGAAAAAAACAACAACAACAACAAATTATTTTAGCTTTTAAAAAAAAAATCTAAACTTGAATATGGGTAAGTTTAATAAAAAACAACATTTTGAGCAAAAAGCTGAGAAAATCATGTTTTTGTCAAAGACTAGGTCCGAATCGGATTCAGAACGATGATCAAAACATAGATGGAGTAGATCGAGTCCATCAACACCCCCACAGCTTCAGAGTCATTAGCCCTTCCTGGGCCGACATTTCAGTAACATTTGGCAGTTTTGATTAATATGCTATTTAATGTTGATGACCATGCAATTTTACACATGTATGCTTACATATGAGATCACTATCAACTACGACTTTTGCCCCAATTAACTCCTACTGCTCATTAATAGTTAGTAAGGTAGTTGTTAAGTTTAGGTATGGGGTAGAACTAAGGGATGTAGAATATGGTTATGCTGAATAAGGCATTAATATGTGCTTTATAAGTACTAATAAACAGCCATTTAGTAATATGCATACTACTAAGCAACTAGTAAATAGTGAGAATTGGACTCTAAACTAAAGTGTTACCAAAACATAAATAAATAAGAATAGCAACCACACAAACATTGAAATTGCAAATCACTAAACTGTCATCATAAGAGAGTTTGGACCATAGACAGTAAAAGAAATGGACACAGCGACCCCATAGACTTCAACGGAGAAAAGTGAGGTCAATTAGAAGTACTCACTTCCTGATTGCCAAGCGCACTGCGCAGACTCAAACTGAGCTGGACGACGTAGATGTGACGTGAGCAACTTGTACGTCTTCTAGTAGCTGTGCCAAGAGGAATCTGAATCATTCCCTTCCGAATCTTGCAGAGCCGGAGATCGTGAGTATTAGCTGTCCATGAGCTAGCAGCAGGAGCAACTTTATGACTCTCAATGGGCTTCTCCCTTGACTTTATGCCTCCACGTCCCCCCGATTGCGCGCGAGCTTCTACTTCTGTCTATACGGTAATTTCTCTTCTGTGCGACAGAGAGTCGCGTGTTATGACGCAATCGTTAGCCTATTTTTACAAAAACGGCTTCTACGGGGCCATAACGTAAGATACAAAGTAATGGAGCCTTTTATACATTGTCGTGTTTCTTTAGAAATAAATAATGGACAAATGGAGTCTTTAAACGCCTCAGATGTAAAGTTATTTGCTGTCAAAGTGACGCAAAAATGAATGGGAGTCAATGGGATGCTAACAGCAGGTGAGCCAATGGCGGCCCCCGGGGAGACTTCAGTTTCCGGCTGGTGGATTACCCCCTTGGTTTGGACACATTGACCAAGCTGACGGATTAAAGTGTTAACATGCAAAACCAAATCAGGGGACAGGTTGTGCTTAAACAATTTAAACTGAAAACAGGAAAAAAAGTTTAGTGCAGCTATATAAAGCGTTTTTGTATGTCACAAGTATTCACGAAACAGAAAGTGCATTGTTGTTTTGTGGAATGTGTGGTTCTGGCTGACATTTGAAAAACGGGATAAATATTAAACGAATATTTCCTTTTTAAACTGTTTTGGCACATCCTGCGGCCACTGTGGGAATTGAGTTGAAAAGAAACTACCAAGACACATTCAGCGGGTGGTCACAGTAAAAAAAAAACATTGAAACATAAAAAGGAGTGTGTGAGAGAGAGAGAGAGAGAGAGAGGAAAAACAGAAGTCTGAGGTGAACTACTCTTCCAACAATAACGGGCGGATGAAAACAGGCCTCGCTGTGAGTGAGGATCAAGAGAAGTGGGGTTTCTGAGCTGAAAACATGCTAGCTGAGTTTGCAGGAGCTCTGCCTCATTATGGATGCTGAGCTGCGGTTGATTCAGTCGAGGCCAGGTGGGTTGCAAAAAGCCCCCACCAGATTCCCGCAGAGATGAGAGGGAGAGAGTTGTCACACACTGATGTTTTTCTTTTCTTTTTTTAGTTTCTTGATCAGAGTTTGTGTTGCAGTGAAGTCAGGTTTGGGGGAGGAGTAGAGAAGGCCTGGGAGAGCTAGTGGACCAAATGCACGTCAAACTCTTTAAGAGAGAAGAGCTGCACTGCAAGGCTCTAGTGTTTCTTTGTTGCTAACTGTGGGCTGATTTTGCACAGTTGTTCTGAATTACAATTGCGTTTATTTACTCACAATCTCTTTTAACTAAGCATCTATTCTACGCGTAAAGTTTCAAGTTTAAGTGCAAATGTTTTTTCAAATCCAAATTAGGCCCTGTTTACACCTGGTATTAAGGTGCGTTTTGGTCGATCGGATCGGAAGTGGACGACGCTAAATACAGGTGTAAACAGGGTCTAAAACCTTTTGAGCTTGACCACTTTCAACCACTTCCAGAGGTAGTCGAAAATGCATTCGACCATATTGCTTTCAGACGCTCATGTGGTCGAATAGCCACAAAAGACGCCTACTCTCCGTCTACTAACCTAATATGTAAACATTATGTGAAGAGCGCTAGCCAGACGGGATATAAACTTTGGCTGAAGACCCAGGTTTGGTTTGAAGACGAAAAACTCACTAAGCACAATGTTCTCTCATCATTCCTGATTTCTATCACAGACTTACAGTGTTCGGCGTGATTTTGCAGCCACTAAAGCTACTGCTCTCCGTACGTTTTTCCGTCATCTCCGGGCGCGTTCATATATATAAATTGCACAAGCTTATTTTGTCCATTAGATTGAAAGATCTGAAAAAAACTCACCCATAGACCCTCTCCTCGAATAAATCAGGACAGAAGTGGTTGAAAGTGGACAAAAGAGAGGGATTAAAACACCAGGTGTAAACAGGAATGTGTCTCCCTCGTTCACTTGTGATCCAATCGACCAAAACGCATCTTAATACCCTAGTGTAAACAGGGCCTTAGACTTAATTCACAAAAGTCAGCACTATTTACCTGCTACAATTGGTGTTGCACTACTGCCCGTGAAAAATTGTGTTATAACTGAATTTTGCAGAAACACTTTCTAGTAGAAGCAATGATTCATCAGATGATGGAGAAGAGCGTTTTAGTTCACCGTGTGATGGATATGTTTGTTCAAACATTGTAGTCAATATCTAGAATGCATACACTGGTTGCCATAGCAATGACTTGAATATCACCACAATGCCAGGAGACAAGAGATGAGAGCAGCTGTCAATGTGGTAGAGGACAGAAACTGGATTTTTTTCCCTCTGCTCATGGCCATAATGATATCTCACCATCATGCAATTATGGAATATTCATGCATGTGCTGAATCCATTCAGTCACAACATACATAGTTTGAAAGTGGGAAAACAATGTAAAATGAATTCAGATACATCTGTAGCCTGGTTAAAACCAGACCATTCTCAGTTGTAACTGAGTTATGGTCTGGCAAAGCGTCATATACAAATCATTTCCAGAGGGGCGTCACCAACGGACGTCGCGGATAGACCTAAAACCAATCAGAGCGATGAAGGAGATGACGTATGCAGAGCGGCGGAGAAACATCTCCGAGTGTTGTTCTTTGCTCGGTTTTTAACAAAAAGGAAACGTTCAAATCGCTTAAAACAGATGCGATAGCTGATTCGAACGAGTGATGTTCGACCAATCTGCATTGTAGACTTTATATGAATGTAGTTTGATCAGGTTTGTAAAAATTTTGTTTTTTTTTTCTGTTCAGACTTAAAGCAAAGATTTGAGCTTAATGCAAAAAAGTAATTTACAACAGCACCCATGCAACTGGAGCACAAAAGATTATCTGCAAACAGATAAACAAAGAAATTAATCAAATGAATTGAATCTGTGTAAACAGATAATTGACTAATCCAACTAAAACATGGACATGGGTCTCATTGTCTACCTAATCCTTATGATAAGCATCTGGTGTGAATCGTTTCTTGGTATCAAGTTTAACTTCATGGCAAGGTAATCCAGTGTGCCTCAGGTTAGTAACTCAACAGTAATTTAGTTGAGTGCACCTAAAGATTTGCTCCATGAACTCTAATAGTGTTATCGCTAAAGGGTCAGCATTATAAGAACATGTTACCCTCAAAAGCCCGAGTGAACGCCGTCAAGCAGCATAAACTTATTCCAGGCACTTGCCAAACAAAGAACATCCCTAAATTGCTACAGCAGGCAGCCGACCAACATCTGACAACTTGAGAGGGCTGTTCTTTTGAGTAATCTCAGAGGGATCTTTCGGTCTATCACACTTATAAAGGCGGAGAGGAAAATAAACTGTTTTGGCTGATGCTCGGGAGTCATCTCCTGTTAACCACCTAACGCAACCCCATTCTCTCCAGCACACTGCCAGTGCAGCGATTTCATCAAACCTGCTGAGTGGTCAAGTCCCCAGGCACACCGGAACAATGGCTGTAACAACCCGTGCTCTTATAGACTGAGCCAGAGTAATCTGCAACAGTTACAGACCTGAGACTAACTGCAAGGCTCAGATAAGCGCCATTTGATGAAATGCATGCACATGTTTTTTTTTTGAGAGTTGCCCACATCTAATCATATGCAATGCATGGCGACTGAGTGCTTTCCAAGGAGTGACAACTGAATCTTGGCAATGAGCCAATATTATCTTTCCCCTATATCCTAACCTTTAGAAGTAAACACAATGGCATAGAAACAAACTCTAATCCATCCCTACTGGAAAAAGAAGCTTAAACTAGCTGAGTTAACTGGTGACCTTTTCAAAGCGTGTAATTGCTCCACCACTGGTGGCACCAATGAAATTGTGACTGGTCCATACGCAAAAACATTGACTCAACAGAGGCGTGAATACCTGTTTGTCCATTTGTACCTGTGCACTGGTAGACAATACAAGGTATGCTGGGAGCACTTTTAAACCCCAACGTCTCTAACAGAATGTTTTAATTCTGACAATGTCTTAATGAGTGATTAATTTATGCAACTGGGCCAAGGTGAAAATGGGGCCAGAGATCAAAAATGGGGTTCTCACAATAATTTCTAAAACAACCAACCATGTCCAGCTTGTACAGGTATCTTGAGTTCAGACACATTTAAAGAGTTTTCCTTGACCTGAGCCTCAGGAAAACAGTGAGTGGACACTTAAGCCGCCCCTCACCAAGCACACATTGCAACAAACACTTCAACACATGGAATAATAATAATTTGTTACATTTATATAGCACTTTTCTTGGTACTCAAAGCGCTTTACATATGGAAGGGGGAATCTCCTCAACCACCACCAATATGCAGCATCCACTTGGATGATGCGACGGCAGCCATATTTCGCCTGAATGCCCACCACACACCAGCTTATTGGTGGAGAGGAGACAGAGTGATGAAGCCAATCAGTATATATGGGGATGATTGGGAGGCCATAATGATGGACAGAGGCCAAGGATGGATGCCAGGGTTACACCCCTTCTCTTTTTCTAAGGACATCCTGGGATTTTTTTATGATCACAGAGATTTAGGAATTTGGTTTACCATCTCATCCGAAGGACGGTGCTGTACTGGGGCGATATGACCCACACAGACCACAGGGTGAGCGCCCCCTGCTGGCCTCACTAACACCTCTTCCAGCAGTAACCTAGTTTTCCTAGGAGGTCTCCCATCCAGGTACTGACCAGACTCAACCCTGGTTAGCTTCAGTGGGCAACCAGTCTTGGGCTAGAGGGTGATAGCTGCCGGCTGTAGATGAACACCTGGAAGCCAATTCCTGAGATCTGCGATGTGATAGGGTTAGCAAGATGAATGGCAAGACTTCTGGATATTAAAACTTAGACAAATTCCACCTTGTTGCCAGCCATTATGGATCTACTCTCTAAACAGTCTACACCATGCTTGCTGCCGTCTCCGCTATCAATCAGAGGTCCCTCTGTAAATGCCAAGCCCAATAATTAATGATAGATTTACAGCACTGGCGCTAATGAAAGGTTTGCAGCCACAAAGGATACTTGGCAACAGAGCAGCCGTAGGAGCTATCTGAGCTATGACAGTGAGCCCCACATCAATTCTTGCCGGCAGACAGGTGCACATGATGGGCATTCCAGTCGAGGCAATGACAATTGTAGGAGAGGATAAAGAATGGGGACGCCGCAGACGAACGGTGACACGCGTCAAAAGGGAAGCAATCGACATCAGCATCACAGACAGCCGTTTAACCTTCAGCCTCGCGGCTCTGGTGGCGCTCACAGTTGAGACCATGCTTGACAAACTATTTAATTCAGTTTCAACCTCACTCACACCCCAATTCTCAGGCGAAACAACACATTTCTTCCCTTCTGACATCCATTCTCTTTCTGGCTCTCTTTCCACATATTGCCCCGCTTACAATTTATTACCTTTTAAAACCATGGTTCAGTAGTTACCCCAGCTAAGTCTCTCTGCAGCCAGTGGCTTATTAAGTTTCTATGGCAACCTGCCACATCCACTCGTGTTGTATTCCACCCGACTGGGACCCCACAGGGTAAATGTGTGGGAGGAAAGATGGGGGGTTATGGAGGGAAGGATTTGGGGATAGGCGAGCAAACAGGCTGTGCTGGTGCTTATTGCACTGTGCTCCATTTAACTGACAATTGACTACTCAGTGTGGTTCACACTTTAACCACAGGAACTGCTGCAGTTTTTCATCATTTTGCCCAAAGGCCAATAGGAGCGTACACAAGAATGCAGAATTTGAGAGCTTCCCCTATTGTTTTTTGGACGTTGATTAGATAGTGAATCATATAATACCTGTGCTTTGTGCATTTAACAGTCACTTTCAGGGTAGATATAATCTAATAGGGAAAAAAAAAAAAATAAACCTCATTTTATTACGCATTTCAAAATTGCATGAGAAATCAAAGTATCTCTAGTATATAGTTTTCTGCACCATGGATAATTAATTATTCTGATTGCTGAAAAGAATCTTTCTTCAGATTATTCTTGGAGCTACGGCACTTGATTAAAATTCCTAAGTCCAATTTAGCACAATCATTTTCAGGCTACTCTGTTAATGTAGAAATATTAATATCTATGATGAGAGGTTTCTGTGGTAGATTTTCTATAAATTAATCCAAATCGATTTCAAAGAACTATTGGTATTTTAATGCATTTGATGGATTTGGAATTGTACATTTATTAAGGTTAACGGAGTTCGCAATGACACCAAGATCAAAGTAAAAAAAAAAAAAAAAGTAGTCAATATTAAATCGGATTCTTAGACTGCCACTCTCTTCTCTAACTTCTTCCCAGGATTTCTTGCCTTCCAATGATTTGTCACTGTCACATGTTAGTATCAGGCCAACATTGTTTATCACAGTACCAATCCTTGGGACAGCAGTCATGGTGTACATTCCTCATCAAAAATGCGAAACTCAGAAACCCACATGTTGCATTCATAGCATTGAAGTGATTTCTCAAGCTCCTGGAATAGTGTGTAACAGACAGGCCTACTACTAAGAACAGGACGTTTAGATAACACAGGTACTGATGTAATTAAAAATATGCACAACGCATGGAGTGTTGGCGAGATAAGACTTGAATAAAATAACAAAAGGTAGAAATGTATGACAGTCTTGGATTTAACAATGAAGATGAAATACAATTTTACAAAGCCTTGTCCAAGGCTGAGCGAGCTTGTATGATTAATGCCTTTTGTATTTGTTTAGTCCAAAAGTTTTTGCATTGTTCGAAAAACACATTCACATAAAATAACTACCTAACTTGTATCAGCCTTTGAAAATAACTTTTCACCAAAAGAAGACCAACCTCCTTCAACAGCTTAATTGTACCACTAAGATCTCTTTATATTTGAAGGCAAAACAAGGTATGAAAACAATAAATGATATCAAATGGAAAAGATTGGAGCATGAATGGCTCAACTGTCTCTCAAGAGAACAGTGACCTCCGGACTAGGACCAGGTCCCTCCTTGGACCGTTCATTTACTATGGATGCATTACCACATATATTTTTAAATAACATAATCAGATGGCTTTGATGGTGTTATGTTTCCTGGACAGAAAGGAGGGTTGCTTAACAAATATGGGGACATCCGGTTTCCTCCTTTTTACACCTGTACTGGGAGGAGAGAAAGAAAGGGGAGGTGGTTCAAGGGATAGCAGCTCAAGGACAAGCTCCAGTTCATCAGCTCTGCAGATACAATGTTGCACATTCCTTCCGTAATCCATTCACGGCCTCCAAGTAGCCCTGGCAACAAAGGGGTCATTCTGCGAGAATGTAATGAGCTCATGGCAGAGGCATCCGCTGGGTGGTGAAGACCTTGGCTCGATTGCCAGTTCTATCTCTCCCGGCAGTCAGGGGATGGTGATTTTTGCCAAGTAGATCAACATCTTTTGATGTTCATGCTACAAAATTCCAGTCAAAGATACATTGTCCTATCTCTAACTCATTGCTAGCTGACCCTGCTTCCCTTGGAGGGCAACCTTTATGCAGAGTTCAGTTCCAACTCTACTCCCACACAACCTGCCTGTTATAGAGTGTTGCTGGGATGACACATTTTTTAGGCCAAACCCAGAAAGGGAGTTATCATTTTGGCACATTTCATTGTCTAAAGTCAATGAGTTTTTGGTTAAATGCTTGAAATAGGGTCTATGGTTAACACAAGCTCAAGATATTCTCACGTTTTATCCTCCAACATAAAATACACCAATAAGAAGTAGTTAAATGGGACTATAGAGGCTATCATGGACATCACACTGAAGAGGTAAACTCATCTACTCATCAGTCTGCTTTCACAGCCTCGTTTTGTTTATAATCATCCTTTTTTTCTAACTCTTCCAGCTGCAAACTTTCAAGGATTTTTAAGAGTTGTCAGAAGCCTAATGGAGGAAGTCATGCAAGCTTCTGGTGATTGTATTTAGGCTTCAAAAAGTGTTTATTTTTGAAAATTATCATGATGAACAAAACTTTTATTGGTCACAAAGCATATTTTCTGAAATATTCCAAAAGCCAATGGAAAAATTGTAGTGCTTTTTGTCAAGGAAACCTAACTTCTGGGTTGGCCTACAGAAATAAGTCATCACTGGAGCGCTCTATTTTCAAGTAACACCTTGATTAGCTAGTTCAGGTGTGTTTGATTGGTGTTGCTAAACTCTGCAGGATGATAGCTCTCCAGGAGCCGGGTTACCCTTGCCTTATGCCCGGTACACATTTTGGGCTGTCCCAGACAAAAGATGGCCAATTGTGGTGATTTCTGTGGTCGTGGCTCCTAGCATTGGTCCTACGTCGTACAGTGAGAGAGGTTCAAAGACGGCCATTGTCATGGTCTTGCGACCAAAGATAGCCTACGATATTTTTCTGACAGTATCAGAAATTGAACCTGATAATCTTTAGCCTGTGTTTGGTGCTACGACCTACATCTACTGACTAGCCAATAAAAATGCAACCTGAAATGGTCCATTGATCAACGCGACATGGCACTTAAACTTAAAACTACTCACCTCAAGCTCCATTTGCAAGATTGACATGCCAAGTTGGCCTCTTTTCTCTAACCATGACCACGTCCATATTCTTCACTTTTGCTCAAACCCGTTTGAGAACAGCATTACCTTTTCAGTTTTACACACTTTACTTGTAAATAGCACTAAAATTAGACCTAGAATTAATGTTGTTAAGGGTCCAACTCCACTCCTATGATTGGTTGATAGAAATGCCATTGCAGAACCAACAAGGATGTAGATAAAAGAACATGACAGACAAAATCAAGTAAGGGGCAAGGAATTGGGGCAGGAAAATCGCAGGCCAGATACTCTAACTTTCACCCACTCAGAAACATTATGTGACTGCAGATGGAAAGCCTTTACATTGCACCCAGGGGGATTTGTGTTTGTGCACTTCATAAGACGGATGGAGAACAATGCATAAAAAGAGAGAGAAAAAGAGAAAGAGGGTGAGGGAGATTGAAAATGAGCTTGGGTTATAGTATTAGGGAGGCAGCGCAACCCACATTCCAACAGGGTGTAAATATTGACTCAGCAGTGGACAACTGGTTTCTATTGCTAGGCAAACAAAGGCATTGTGCTGCAGCAGAGCCTGAATGGTCTATGTGTACAGATTATGCTGATGGTAGATAAGTGGGCTGGCTGCTGCACTGTGAGGGTCTTCTGTCCTTTTCACTCAATGTGATACAGGATTAAACAGTATAAACCGGACCACGAACCTGGAGCAAAGTGTGAATGATTTGGCGACAGTGACTCACATTTGGCTCATTTGAGTGCATAAAGTCAGACCATAGGCTTTTCTAATTCATCACATTTGGACATGTCTGGCATGACAGTGACTCACCTGAGCCACTAAATGATAGGTTAGCAAGAGCAGAGTGTGTAATGTTTTCCAAAATTGAGTCATTCTGAGGTCTATGTCATTTACAGTACCTGTTCTAAGGGTGTGACGGTGATGACTGTTCACTGCTGTCTTGCAGTGGATTACTGTTTGATGCAGTAAAAAATGGCCTTGTTCCATCCTGGTGTCTGACAGGCAGGGTTGTGTCTGCTTCATGTGTCAAGGCATTGATGAATGACACAGGCTCAGTGTTGCGCCACAAGCATTGCAAAGTGCATTGCAAAGATCTTCTTCCAAGCAGAACACACACACACACACACACACACTCTTTCTTTTTCACCAGCACAGAATTTCACCATTCAGAGGAAGACTTTATTGATACATGGAATATGTAACTAATTGGTTACATAGTTTAGATTGTTTTAATTTAATTTCTATTTTATTCACAATGTGTCAATTCCAATTTAGTGTCCAATATAATTGTTAGTGTTTATTCTTAATTTATTTGTTTGTTATTAGCTTACTTTGAAAGCTTGTTTCCACCACTGAATAAAAAATAAAAAAGGTTTTTATCTCACAATTCTGACTTTTTTCTCAGAATTACGTGATATAAACTCGCAACTGCGAGTTATAAAGTCAGAATTGCAAGGTTTAAAGTCGCAATTCCGAGAAAATAAAAGTCAGGATTGTGAGATATAAACTCGCAATGGAGCGAACAGTCAGAATTGCAAGAAATAAATTCCCAATTGCAATTTTATATCCCAATTCTGACTTTTTTCTCGCAATTCGGACTTTTTTCTCGCAGTTGCGAGCTTAGCTCATAATTCTGAGGAAAAATTAAGAATTGTCATATAAAAAGTCGCAATTATCTTTTTAAATTTTTATTCCGTGGCAGCTTCCATAGTTTACAGTATTTTAGTTTTTTAGTTTGTATTATTGCTTAGAACTGCCAAAGTTAACACTTTACCAAAACAAAATTAAAATAATAAGTTAGTTTTATCTGCTACTAGTAGGCTATATTACTAGTTTATCCAGATTTTTTTTTTTTTTGGGGGGGGGTGTTATGTACACATGCAGATGGACTCCTTTGACCTTCATTTCATTGTTTCTCTGCATTTTTAAGATGACATGCAAAGTTAAAAATAGTTCAGCTATTAAAATCCTTGCATTCTCGTGCGCGGTTTCTGAATTCTGAAAAGTGTTTGATTGTTGTCGGCTGGACATGACCCTATCAGTGTAATTGTGGGTTTCCTTATAGTTGTTATGACAATGCACTAAATATGTATTTGTACACATCTCTAATTGAAAGGAGAACGAAACGGAGTGTTTATGCCACGTGGATTTTACCATTTCATCTTTGAAATGTGAGATGGTTTTGGATTGTGTTGTGCAAGAAATTTGCTTCACACTCCAGTTGTGTAATCAAGTGAAGAGAAAAGGACTTGTTTCATCAGTGACACAAAAATGTAAAGCCTGTCACAACACAATGTATTCACTGCACAGGCTGTTAGATGTTAAAGTGTTTTCTCTGTTATTGCCTGTCTCGCTCTAACCTGTATTTCTCAGTTACACGAACACTCGCGTACACAGGAACACGCTCGGAGTGATTAGAGTGATGTGACATGACCTTTTCATTGTTGTGGCGGGCACTGGGCGACAGGGAATGGAACGTGTCCAAATTAAATATTTAATTCATAAACAGACACGCTCAGGGGGCCTGTCATACACCTCTGACCGTGACAGGACAGAATATACCTTCTCTCCTTGCATTCGCTGAAAATGCAGCTAAATGCCAGACTTTTGCATTCAAGAGCTCAAAGAAATAATAAAATAAGAAAGCGAAAAATGAGGAGGATGATTTGAATAATGTTTCTGTCAAACGCTAGCCCTCTACTTCACCACATGTCCCCAGGGAGGAATCTGCTACGATTTACTACAGCAGCGCTGCGTACACTGGCCGCCCGGCTTGTCAATGAGAAGACTTTTTACTGGGTCAGATTTCACAGCCCACATCGATTTATACCCCTCTGTTTCTTTTTATCTTTTTTTTTTTTTAATTCTCGGCGATATAAAGTTTCCTTATAATAGCATGAATAAAGAATGGGAACGTCTTTTCCTAACAGGAGTCACAGTTTTTTTTTTCGGCAGGGTATCGAATATTACTCCCTCTCCTTTTATACCCAGTGCTTAGAGTTCTGGTCACATGATATTTGAAATTGATATAAAAAAAATCCAGTTTTGCTTAAGGCATATTGTGAATCGGAAGTGCGTTACCGAGATGATCTTGTGAATGTTAACCTGATTCCAACTGTGTTTCAGAGTCACACGCACAGATCCACCTGCCAGCCCGATCACAGAGATCTGTAGGCCTTAAAGGTATAGTTAAGACAAAAATGACAATACTCTAGCCTGGGAAAACCCAGACAACTTCCGGCAAATTTAGATTTGCTCTGAAAGTTAGTCTGGCAAAGAGCTCATTCAAACCCATTTCCAATCCGTCGAAATCGAGGCACCAATCAGAAACGATGGGGCGGGCTTTACACGATGACGACAGCGCTGGGATTTTGAAGCAGATTTTGTAGCCTACATTACAAAGATGGATGCCGCCGTCGAACATCACTCGTTCCAATCAGCTATCGCGTTTGTTTTAAGCGATTTGAACGTTTCCTTTTTGTTAAAAACCGAGCAAAGAACAACACTCGGAGATGTTTCTCCGCCGCTCTGCATACGTCATCTCCTTCATCGCTCTGATTGGTTTTAGGTCTATCCGCGACGTCCGTTGGTGACGCCCCTCTGGAAATGATTTGTCTATGACGCTTTGCCAGACCATAACTCAGTTACAACTGAGAATGGTCTGGTTTTAACCAGGCTAACAATACTCCCTTATGAAAAAGAAGCACGCTTAAACGCTTGATTGTGTTGAATGTGC
The DNA here is from genome assembly GCF_029890125.1 of Rhinichthys klamathensis goyatoka. Taxonomy (NCBI): domain Eukaryota; kingdom Metazoa; phylum Chordata; class Actinopteri; order Cypriniformes; family Leuciscidae; genus Rhinichthys; species Rhinichthys klamathensis. The sequence goes on along the minus strand of NW_026606607.1, from coordinate 5,506,289 downwards.
ACTTCAATTCATAATATCTTAAAAGTATAAAACTGCACTTGCAGATAATATGATGATGATGAAGACGAGTCCAAAAAGGTTTCAACGAACAAAAGATGGCCACACTTTATTTTACAGTGTCCGTTACATGTATTTACTTTAGTAAAAACAGCAAATAATGCATAACTACATGTAACTAGCCCAAACCAAACCCAACCCTAATTCTAACACCCTAACCCGAGTAAGTAAATGTAGTTAATTATCATTACTCAGTATTTAAATGTATAATTACACACTGACACCGTATAATGAAGTGTAACCCAAACGATTTATTAATAAAACAAACTCAAATACACATGGAATAAGACAAAGTAACTGTGCAAACTACAAAAATACCTTACAATTAACTGAACATGAGGAACTTAAATAAACAGGGATACTGAACTACATAGTAACTGATGAGTAGCGGGAAACTAGAACAAAGGGAACATATGACGGAAGAGAAACAAACTAAAAGTGCATGAAAATGAAACAACACACAGAACATTACAACTATAGTGATAGGGTTTGGTTTATGGTCAGTTGCATGGAATTATGCATAATTTTCTGTTAGTTACTATAGTTAGTGCATGTAACATATGCTACAAGGACACTGTCAAATAAAGTGTTACGTTACTTAACATTGCATTTTAAGTCCATATGTTTTAACAATCTTTTGTCATGCTTTAAAGAAGTATGCTTACTTTGATGTGTTGACTAACAAACTAAAGCACATGAAAGTATTTGATTATAATTTTAACTGAAGGTTGTTATGCAATATTACATTTAAAATTGATGTATTCGAATGTACTACATTGCAACTTTAACATCATTACAGTTTTGCTTTATTGCTTTAATAAAGTGTATTTTTTACACATTTTATAATTACTGGCATGCACTTGTTTAAAAAAAAGTCATCATGTCTTCTCACCAGTTAGTTAAGTACGATCCGATTTGAAAGAGATTTTTTTTACAAAAGAGTCTGTTCCAAATTTTGATCACACAACATGAAACACAGCACTGCAGGAGGTCAACTTTGTCAGCCTGTGTTCAAGCGAACCAGCAAAAGTCTCTAAATGACTGCGCCGATTGGTGCTGAATTTCCTGCAGTAATTAAAAACAATGAGAGTGCAAAAGGCGTTCGACTAGGGGACAAAATGGCACAGTGCTAATTAAGCCTCCAGTATCTTTCTGTGGCTCATTTGCACATGCGGCATGTTGACTAGCAGCTGCTGCACCACGACAGTGACAGAGACTGGTAGTGCTGTTGCATATATATATATATATATATATGATATAGGACAAAAGCAGAAGGAACCGGAAGTTTAAGTTTTTGTTCCATAATTCGCTCTGTGCACGAGAAAAATGCTAACTTCCGGCTTGAGGGTGGAAATTGGGTACTTCGTTTCCGGTTGCCGTCTTGTTTACATCAGTGGACCGGCGTTAAGTTAGTTTAATCGTTCGCAATGGACCTAAAACATAAAAAAAACCGATTCACTTTTCAAAGGGCAGTCGGTGGTAATACCATAATTCCTCAAATAAAAGCTGGGGCCTTTATTTACCTAAACTGCAGAAGGTAACAGGCTTTTATTAGAGGCAGGCGCTTTATTTAAAAAAAATCTAAATCAAATTTCCGTCTGGGTTCCATGCTCCTCAAGACAATTTCGTTTTCATTAAAGTTGTTGAAAAGACCGTTACACTAGCAGCACTAAATTATATGTGTGTTACATCTATTGTCTACTACCATCTATTGGCTGTACGTTACGATGAACTTGAATGCATATTAGGGGATGTTTACACCTGGCCACTTCATGTGTTTTCTCAGATCGGAAAGCTCTCTGATTTATCAAAACAATTCTACTTAAATCTGCTCACAAATGCGTTTTCGCAAAACGGATATAAATCTTCAATTCCCACGCTATATGCGGATTTAATGGAGTGGACGTCACCGAAAGCAACAGATATGAGCTGCATTTGATAGATCAGCTCATTTCTAAATCAAAAGACCGCAATAAGCGAGAGCGGCAACAAGCCTGGTAAGATCATTTCGTTTCTTTACTTTTAATGATGAGGAGAATTGTCTGCGACTTACTTTCACTTTAATTTGCAATAGTTTGCACGTTGGCTTTATGGATAGATGCTCGGCTGCAGTGATGCGTGTTGCAGTAGCGTTGTCACATCTTGCTATAACATTACATAGCCTATAACACGCTCTCACACTTATTTTTTAGCGTTTTTGGGAGGAGTAAAATTTAGATACGTGGTTTCAACAATCAGATGCATTTGATTTACACTTGTGCAGTTTCGTCTGGAATCTCGTCTCAGATCTCCTCCTGAAGAAGTGGTTTGAGCGATCGGATTTAAATTGTCTCGAATGTGCTTCGGATGGCATTTATACATGGTCTTTTCACGATCAGATCACAGAACACGCATGAAGTGGACAGGTGTAACATCTCTTCAATGAAAGTCATTTAGGAGATTATCCACACTAATTTTCCCCCGGCCTTTATTTGTCCGCGTTGATCACGCACCCGGCCATTATCAGAGGCCCGGCGTTTATTTGAATACCGGTTTTTATTTGAGGAATTACGGTAACCAGGCGCTGCTGCATTGTGAAAAGTAAACAATGTTTAACGTTACTTCTACGTCGTCCATCAGGCTACCGGAAACTAGACACCCCCTATCGGTTTCGCAGCCGGAAGTAGCATATGCTAACGTGCACATAGTCTATTACTTTCACAGAGGTCTGGAGTCTGGGGAATGACAGGTAAAACCGACCCAAGCCTCTACTGGTGGTGCCAATCAAGGGTCAGAATCCTATCAGATGAGAAATAAGGGCTCAAGTGCAATTCTCCCATTGCTCAGGTTAAGAGCCACATCACCTCAGCACGGATAAAATTGTATCACATACAAAGAAAGTTCCAGAAACAAACCCAGAGCAGAGACAATATTATTGTTCAAGGCTCTTATCTACTCTGCAATAGGTGTTTTCTTTGCGATTTCTCTATCGTATGAACAGGACGTTGTGTAAGAGCCATCTAATAAAGGCGTCTTTATCACAGTAAAAGGAATTTGCTCAACTTGAACTTGAGATAAAATCTAACCTTGTGCAATGATACAGAAAGCAGCCACACAGAGGCATTCCATGCATAGTTACATATGTGCAACAATGTCATTCATTAGCCAACTAGAGTTATCTAGAACACAAACTTTGATGATGCAACGCCCATTCCAGTGTGACTTTGTCATAATGACATTAAAATATATAACAAATTTGCATTTCCCAACTTCCATATATTATTATTAATTTTTGCTTAAGCAAACACTATTAATACTTATGCTATACTATTAGCAACCCCCTGGCAACCGCATAATAACACCTGGCAACAACCCATAACACCCTAGAAACTGCATAGCAACACCCTAGCAACTATTTAGAGAACCATTGCAACTACATGCCACAGCCCTGGCGACCACCTAGAACGCCCTAGTAATCTCCTGAAAGACTAAAGCAACACCCTGGTAACCACCAAGAACACCCTAGCAAACACCCAAAAGACTCAAGCAATGCCCAGAACACAATATCACAGAACATCCTAAAAAACGCATAGCAACGCCCTAGAGACTTTAGAGAACCATAGCAACCACACAGCAAAGCCCTGGCAACCATCTAGAACACCATTGTAACCATCTGAAAGACTCAAGCAACACCCTGGTAACCACCCAGACCACCCTAGCAAACACCTGAAAGACTCAAGCAACGCCCAGAACACAATATCACAGAACATCCTAAAAACCGCATAGCAACACCCTAGCAACCTGTCAGAAAAACAAACAACTGTATTGTAATGCTCTGCTAAAGCCTGAATGCACATTAATTAAATTATGAATTAAAAAATACAGTGAAGACAGACTTTACTCATCATGTATCAAATAAGTGACACAATCCATGAGCTATAATACAGATGTAATCGACTTCCTGCATACTGTACCACATCAGTGTATGTGCGGTCGTCATAGCAACAGCTGAAACTGGGACAATGAGATAGGTAGCATGTCTGGTATGCTCAGCATTCGTGTCAAAAGCATTCAAAGAACGGCTGACCCACGCAGATACTATCTACAAATCGTCACGAGCCTTATATGGTGAAGGGAAGTCTGCAAGGATTACAGGCTTTCATTGACTGAATGTGTTGGGAGACTTTTCCAAGTCTAGAGCCTTGCAGGTTGAAAACTCAAGTGATAACAGCCTAAAGTGTAGCGCAGGTGTGTGTAGTTACTGATCCACTGACATTCACCAGTGCTACCTTAGTCTATGCTTCTGAATACGTGCCATTGATCTGTCGCACATCGTAAAACAGAACTGAAGGTCACATTTATGATGGTACAGTGCAGATAACAGGAGGTCGAAGGGGATGAAAGCGCACAGCACCTTTACATTTTCAGTCTGTTGAAACAAAAACAGCCTCATGTTCATGTTCCAACACGACCAGGACTGGCAACACCATCCTGTACACCAAATTCACCGTGAGCACGTTTCTGCAGTAACCTATGAGGGAACACAATGTTCACTCCAAAATACGAGTGAAATAACATGGGCGTGAACCAAAATTCCATCTGAATGAATTGTTTTGGCTGCGCTCCAGTAGGTACTCCCAGCGCCAGTTAAAACACAGATAGCGCGGCTTATTGTTCTGTCAGAATTTACTCAAGAGGAAGAATTTATGCAAGTGTAAAATTGTGTGATTCGTGATGGATTACTTTATTATTGCAGCTTGCAAAAGCACATACTATGTGAGTGCTGTGGGCGTGAATGAAACCTTGACTTTTTGAGGAGAGGTGTCATGTTACTTTCCAACATTCTGCCTGATGATAAAAATGGAGAAAAGTTACATTGAAGTACCTGAGACTAGGATGAATGGAAACTTGTTTCTGCCAAGGAATAATAAAAAAAAAGTAAAAGACACTTGGGACTTTATCTCAGAATTCGGACCTTTTTTTCTCATAATTGTGTTTACAGCTAGTAATTCTGACTTTTTTCTCAGAATAACGAGATTTAACTTGCAATTGCGAGTTATAATGTCATAATTGCAAGATGAATTTGGACTTTTTCCAGATAAACTCACAAATCTGACATTTTTTCGCGCAAATTATTTTTTTCTCTCGCAATTGGGAGTTTAAATCTCGCTTTTCTGGCTTTTTTTCCTCACAATTTTGACTAATTTCTCTCGCAATTCTTACTTTTTTCTCGCAATTGCAAGTTTTTATATCGCTATTCTGACTTTTTCCTCGCAATTCTGACTTTTTCCTCGCAATTCTGACCTTTTTTCTCACAATTGCGAGTTTATATCTCGCAATTCTGACTTTTTTCTCTTGCAATTTTGACTTTTTTCTTGCACTTCTGACTTTTTTCTCTCGCAATTCTAACTTTTGTTCTCACAATTGCGTGATATAAACTCGCCGTGGCGAGTGATAAAGTCAGTATTGTGTGATTTAAAGTTGCACTTGCGTGTAATAAAGTCATAATTGTAAGATACAAAGTTTTAATTACCTATATATTTTATTCAGTGGCAGAAACAAGCTTCCAAGAATGTCATAAAGACTTGCGGATCAGTTTGGCCAGTAATCAAAAAACAACCAAAGCACCCAACATGCTAAAATCCACTTGGTAACCATATAACAATTCCTACTTTTGTGAAAATTAAATACACTTTAGCACACTTTTAAAAAGAGCACTTATTGAGGAAATAACATACTTAAAAAGGAATCCACATGCTGGCCTGATAACAGTGATTTTTGCCTCGGGCAAGTACCACTTAAGTACACCGCCACTTTTCTTCAGAATGTAAAAATGTAGTTGTAAATAATATTCTTTATACATGGAGAGGGGGAGTGACAGGGGAAGGTTATTCATGAGTGCAAACCAAAAGTGAGAGAGGAAAAGAACGAGACAATGACCACATGCAGTGACTAGTTCACGTCAGGTAAGCATAAAAAATACAAAAAACCTGAAGACAAACAGATTGACTGCACTGGCCTTTGAGTCAGTCTAATCCATTAGTTTAAACCTTTTCAAAAACAAACGTAAACATGCTTTCACACACCGTAAAGTTTATTCACTGCGAGGCCCTGAATGTGTCAGAGTCCAGATTGTCACCTTGCAGGTGTAAAATTGTTTACAAAATAAACAAAGAGCTGAGAAAATATAGACAGTTTTTTGCAGTCTGTGAGGAGATATTATTCCAAGAGCCCGTTTAGGTATGTGCAAATGTTGGTCATATTGCTGATTCAAATCCTCTTAAAAAGATTTTTTATGTTTTTGAAAGAAGTGTCTTCTGCTCTCAAAGGCTGCATTTATTTGATCAAAAGTACAGTAAAAATAGTAATATTGTGAAATATTAGAACGATTTAAAATAACTGTTTTCTCGATTAATGGATTTTAAAATGTAATTTATTCCTGTGATCAAAGCTGAATTTTCAGCATCAATACTCCAGTCTTCAGTGTCACATGATCCTTCAGAAATCATTCCAATATGCATTTTTCCGACCGAGATTCTCTGATGGATAGAAAGTTCAACAGAACAGAACTGTCCCTTTTAATCAATGCATCCTTTATGCTTTATCTATCTATCTATCTATCTATCTATCTATCTATCTATCTATCTATCTATCTATCTATCTATCTATCTATCTATCTATCTATCTATCTATCTATCTATCTATCTATCTATCTATCTATCTATCTATCTATCTATCTACAGTATATATAGAGACTCACCTAAAGGATTATTAGGAACACCTGTTGAATTTCTCATTAATGCAATTATCTAATCAACCAATCACATCGCAGTTGCTTAAATGCATTTAGTGGTGTGGTCCTGGTCAAGACAATCTCCTGAACTCCAAACTGAATGTCAGAATGGGAAAGAAAGGTGATTTAAGCAATTTTGAGCGTGGCATGGTTGTTGGTGCCAGACGGGCCGGTCTGAGTATTTCACAATCTGCTCAGTTACTGGGATTTTCACGTATAACCATTTCTAGGGTTTACAAAGAATGGTGTGAAAAGGGAAAAACATCCAGTATGCGGCAGTCCTGTGGGCGAAAATGCCTTGTTGATGCTAGAGGTCAGAGGAGAATGGGCCGACTGATTCAAGCTGATAGAAGAGCAACTTTGACTGAAATAACCACTCGTTACAACCGAGGTATGCAGCAAAGCATTTGTGAAGCCACAACACGCACAACCTTGAGGCGGATGGGCTACAACAGCAGAAGACCCCACCGGGTACCACTCATCTCCACTACAAATAGGAAAAAGAGGCTACAATTTGCAAGAGCTCACCAAAATTGGACAGTTGAAGACTGGAAAAATGTTGCCTGGTCTGATGAGTCTCGATTTCTGTTGAGACATTCAGATGTTAGAGTCAGAATTTGGCGTAAACAGAATGAGAACATGGATCCATCATGCCTTGTTACCACTGTGCAGGCTGGTGGTGGTGGTGTAATGGTGTGGGGGATATTTTCTTGGCACACTTTAGGCCCCTTAGTGCCAGTTGGGCATCGTTTAAATGCCACGGCCTACCTGAGCATTGTTTCTGACCATGTCCATCCCTTTATGGCCACCATGTACCCATCCTCTGATGGCTACTTCCAGCAGGATAATGCACCATGTCACAAAGCTCGAATCATTTCCAATTGGTTTCTTGAACATGACAATGAGTTCACTGTACTAAAATGGCCCCCACAGTCACCAGATCTCAACCCAATAGAGCATCTTTGGGATGTGGTGGAACGGGAGCTTCGTGCCCTGGATGTGCATCCCACAAATCTCCATCAACTGCAAGATGCTATCCTATCAATATGGGCCAACATTTCTAAAGAATGCTTTCAGCACCTTGTTGAATCAATGCCACGTAGAATTAAGGCAGTTCTGAAGGCGAAAGGGGGTCAAACACAGTTATTAGTATGGTGTTCCTAATAATCCTTTAGGTGAGTGTATATATATATATACACACACACACACACACACACACACAATATATATATATATATATATATATATATATATAACAAAATCTATACAATGTCAGATTATTCGTGGTTTAATTTATGTTTTTGAAGCGTTCTCTTGAGAAACAGTTTTGTAAATGTTAGTATTTCTTCATTGAAGGACACGGGATACTTATGATCTAAATCGCTAAAGGTGACTTGTCTTAAAGGGACTCCTATAAGCTGGAAGTGGAATTTGTTGCATGTGTATTGGCAACTGTCACAGGATCGTCACTGAGGTTTTATTGTCTGAGCCCTCTAGCCATAATCTGGACCTTCTCATTGACAGCTAAGGTGCCGAACACAGCTTAAAACGCACAAGGAATTTGCTAAAGACTGTCACAACAATTGTAGGTCAAACAAGAGGAAGATTCTTGTCACAAAGCTCCTTTGTCACGGGACAACAACAGCTCAGTGTATGGAGAATAACAATGGCACCAGTAGAGCAAGTGACACCAAACTTCTAATGTGAGTGTAGGAAGCTTCTCTTTAAAGTCAACAGTCTACTGTACCATCGCGCCCGATATACCGTAGGCAACATTAGCGCATGATCAAATGGGTTCATCTGAGAGCAGAAGCTACGGATCGCGTCTCCAGCGCTGCTTTAGGATGAATACATCTGATCCCTCCAGGGGAAAGAGGTTTGTTGTTCCCAGGCTCATGCTCTCACCACGTCTCCTCTGGGTATGCCTGTGGAGTTGAAAGATGCTCATGTATGCAAACATCAAGCTGTGCGGTGAATGCCAAAACACTGAAATGCATGATTATACATTGTATAAATTTTTTACATAGCATGCAGTAGAGAATGCACAAACCCCTGACTATCAATTATCTTGCGATGTGAGGTGAAAGGAAGCAGAAAGAGGAAAACTTAACTATAATATTATAAATTAACTTTCTTATGAACCAAAAAAATAATAATGCTTGGCTACATATTAAAGTTAGTCAAAAAGTATGGTGTAAATATGGCATTTGCCAGTAGTGGTTACCTGGACTAAACCGTGACCCCATTGACCTCTAGCAGCACAATATTATGCTTCAACTATACAGTATTAAAACAAGTACACTTTAGTGCACTTTCAAAAAGAGCATTTATTACAGAAATAATATTCCATAAAATATTAAGTAATACTTTGACAACTGCATGTGAACCTTTAAATGCAAATTTATTTTAGTTTAAATTTATATTAAATGCATTTAGCTGAATGCTTTTTTTTACCCACTTACTGTAAGTAGGACTTAAGCACATCCTTTTATGTAATTTCATAACTTTGATTGGGTTAAAGTGTACTGACAAGGATTTATGGTAAACCAATACTATTTAAATGTGTGTGTCATGTATTTAAATATATTTGTAATTACACATTTGTAAAAGTGAAGTTGCTATTTAGTACATTTAAAATATATTCAAAATAAGTGTACTTTAAAGAACGGCAAAAGATTATTAACACAATGATTTAAAATGTACTTTAAAGCAAAACTTTTAATCATTACAAAATATAAGTGTTCTTAAGTGTGTTAAGAAACACAGCTCTAATTAAGTACACTTAAGTGGCCTTTTATTTCATTAATATTAAAGCAACACTAAGGAAGATTTTTTTACCTTAAAATAATGTTTCCGAAATCGTTTCAGTGGTTCATCAAGTCGTAACAGGGTGAAAGGCACTTCTGGATTGGCTTTGCGGTCCTATATCTGCTATAACCACGCTATGTAAGATTGCCAGATCGGGTCGCGTTTCTGTAGTTCTAATGAGACATAAGAAAACTACAAATTGACTTGCTTTACATCAAGCGTTACAATAGTCATTATTTAGCTTTTCTTCGCTTATGATGTCGCAATACATCAAACTTTCATAAAATCATGCATCATACTCTCCCTTGTCTGTGGACATCGTTCATTCCAAAGCCGGTGCTGGATAAACAGCGAGCGTGCGCGTGCGACAGCAGGCTGCGGTAGGCTAAATTATTTACAACAGCGGAAATGGACAATTCTGCTTCCAACCTGTAGGGCGACCGCAGAGGAAAAGTTCCTTAGTGTTGCTTTAATATCTGCATGTACTTTTTTCTAAATATACTTTTAAGTACACTACAAGTGCACACTTAACAACCCTTGTGACAAAAGTGTGCTTAATTGTATTGTTTATTACATATGCAATACATTTTTTAGACAATTCTAAAAATGGCCAAAGATTAAAAGCATGGTTTGTTCACAGAGTTTTTGCACCTTATAACTCATTTTTAAAGCATGTGGGCACGTTCGTTATTGTCAGTGCTGGTATAGTGTGTGTGTGTGCGTGTGCGTGCGCGTACGTGTACGTGTTTTTCTATCCCGGTGGGGACTTCAACCTGAATGCACACTGACTGGGGACAAGGAAACAGCTTATAAATCATACAGAATGAGTTTTTTTGAAAATGTAAAAATGAAGAAAGTTTTGTGTGATAGAGGTAGGGTTAGTGTATGGGGAGAGAATATACAGTTTGTACAGAATAAAAACCATTACGTCTATGGAGAGTGCCCACAAAGATAGTAAACCAGACGTGTGTGTGTGTGTGTGTGTGTGTGTGTGTGTGTGTGTGTGTGTGTGTGTGTGTGTGTGAGTCTCTCGTCTCACCTCCAGCAGCAGACGAGACTGTGCATGCAGCTCTATTGAGAACAGCCTGAGGCCAGAGAACATCCACTGCACTGAAATACACTCGACACACACTAGAGAATTTCCCACAGTACTTTAATCAAACCAACATCTAATCCAGTCATTCAGTTTCCTTATATTTTTGAGCATATCTGCAGTAGGCCCACTCGAATGTCCATTCGTGTTTTTATTTTAATATTTCTGTCTAGTTTGCGGTGGGGCGATTTCATCAAAAGTTTTAATATTTTATCTGTTACTATTGTATTTCTCAATAAAGGAATACCAAATAACACAAACATCATCAGACGAAATTTGGCTTTGAAATTTGCATTTGCTTTAATTTTGATCAATTTCATTTGATCCATTGTGATGAAAGTCAAGGACATCAAAGAAGCACAAAGTGAATAATATATCACATAATCAAAAGCAATGCATTCAATGTTAAAACAGTTTTAAAGGTAAAGTATGTCTTTTCATGTTATCTTTTTTTTTGTTGCTTATTTTAATTTGGATGGACGACTATAAGCATGCCATTTGATAAGGTGTCTCTATGCATATAACAAAGTAATATAATTAATTAATATAATATAATATAATCAAGATGTTTATCAAACAAAACAAGCATTAAATATGCCAAAACAACTACAAATTATGTTTCTTTTTTAACTCCAATGAATGTTTTCTTTGTCTTTGTAAAAACAGGATTTCCATGGTCTGGAAGAACTTATATACAGAAGCTTAATTTTAAAGGTTGATTTATAGACATGGAAAGGAAACACATGGAAAATTAAGAAAAACTTATTAACCACAATAAATTTCATAGGCACAAACTTAATAAACTTTTTTATACATATGAATACAAACGGAATATCCTCCAAAATATAGTATCGGGTAGAAATTGTAAATCAAAAATATTTGTAGAAATCTTTGTCCTTAATCCTTATGCAGTAATTCACAAACGACTTAAAGTCATGGGAGCATGGAAATTTTGAATATTGTTGTGGACAATGCTAGCCTTGGTGTCAAAAAGGTTGAGAACCACTGAGCTACAGCATTGCTGTTTCATACTTGCAACAAAATGGATAAGTACATAATCAAGTAAGTAAAAATGAAACATTATCCAAAATACAAATAATTATAAAAAGGGGTGCGCGGCCGGCAAGGCTAAGGGATCGTGTACAGCCAACCGATTGTTTTCCAAAAAATTTAGGATGATACCAGACCCCAATGCAAAATGATCTAGCTTATTATGGGGAGATAATTGAACACAAAATATTAATTTGACAGATTTTATTACCTCAAGATGGCTCGCAGTAACCGCTTGAGCGGGCTGTTATCTGTTGTCATGGAATAACAGAGCGCTAGATGGCGCAAGTGAAGAAGCAGAATTGAGTATTGCAGGGAGACGCAAATGGCGGGATGTGATGAAAGCAAATATAACCCATTATAAACATTGATGCTGTCTACACTGGATGCGGTGCGACACGACAAAATAGTTTAGTCCACGTTTTCTTAAGAGACTTGATCACTTTATATGATGAACAGATTGAATTTAGGCTTTTATTCACATATAAACATTGATCAGCGAACATAAACAGAAGCTCAACCGACCCTGCTTGACGTGCGAGAACAAACCTCTTGCTGAAGCTCAAACGTGATGCGTAACACGAGAATGAACCTCATTGGTTCTTGCTGAAGCTCAAACGTGATGCGTAACACGAGAATGAACCTAATTGGTTCTTGCTGAAGCTCAAACGTGATGCGTAACACGAGAATTAACCTAATTGGTTCTTGCTGAAGCTCAAACGTGATGCGTAACACGAGAATGAACCTCATTGGCTCTTGCTGAAGCTCAAACGTGATGCGTAACATGAGAATTAACCTCATTGGTTCTTGCTGAAGCTCAAACGTGATGCGTAACACGAGAATGAACCTCATTGGTTCTTGCTGAAGCTCAAACGTGATGCGTAACACGAGAATGAACCTCATTGGTTCTTGCTGAAGCTCAAACGTGATGCGTAACACGAGAATGAACCTCATTGGTTCTTGCTGAAGCTCAAACGTGATGCGTAACACGAGAATGATCCTCATTGGTTCTCGCTGAAGCTCAAACGTGATGCGTAACACGAGAATGAACCTCATTGGTTCTTGCTGAAGCTCAAACGTGATGCGTAACACGAGAATGAACCTCATTGGTTCTTGCTGAAGCTCAAACGTGATGCGTAACACGAGAATGATCCTCATTGGTTCTCGCTGAAGCTCAAACGTGATGCGTAACACGAGAATGAACCTCATTGGTTCTTGCTGAAGCTCAAACGTGATGCGTAACACGAGAATGAACCTCATTGGTTCTTGCTGAAGCTCAAACGTGATGCGTAACACGAGAATGATCCTCATTGGTTCTTACTGAAGCTCAAACGTGATGCGTAACACGAGAATGAACCTCATTTGTTCTTGCATGTCAAGAGAAGATGCTTGAGCTTCTGTTTACCACAATTGATGTGTGCGTTGATGAATGTTTACATGTGATTGAAAGCCTAAATTCAATCAGTTCATCATATAAATTCAATCAGGTCATCATATAAAGCGATTGAGTCTCTTAAGAAAACATGGACTAAACCGCTCAATTCATATGGATTAGTTGTACGATCTCTTTATGAACTTTTAGAAGCATCAAAGTGGTAGTTGTGTATGCTGTCAATGGAGGGACAGAAAACTCTTAGATTTCATCAAGAGTATGTTGTATATAACAACTGCAAAGTCCCTAATACGTAAACAATTTATGCACTAATTTCAGCATAAACTCCATCGCAACCTCAATATTTTGAAACGCTTAAGACAGACGTCACTACCTGAACCTCACAGCGATTAGCGGCCTATACCGTGTTTTTCTATTGATATTTGCATAAAGTCGAGAACTGCACAACTTCTATAATGTACAACTCTGGGTATTCTAGCTAATTCAAAAGTGGCGCCAACAATGGCTCACTTCACCTTTAAATAAAATCAATGCCTTCATCTATTTTATGTTACGGTGACCAGCCATTAACTTCAAGTTAAGTGGACCACAAGGAATGAAGAGGAAAAATAAACGTCCATGAATTGTACATAACCGTGGGGTCTCGGCGTATAGGACACATCACTGCTAGAGACAAATGAGCCGTCCAGGTGGAGACAGAGTTACATGTCTTGTTAATTAATGTGCTCTGATTAGATCCATTAACGGCCACTGAGTAAACTAATCACCACGTAATGCATGGTGTCGTTTTGCTTAACTGCCCATTTCGTATTCTTCCCCCGTCGTTGCAAATGTCATTATTTTTTAATAGACTCGTGAAAAATAATGTTGTGTCAGGAGTAAGGATTTTATTTTTGCTCATTGTAAGCATGTTTCACAGCCGATTGATTGTCGCTGTCCATTACTGTGTGGACATGCGAGCGCACATGCAGATGAGTGGATCAGATGGCTCAGTGTCTCGACCTGACAAAGACAATAACGTCAGAGGAATGGAGATCAGATATTGAGCTTAACACAATGATGTGATGCATCGGGTCGCAATTCTTTTCTGCCAGTTATGCAGTATACTGTGAGACAGTGATTTTTTAATTGCTTATTAATGCAGTTGTATTTTTCTTTTAAAATGTGATGTCATACTGCATACTAAACGAGCAGTGTCCTAATTGAAATGGAACCTCATAAGTTATCGATTTAGTACGCTCGACATAAGCAGAAACTGTGCATGTCACATACATTGTGGAGCACATAAAAGATTTGAGTCACAATTTATGATTGAGCCACAGTATTCACAATTTTAATGCTAGTGTGTTGCTAAGCAAACAGTCAAGTAAATTAATAAACTTTTTTTTTTTTTTTTTTTACCGATAGGTAAACTGTAGGTATAATGAAGAATATTTCTCTCTTATGGTTAGAAGAAAAAAAGAAGTACATTTATCATAGTATTTTTTTCCTACTATGGAAGTCATTGGGGTCCATCAACATTCTTCAAAATATCATCATTTGTGTTCAGCAGAAGAAAGAAATTCATACAGGTTTGAAACAACTTCAGTGTGAGTAAATGATGACAGAATTTTCATTTTGAAGTGAACTATTCCTTTAAGTGCATCTTTATTTTTAATTTTATAATTACTTTTGTCTTTGAAGTATGGTTGAAGTGTGCTGCTGAATGTGGTGAACAAAAATACTTTGATGTAATTTCATGTCATATATTTAAATGTATTTGTAATTACACATTTGTAATGGTGAAGGTGCAATTAAATGTACTTCAGAACTGTACTTTAAAAATACTTTCAGTTTAAAATGTAATATAGTCTAGGTTTAAATATAACACTGCAGTTAAAATCGTAATCAAGTGCTTTACGTGTACTTCAGTGTTAGTCAACACATCAAAATAAGTGTACTTCTTTAAAGCATGACAAAAGACTATGGAAACAATGATTTAAAGTAAAACTTTTCATTTGACATCATTACAAAGTGCAGTTTTTAAAGGTGTTCGTAAGTGTGTTAAGAAACAGTCAACTTTCTTTAAATTCACTTAAGTGGCCTTTTATTTAATTAATATTACTGTATATCATGCAAGAAATAAATAAAAAAGCTTTTAAGATTTGAATGTAAGTGCACAAGTGCACATTCGGTACACTTAAGTACACTTCTTTTTCAAAAAGGTTATTTTTTTATATTTATTTTAACACAAAATAGAAAAAAGTCAGCAATTTTTGTATTTATAATCTGCATTTTGTTGTAGATTTGACCTCATTTTTTAAGAAGCAGTGGATGTATCTTCAATTGTGTGGAGAAGGTATGTACAAATAACAGCCTGCAAGATTCGATTTCTGTCAATGCCCCCTGGAGACAGTGAGGACACACACACACACACACACACACACACACACACACACACACCCCTACAAATTAAGAATGGCACAACTCAGAAATAATGGGTTGCAGGCACTCAAAATTGTTTTCTGTAAATCAGTGGTAACATCAACAGGATACCTGATATCCAATTGCGGAGAGAGTCTGTCAGTAATCACATTACGATTAATAACATTATGATGATTCATTCTAGTGAAACATACGTCCACTGTTAAACACAGCGTTTTATCATTTGTCTGCATGAAAGTTGCAGAATGGGACATCGCAGCCGCCCCGCTATCACTTATCTTCAATATGACACGCAGAATACATCAAAAATATGGACACGTGGCCCAGCAGAGATCAGATATTCAGTATCATTTTCATCCAGGGATACAGAAACCCATAATAGCCTTGAAAAAAATAATGGCAGACTTCCCAGTTACCATATCTGGGATCAATTTCTTCCCATTTTTTTTTTGGATTGCTATATCAGATTTATATTTTATATATGCCTATAATCCCCTGGTGTATACTTTGAAGTGTAAAATATGCCCTCAGCCACAGCTTGGCACCGAGTCCAATTGTCTGACTGCTTGGGTGAGTAATTCTCACCTGAAGTAAATTACGTAATAAATGGAGCGAGTCGACAGTGCCTTTACATCCCTCACTGACCTCAGATAAGCCATTCTCTTGATTTCTGAAGAACCGTGTGATCATGATTGTGACTTACACTCAACAGCCAATTTAATCTCAAAATATGATTTTTCCAGATGATTTGAAGCAAGGGAAGAGGTTAGTGTTTTACATTGGAAGGGTAATTTTAAAAATCAGTCTATAAAGATGAAATCACGTTCTGTATTACAGCTGGTCAGCTGTTCTACATACACACGCATTTATTTTATACAGATTCAACATCAATGAACATAAAGGATTAGCTGCATGATTCATCTGCAGTAGTTATACAAGCTAAACCTCTGGCAACATTATATGATGTTGTGTGTGGCTGCCAGGGCATTGCTATGCAGTTGCTAAGCTGTTCTGAGTAGTAACACCTTGCTTTATATTTCTCTCATGACAACTCGGAGTGTTTGGCATGGTAATGGATATGCCAATATTGATATGTTTGGTCTTGGCGGAATATATCTTGTTATTGTTATTACTGCTGCTGCTGTTATTACTGCTACTGCAGAGTACAGAGACTTGCTACTGCCAATACACACACACTTTGCTGCTGTGAGCGCGTAAGACACGCTGCTGCTGCTGTATAATATAGCGTACATGAATTAACTGTAGCAGATCTATACAAGTGGAGCTGGGGAAGGAGGAGGGTTTCTGAAAGCTCACTTCAAACTGCTAAAGCAAATGCTGATCAAGTTTTTGAAGATTGAACAGCGAGCTCATTGGCTACTGATACAGCAGGAACCAATCAGCTGTGCCCTATAGAGAATGATGTGATGTGAACCTATCAGTATGCGCCGTCTAGAGTTTCATCACAGAACTTTGTATTCGCGAGGGTGTTCTGGGTGGTTGCAAGGACATTTCTTAGGGTGTGTTCACACTTAGTTCGGTTTGCTTGCTATGAACCAGCAACAACAACAACATTTAGTACTGGTCCGCTTAGCATTCACATTGGCATTTTTAACACCGAACCCAAAGGCATAAGGATACGTTCACTACCTGATTGGTTGGCTTATGATATAGAGATGGAACTTACCGAACATCCAAAACAATGCTGTGTTCTGGGCTAAATGCGCTCGCTGTGTACGTCAAATACTGACGCTTTTGCCAAAGCGTCTATATCCAACGCACATGGCACCCTTTAGCGTCAATATGAGACGCAGATATATGGCGCCTCCTAGTGGTCTAACCCTAACACTACCCCAGACCTACCCATAACCGAAGCGTGTTATATTGACGCTAAAGGGTGCCATGTGCGTCGGATGTAGACGCTTTGGCAAAAGCGTCAGTATATGACGCCTTGGGATGAGAGTGCGTTGACATATGATGGCATTTTGAGCAGCTGAGAACTCGGGAAGAGCTTATAAAATGTGTATAGGAGTCAAAACAGCAGCAGGAATCCCTCCGTCACACAAACAAACGAAGATCTGCTGTGAGGAGACGCGGTTCTGATGCCTGTACTGAACTGTGATGTGGAACAACGCGACTATGATGAGAAAAAACAGGTATGCTTGAGTATTCTGTCCTTTTTGGGTGGTATCTTGTGACATTATGTACTGTTTTGGGTTCCTTTACATGTCTTTGGTCCGTGTTGCGTTTATATCTCTTTCGAACCGCACTAGAGTTCGTTTGGAAGCGGACCGAGATCTATCTTTTCAGGGTCTCGGTCTGCTTGTTTATTGCGCATGTCAGTGTTCACTCTTATTCAAATGAACCGCACTGACAGAGCAATCGCACCAGGGTTCGTTTTAATCCAACCAAACATGCCAAGTGGGAACACACCCTAAATGATTGCTAAAGTTTTCTGAGTGACGGTTACCACATTGCTATTTGGTTGCTAGGATGTTATATTTGGTTGCTATGTGGTTCTTTACTGGCTCCAATTGAAAGATCCTTCCCTCCAAGGCTATATAATATATGAGTCTAAATATGACGAGTACCTTACTGAGTGTAAGTATTTTTATCACCAGTTTTATCATCTACCAGGTAAAAAATATGTTCATATCTGTAACCAGGTTTAAGCAAAGGTAATAGTTATGCTTGCTTAAGCAAACACAACCTGTAATTCATACAGTGTGTCTATTGACTATGTATTTTGCCATAAACGAAACTTCCTAAACAGCTGTAAACAACTTTCCGTGGCATTTCAGTGGAGGTGTACATCTACTCAAATGCAGAAGGAGCAGGCTCTTTGGGTTTATCTACTGCATGTATGATTCATTGTTTTACCTATACAGAGTTCATGAGACACAAGAATGTGAACCCTACAGGGCTACAAGAGTGAAGCGTTGAGGGAGATGTTTTCTGCAGTGCATCTGTGAGATAAATACCTCCCTGGAACCAAAACGACTCGCTCTTGATTTATTTTGATTCCCTTTTTTCAAGGCAATCCAATAGACAACGCTCATAGCTAAGAGGGGTGTTGTGGATAAACAAAAGACGTGCCCTCTTTTATTAGCGAGACACAGCAGCAGTCAATAAAGCTAAGATGTTTTGACTGGAGGACGGATCTTCATACACATGTTGTCTCAAAGCAGAAGCCTTTTATGTAGCTGTCAAAGGGGAACTGCACAATGCTGCTGAGGGGATTACAGCACACAATGCATGAAAACATGAAAAATGCTATATGCATTGTGGCCAATGCCCTTTCGTCTGTACATTATTCGAACTATTTTTGGGGGGTAAGTGGTAGAAGAAGGGGGACATTGGTCATATGTCCATAAAAATGGTAGTTTGGTCTTGATTTGAACGGCAGGTGACCTCCAGCTCACGGTATAAACACAACTTGTACAAGACACAACAGAGACATAATGTTTTTTTTTTAAAGTCAAAGGTTTATTTTTACGCTGCCCTTCTGTTTCACGGTCAACATAAACTAAAGATGATTGGCAGTCACTTGCAATGCTATGCTGTTTTCATCTATCAACTATTCTTTTTTTATCCCCAGGTTAAAAGAACGAATCATAAATTAAACAATACTTGCTTCATTGGTTTTCTACTCCTGAACCTAAAAATATAAAATTTTGGTGGAAAAAAATAGTAAATGAGCCATTTTCTAATTTTTCTACTTTCAATATTAAATTGAAAAACGAATGAACATTGTACATGGACCTTCATTAAATATTTGTGCAGAACCTAACTTTTAGGAGACTATGAATGTATGCGTTTGTCATCATCATAACCATTTATTGTGACAATTTATGTAAGAATGGTTTTGCAAATGAGCAGTTGTATAGTTTCAAAACCATTTGCGAAATCATTCTGACGTAAATTGTCAATTTACGAAAAAATTGTTTTACTAACCATATACACAATCAGAAACTTTGTTTAGTTTCAGTATTTAATGAAAGTAACGGCAAACTAACTTGTCATGTGAAGTAATATATGTCAACATCGTATGAATATTTATGTTGGGTCAAAACTTATGACCCAGACATGACAATAAAGCCCCCTCCCCATCACCCCCCAAACTTCTATTAAAAAAATCTATTTTTAAGTCGTATAATTTTGTACACCCAAAAGTTTACAATTTTTTACAAATCATATTGGCTGTCTTGTACAAATCAGTTGCAACAAAAAAATGTCTTAAGACAACCAGAGAAAATTTACTTGGCGACAATCCCACAGATGGACAAATGCTTGAATAAATTAAAAGGTTGCATGCGTGACATATACTGCCCTTGTCAACTTAATTTGTTAATATGAACTGCAAATAAGAATGTTAAATCAGGGTTTACAAATAAGCAATGTCAAAAAAAAAAAACCTGCTGAATGTCAGCTCATGAGAAGTTGGACAAAAACAACACAGGAGAAGCTGTACCGCAACGTGTACACAAGTCCGCAATTGCATGATGCCGCTGGCCTATTCTACAGTTCCTCCATTGTTATTGCGCAGTAATTCCAAACACACCTGCAATCTTTTCCTTCCTGTATCACAATTCCCACAGTTCAACTCTGAAGAGTTTGAAAGGCCGGGCACAATGATGTAATTACTTTTCCAGGTTCCCAGGATGGCCTGAAAGGAAGGAAAACACAGCACCATGGCGAAAGAGGAAAGCCTTGCTCCAAGCCCTTAAAAGCAGAGGTCTTGACGGAAAGGTTTCAGGATTACTTTTATGTATTATGTAATGTGGCACCATCTTAAAAACAACAAAATACCTTCTAAAGTAGACTTGGGTGTTTTTAGATCCGTTTTTCTGTCAGGAGTGCAACCAAGCATGTAATCGCCAACAATACCAATGTGGTGGTTTAGTCTACCCCTTTAAATTTGTGATTGTGGTTTCCCAGACATGAAACCTATCATATGTCCAAACTCCCACTCCACTTCAAAAGCCAAAGCAAAGCATAAACAGGCCTTTAAAAGCCAACCCCAGATCTTGTAACTTCCTTTGTTTTACTGTAGTGGGTTTCCTGTAGTACTGTTATGTCAGTGGGAAAGTTTCCTAATATGTGTTCTAGGAAGCCACAAAATGTTTGAGATTGCATTGCCAAGCACTTTTTTTTTTGTTTTGACCTCACTTTGTCAAGAGCTGAGTGGTGACCAATGCTCTCAAGGCAAAAGTACTCTCATCTGAAGTTGACATGGTGAAGTATGTCAAATGGACTCTTTGTCTCCATTCCCCTCAAGTGGACCTCTTAAAATGTCTGTCATTAGTATTCATCGCCCACCGATCTAACTGTGCTGAAATAGACCATGAAAATCCAACAGGGCTGATGGACTGCTAATGTAGCCCTCTAGAGACCCGGTTAACTCACTGAACTACAAACATGTTAATTCAGAATCATCTCTAATATATGCTACAAAGTTTGGACCGTTTGGACCTTAATAAGGTGGTCTTAACATGTATTAAATGCTGCTGGACTTGCACAAACTGGTTATTGTAGTAATAGACCAGCATGACCAGTGCAGCTGTCAACATTTGGTTTTCAAAATCCGGGAGATTTGTGCGGGGACCATTCGGCGCAACGGGGGGTTCAGGTTTATAAATGGGGGTAATCTTTGAAGGATGAACAAATAATGTTTAGGTCATCACATTAAAAATAACATTTAAATATAGGCCTATATTTATATATATAATATTTAAATAATATTTGAGTTTTGAAGTGCTGGAAAAAGATGTGTGAAGTACTTGAAAGCATGTCACTATTCCAGCCAAACTTCCATGGTTACAGTTAGTGTTACTATATTAAATCCATGGTGAATGTTGTTGATCTGTGGACTTAAAGCCTATAACTAGATCATTCACGGCACAATGTTTCTCCTGGTTTCCACGCAGCGCTGTTTGATCTAATAGAGATCTACGGTTAATAATGGAGAAATTTGAATGCTTCTCACTAGATCTCGCAGCGATGTTATTACTTCAGTGGCGAATTCAAATGTTTTCTTCACTGGATCTTAGCGCTGTGTTGTAACAGTGTCGCTTGATCAAGATCGGCTGGCGCTCCACAGATGTTGCTGGTCCGAACTGATAAACGGTCCGTGAAGCACAATATAATGAGTAGCGCAGTTTCGTTCCGCTTTCATTACGTTTGCCATTTGATGTTGCGCAACGTTGTGGTGGTCGCGCCAGCGCGGATTTTGACGGCAGGAAAAATGGTCCAAGGAATCGTTCGGTTTGTATGCGTACCGAACCGGAAGCCTCGTACCGAAACGGTTCAATACGATTACATGTACCGTTACACCCCTAATTGTGTGAATATAATGCATTTAATACAAGATCTGGCAACTGGTCAACATTAGACAAACATATTGGTCCGATTATTCATAAAGGAGTTTGGGCCATGCAAATTACGGGAGTTTCCCGGGAGAAATAACAAACCGGGAGGGGTCCGGGAGATAGGGCTAAAAAACGGGAGTGTTGACAGGTATGGACCAGAGTAGCCATGCTTAGTAACCAGCAATGAAATGTCTAAAACATGCCGTATTGGCCATTTTGAACCAGTATTGGTCAAGGCTGTATTTTTTAAGCAGTAAATTGCCAAAAACGAAGTATCTACAAAGTATATCAATTAGGTATAATAACATCAACATAAACAGATTATAAAGAATAGACATATTATGAACAAAACACTAAAAGTAAAGTAGTTTCAAATTACCTTATTTATTTATCTTTTGTCTGTGTGTGTTTCAGTGTCTGGTTTCATGAATCAATCACTGGAGAGTTCTCTGACAGTCAGCACATTAGTTGGAAAAGCATTAGCAATCAGAAACCATAATGAAGCCTGAAGCTCAACATTGTGCTTCTGCTGGAGCAATATAACTACATTTTTACATTTTCTAAAGAAAATGTGAGAAGTGTTTGTCTGTGAGGAACTACTCAGCACTTTTCTAGGTGGTTGCTTGGGGGTCTGGGTTGATACTGTTATTATGAAGTTGCTTGTGTGCTCTTCCGGTTTCATGATATGTCCTATTATTATGATAGCTTATTGTTTTCCAAGGGTATTTTTATTTTATCATCTGCTAGGTGAAAACTGAAATTCGGATTCCTTCAAGAAATTATATTTAAGTTTCCTTAAGAGTTTTGGTCTAATATTTGCTTCATTCCAAAAATAAAAATTCTGTATTCTTTTACTCATCACCATCATGTTGTTCCAAACTTTTATGACTTTCAGCTGTTTTTCCCTCCATATTATGGAATTCATGAAAGTTCCAAATGGTCTGAACTCCAAAAAGGACATACTGAGTGAAATGTATCTGGTTTTTGAATTTTAAACCTTCATTTATACTCAAATTAAATCAAAACTTTAATTAGCGTATGCATACACACAGCCTACACCAGGGCTTTTTGTGTTCATATGAGCTTGTAATAGTTACTAACAAGGTAACACTTTATTTCGATTCTCCAATTTAGACATTCTACTAACTATAAGTAACTTAAATTATTAGTAACTTAGGTCCGGTTTCACAGACAGCTGGGGCTTAGACTAAGCCAGGATTAGGCCTTAGTTCAATTAGGGCATTTAAGTAGCTTTTATAAACGTGCCTTAGAAAAAAAACCCGGGATATTTTAAGATATGTCAGTGCTTTCAGTTAAAACAGCTTAAACATGCATTTTAGTCTGGGACTAGCTTAAGCCTTGTCTGTGAAACCGGGGGTTAGAGTATTAGCAGACTGTTATGTTGAGGTTAGTAGAATAAGTTGACATACTTGGAAAGTTACTTATAGTCAGTAGAATGTCTGTTGGGAGCATCAAAATAAAGAGTTAGCAGATATTAAGCAGACCGTCTACTAATACTCTAATGACTGCTAGTTGACATGTATAGCAAAGTTACCTATAGTAAGTAGAATGTCTAAAGTGTTACCACTAACATACATTATATATATACAGGTATATATATAGTCCTTTCCCTCCTGTGAATCAAAGAAAAAACATGCCCTTCATCTAGAAAGTTCCTTTGGTTTCTCACCTCGCTTTGGCTTTCACACCTAACTAAAGTCATGTTCTCACTCTCGGCAGGGGTCAGGGAGGCCTGGCGGTCTCATTGATTTCATTTGTTTTGAGGCTGAAAATCGTTTGCATGAGCTTTTGGCCCACTTCCATCCCATATGCTGTTTAAGACAGCGATTCTCCCACTGTGGAAGCTCTGCAGACTATATGCAGCATGCAAGGAGTATTACATTACTGCAAGCCTGTAATATTGTCATGCCATATTGTGTTCTACAAAACTAACAGAGGTAGAATGGCTTGTCACCTAAAACCATCCCTATATTTGGAAATATTGAGGAAACTTATCTGCAAAAATGCTGTATCAGTTTATGCTGTGTCTACTTGATACAATAAACATGAGGTTTCTGTAGAAGAATAGTCACAACAACAATCCAGTGTCCTGCTTAAAGTCAACATGAAATAAAAATGAACAATTCTTAATTTTATGGAATATTGCAGTATCTATTGGTTTTAATTCATGTGCCCTCTTATCTTTCATCAAAACAACTTCCCCTTCCTCCTGCAGAAACATCTCTTCTCATCTCTGATGACGAGGGCGGAGCGACCTGTCACTCACACGAGATCCACCAATAGCAAACCACAACCATCCAATCAATTCCACACGAACAAATTCAGTCCACCCCTATACATTTAATCTTGTTTGAGAAGCCGTTTCACTTAGCCCATATACACACTTCATTCACTTGTAAACATTACAATAGGGAAGAAAAGACTATCGCAACTTCTTTTTCATGCCAACTTTAAACTTTACCACCTGTTTTCAGTTCAGTGAAAATGATTGCATTTTAGATGAGAGATTAGCATAACCTGATTTCAGTGATTGATTTCAACATGTTCCTGAATTAACATCTTTGTTAATCCTAGAATAACATTCCAATCAATGAATCAGATTAAAGGGACAAGTTTACACTTCTGTCAAGTTTAGGCTTACAACCATGGTTAGGGTTAGGTGCTTCTACATCAGTGTTATTCACCTATTATTTCCCTCTAATTAAAGGGGTTAACGTATGGGTTAGGTTTAGGGGTAAGGATACGGTACATTTTCGGACAGGAATGTTGTTCCAGGATCAACAATATAGGTTGACCCAGGACGTGCAAGAGATTACAAAGACATGTTTTTGTTCATTTTAATTACGTGCTGCACTGAACGACATACAATAAGACCAGGAAAGTGCATTAAGAATGTAAATACAGTAAGTTTTAAATTTATCTACAGTACTGATAGCTCACCACTTATTCCTAAAGCCGCACTCAGAAAGCAGACTTCACAAGAGAATACTTCTTCCCATCTAAAACTAGTCTTAAACGTCTAATTAAGGAGCTGAGAGCTGTCCAAGCAGAGAAGAACAGCCTTGTATCGGCTGTGGAAGATCAAGAGGCAAATCCCAGGCCAACAGCTTCCATGTAATGGCATATTAGGCATTACCCCAAAACAGACTTGCTTATAAAAAGTTCTGAAAATAATTTGACATGAGTGGTCACACTGTTCTTCACGTCCGCTTTCTGAGTGCTCTTTTTGTGCGAGGGGCTATTAGGGTTTAATTGTGAGTGCCCTGGGATAAACCCAAGAAGAATGCAAGTGCTGTCCAAACCGTGGCTTCTGCCAGATGCAATGGACCCAGGCTGCAGGAGAGACTGATGCTTGGCACCAGTCCTTCATTCTCTCTCTGTTCTGACTAGATTTTCACCATACCATATCACACCATACCATACCATACCATACCATATCATACCATACCATAACACACCATACCATACCATACCATACCATATCATACCATACCATATCATACCATACCACACCATACCACACCATACCACACCATACCATACCATAACACACCATATCATACTAGTGAAATTTCAGTTACACTGCTTTACTTAAAAAGTTAAACATTAATATAATAAAATAACCTAATAATGTAATGTGAATTAAGTAAATGAATAATAATGTATACTTATAAATTGTTTCAATGGCATACCATTTATGTAAACATCAGATAAATTAACAAATAAATTGAGAACAGTGTTCCCTTTCGAACGGTCACTTCGTATTGCGTAGCTATACGCAGTGGGGAAACTCCCTTTCCTCGATTTACTGAAGCTTATATGTAAAACGCATTTGCAGCTGCACAGCCAGCCCCCTGAGCGTCTGACCCGCTCATAGGCTGTGCTGCAGCAACTGCACATCCAATGGCGCGGGCGACTCTGACGCACAACCAATAAGCTAGCCCAACGTCAGAGCCCGTCGAGGGGGCGTGCCCTGCCTATATAGACCCCCGAATTCACCATTATAGCAGATTTTACTCCTTCAGCGACAGTACACATGTCCCTGAGCTTTTTACTGTAGCATTCGCCGTCGAACAAGCCTTTCAGCCTGAGCGTGCTTCTCTTCAGCAGACTTCGCCTGCACGTCGATTTCTCCTGACGCCGTCTCACCTGTGGCTATCCGGCGACATTATATCCTTTGTTCTATATTGCTAACATTCTTTTCAGTATGCCTCGTCCATCCTGCGCCACGTGCGGAGGCCGTCTGCACGAGGCAGACCAGCACACGAGCTGCATTTCCTGCCTGGGGATCGACCACGCAGAGAATGCTCTCTCTGCCGGCGGATGTGAGGCCAGTGACTGCATGCCTATATCCGCGCTGCGCAATCGGCTAGCTCTCTTCCGGGACGGCGACGCCGCTTCATCCACGCTTTCCGTTCCAAGGAAGAAGAAACGTCGCAGCCAACGGCAACCGGAGGGTATGGAGATTTGTGAACGCACGCCGGCCGCGTCCCCGCGTGCTTCACTTTCTCCGACTCAAACGCCATCACCGGTCCGGTTCGCAGGAGACCAGCGCCCCCCCCCCCCTCACGTGGCAGGCCTCGTCTCCTTCGGCGGATCTCTCGAGCGTGACGACAGCTTATCCATCGCCGCTTCCGAGGACGAGTGGCCGGGCTCTCTCGACCCCGTCACCGCTTCTCAATCGGTGGCCAGCGGATTAGCGACCAGGACGAACTCCGACGCCGAGATGCTTCGGATCCTGACGAAGGCCGTCGCGGACCTCGACCTCGAGTGGGCCTCGCCCGAGGAGCCGCCTCGTAGTCGGCTGGATGGATGGTTTCTGGAGGGGCGCCAGCAGGCCCCGCGTCACAAACCGGCGCCATTTTTCCCCGAGGTCCACGAGGAGCTAACCAAGGCCTGGCGCGCTCCATACTCAGCGCGTGTGGGATCCGCAGTTTCCGCGACGCTCTCCTCCGTGGATGGCGCAGCGGAAAAGGGTAATGAGTCTTTGCCGCCCCTCGAAGAGGCCGTGGTAGCTCATCTTTGCCCGAGCTCTGCAGCTAGCTGGCGAGCTAGAGCCGCTCATCCCAACAAACCCTGCCGTAACACCTCAGCCCTCGCTGGACGCGCGTACGCCGCCTCCGGCCAGGCTGCATCGGCCCTGCACACGATGGCCGTGTTGCAGGTCTACCAGGCCAAACTCCTCCGGTCCATGGACGAGGCTGGCCCGGACCCGGAGACGTTTCGGGACCTGAGGAGTGCTACGGACTTAGCGCTGCGGGCTACTAAGTCTACAGCACAAGCCATCGGCAGAAACATGGCTAGTTTGGTCGTGCTCGAGCGCCACCTGTGGCTTAACCTCACCGAGATCAAGGAGGCCGACAAAACGAGGTTTCTCGACGCTCCGGTGTCCAGCTCCGGTCTCTTCGGCCCGGCGGTGAAGGGATTCTCGGAGAGGTACACGGAGGCACAGAAAGCGTCCCAGGCCATGCGACACTTCTTGCCGAAGCGTTTGGGCTCCGCGTCCAGCAAGCCCAAACCTCCGCCTTCGCCTCATCCAGCCAAGCCGGCGAAACAGGCCTCTCAGCCCCGCCCTGCGGCTGATAGCCAGCGCCAGTCAAGGCCCGCTAAGCGCTACCCGCTCCCCAGGCGTCAAGGCCCTCGACCCAGCGCCGCGGCCGACCAGGCGCCTCCGAAGTCGTCCTAGCACGGAGGGGAAAGAGAGAGGGCTCGTGTCTCGCGCTAGCCGGACCACCCTCGAAGAAACCAGCAAAACTTCCCACAGCTCCCTGTTCAGTTCAGGCGGCTGGGGATTTTATTATTGTAAACAGGCCCGCAGCAGTGAGCGCGACTCTGCAAACAAACGCCGTTTTCACGACGACCCAAATAAAGCACAAAAAGAGCATGTTTCACAATCACAACACACGGGTTCACGGTCCCCCTCCACTAGGCGGCCCCCGCCCTGTTGTAACACTGACTTCCCCCCAGGCAAAAGCCTATATAGTCAGTCAAACACTCAGTATGTGCACAAATCACATTATAAGGGTATCAGGTCCCCCTATGTTAGGCGGTCCCCCCCATTCAGTGTGTCACGCCCTAGCCACACGAGTGATGGCCTGGCAAGCCATCCCTGGTGTGTCGAGTTGGGTCATAAACACTATAAAGCGAGGCTACTCGCTCCAATTCGCTCGCAGACCCCCGAAATTCCAGGCGGTTATCGAGACATCGGTGAGAAGCGGCGTGAATCACGTGCTTCGCACCGAAGTTCAAGAATTATTAGCAAAAGGAGCGATAGAGTCAGTCCCTCCCGCGCTAATGTATTCGGGGTTTTACAGCCGCTATTTCCTAATACCAAAGAAAGACGGCGGGCTCAGACCCATTCTAGATCTGAGGCGTTTGAACAGGGCTCTCATGAGACGGCCTTTCAAAATGTTAACACTCAAACAGATTCTCGCGCAGGTTCGCCCAGGGGACTGGTTTGTTTCAATGGATCTGAAAGATGCATACTTTCATATTCAGATCGACCCTCGTCACAGGCCATTTTTGAGATTCGCCTTCGAGGGGAGGGCATATCAATACACCGTTCTGCCGTTCGGTCTGGCTCTGGCACCCCGTACATTCACGAAATGTATGGATGCGGCGCTCTCCCCGCTGAAAAGCCAGGGAGTGCGTGTGCTGAATTATCTCGACGACTGGCTGGTGCTAGCGCAGTCGAGAGACGAACTAATAGTGCACAGGGATTTGATTCTCAGTCATTTAAAATGCTTGGGTCTCACAATCAATGTTGCCAAAAGCGAACTGAATCCCAGCCAGACTGTGGTCTTTCTGGGCACGGTTTTGGACTCGGTGACAATGAAAGCGCGGCTCACTCAAGAGCGCGCGCTCTCGGTACAGACACTGGTAGCCGCATTCAGGGCGCGCGAGCGCGCACCTCTGAAGAGGTTTCAGAGACTGCTTGGTCTAATGGCAGCTGCATCATCAGTACTCCACTTGGGATTACTGCACATGCGCCCGCTGCAGCACTGGCTGAAACGCCGTGTGCCAACCCATGCATGGCAGTCAGGCAGCCTGCGCATTATGGTGAATCAAGGGTGTTTGAGAACACTGGTTCCCTGGCGGGCTCAGGACTGGTACTGCAAGAGGGTGACCATGGGGATAGTTCCCAGGAGGAAAGTGGTTTTTACAGACGCATCCAACATGGGTTGGGGAGCGCTGCACGAGGGCAAGCCGGCCTCCGGCCTCTGGTCGAGCACGGAGCAGAGCTTACATATCAACTGTCTGGAAATGAAAGCGGTTGGTTTGGCCCTAAAAGCTTTTCTGTCAAACCTCAGGGGTCACCACGTCTTGATCCGTACAGACAACATGTCTGTGGTGGCCTACATAAATCGCCAGGGTGGCATCAGGTCAGGCAACCTGTATGTGATGGCGAGGGACCTCCTCATGTGGGCACAAGCCAATCTGAGCTCTCTGAGAGCAGCGCATGTCCCGGGCGTCCAGAATGTGGGCGCGGATATGCTCTCAAGGGGCAACACTCCCCTAGGCGAGTGGTCCCTGAACCCTCAGACGGTCAGACTAATATGGGAGAGGTTCGGCGAGGCCGAAGTAGACCTTTTCGCCTCAAGAGCCAACACCCACTGCAGGGTGTTCTTCTCGAAAAACAGGGATGCGCTGGCTCATCTCTGGCCCAGCCGCCCCCTTTACGCGTTTCCCCCCGTCTCGATGATCCCACAGGTTATCGAGCGGGTCAGGGAGAGCGGATGCCCAGTCCTTCTGGTGGCTCCTCTCTGGAAATCCAGACCATGGTTTCCGGAACTGGTTCAGTTGTCGGACACGACCCCCTGGCCTGTTTCCGATGAGGAAGGATCTCCTCACACAGGCCAACGGAACGATGTGGCATCCCCGACCCGACTTATGGGCCCTCCATGTGTGGCCCCTAAACGGGTATCTGGGGACCTGCCTGACAGGGTCTTAAGCACTATCTCTGAGGCAAGGGCCCCGTCTACTCGGCGCCTTTATGCTTTAAAGTGGTCGGGTTTTTCCAGCTGGTGCTCGAAAAATCGTATTGACCCAGAGTCATGTGAGGTTTCAGTGGTGCTCGCCTTCCTGCAGGAGCTACTGGACGCGGGCCGCACCCCGTCCACGCTCAAAGTGTATGTGGCAGCCATCGCGGCGCACCATGCTCTGGTGGCTGGCCAATCACTGGGAAGGAATGACCTGGTGGTAAAGTTTCTGAAGGGTGCTAGGAGGATTAACCCCTCCAGGCCCCCTTCGGTGCCGCCTTGGGACCTCTCCACGGTCCTTAGGGCCCTGAGGGGTCCACCTTTTGAGCCGCTCCAGTCGGTTGATCTAAAACCACTTTCGCTAAAGACTGCTCTCCTGTTGGCATTGGCATCTATCAAGCGAGTGGGAGATTTGCAGGCCCTCTCAGTGAGTCCTGCATGTTTGGAGTTTGGATTGGATGACTCCAGAGTCATTCTCAAACCCAGGCTTGGTTATGTGCCCAAGGTGCTCTCAACGCCGTTTAGAGCACAGGTTATTACGTTATTAGCCCTTCCCCCTTCTGCTGAGGATGGGGAGGTTAATCTTCTCTGCCCTGTCAGGGCGTTGGGAATCTATTTGGAGCGTTCTGCGTCTTTTAGACAATCGGAACAGCTGTTTGTCTGCTTTGGGGGCCGATCTAAGGGTGATCCAGTCACTAAGCAAAGACTGTCTAGATGGATAGTGGATGCCATCTCTTTGGCCTACACCGCAGTGGGTCAGGTTTGCCCCATAGGTGTCAAGGCCCATTCGACCAGAGGTATGGCCTCGTCGTGGGCTTGGTCTTCTGGTTTTCCCATTCAAGATATTTGTGATGCGGCCGGCTGGTCCTCGCCTTCCACATTTATGAAATTCTATAATATGGAGGTACCTTCCCTGCAGGCGAAGGTGCTTTCGGTATGATTGAGACCTGACAGTGGCTGGTCTTGTCTACAAAAATTACTGTGCATAATCACATACATATTATATAAACCCGCTTCGGCCGGTAATAAAGTATACTAATAATCCCGACGGTGTCTGGTTTTGCTAGTATATTCTGTTAGTGGTGACTGACTTATTATGTATATTAGGCAGACCCGACTGTGTCTGGTCTGTTATATATACATGTATATGCATATGTTTTTGGGTTCCTGAGTGGCAGGACAACCAGTTACTCAGGGTGCGGCGTTTTGCATGGTGTCCCCACTGCGTATAGCTACGCAAAACGAAGTGACCGTTCGAAAGGGAACTACTCGGTTACTATCGTAACCTCAGTTCCCTGAGATAGGGAACGAGTATTGCGTAGCCGGCCGCACTATAGTAACTGGTGAAGTTGTCGCTTCAGTCGTATAACCTGCTATAATGGCGAATTCGGGGGTCTATATAGGCAGGGCACGCCCCCTCGACGGGCTCTGACGTTGGGCTAGCTTATTGGTTGTGCGTCAGAGTCGCCCGCGCCATTGGATGTGCAGTTGCTGCAGCACAGCCTATGAGCGGGTCAGACGCTCAGGGGGCTGGCTGTGCAGCTGCAAATGCGTTTTACATATAAGCTTCAGTAAATCGAGGAAAGGGAGTTTCCCCACTGCGTATAGCTACGCAATACTCGTTCCCTATCTCAGGGAACTGAGGTTACGATAGTAACCGAGTAGTTTTCTCTTCTTCTTGGCAATATTGTTGAACTTTTACATAAGTACTAACTAGGGCTGTCAGTTAAACGCGTTATTAACGGCGTTAACGCAAACCCATTTTAACGGCGTTAATTTTTTTTATCCCGCGATTAACGGCCTTTTTGGCCAAGCAAACTTTGTCGTTTTTTTCACATGCTT
Organism: Rhinichthys klamathensis goyatoka; assembly: GCF_029890125.1. Taxonomy (NCBI): domain Eukaryota; kingdom Metazoa; phylum Chordata; class Actinopteri; order Cypriniformes; family Leuciscidae; genus Rhinichthys; species Rhinichthys klamathensis. Next base: position 5,474,482 of record NW_026606607.1, on the reverse strand, counting down.
TTGCAACAGGACACGGCATGCGCGGTGCTATGAAACCCATTCATTGCAATGGCTTTGCGCAGCGCAAGGACGTTTTGTTGCTTCGTTGCAAAGCGCAAGCGGATCTAGCTAGACCAGAAACAAAACAAAAGGCACGCCGCACACACTTGTTGCGAGCCGGCCAAATAGTAGGTTAACGTTACGTTTTGAGTGGATGACGAGCGTGAGACGCCGCAATGGATGCCAATGAGATTCTGAATGGAAAGTTTACTTTTAAAAAGTTGCCAAATGGTCCCATTGACAAGACCAAAGTGATCTGTGAGTTTTGTCGTTGTGAACTGAGCTATCATCATCGCAGCACGTCCAGTCTGAAATACCACTTGATGATGGCCAAGCACACACACACACACACAGCTGATGCGAATTCTCCGCCCCCTTGTCAATATCAGGACCTCGTCAGTATTTCTTTCACCCTTTTATTGATGGACAGTGTTAAATTGTGTGAGAGATTATTTGCTCCAAGTGAGAATGTTAGTGTGAAATTGAACACAGTATGTCAATGTTGTTTTCAATAAAAAACATTTGCACAAAGCAAGCCAAACCACTTTTTCATGTAGATAAAGAGCATTAAAACGAGAGAAAATAATGGGACAAAAAGAAATCAAGAGACATTTAGAATAGATAAAAATGTGCGATTAATTGTGATTAATCGCGAGTTAACTATGACATTAATCGCGATTAAATATGACAGCACTAGTACTAACTTTATGTTAATACATTGCCAGAAAAAGAACGCTGACTGTAATAAGTTTGACCGCTTAATCGGACAAGCAAGACTCGATCGATACTCAGAAGATGCTCACAAGTACACGTTCGAGAGTTGGACAGCAGCTGCCCGTGAGTCAAACAGCATGCAAGAATCGACTGGAAATGTACTAATGATACTGCAGAAAGACTGGTATTTTTACATACAGAAGTGCCAGTACTGTTGAAAATCACTTTCACTGACTCTTAAATCACGGACTCTTAAGTTGGGTTCACACTGTACGATTTTGGCCACAATTTGGCCGTCTGAGACACATTTTGCAAATCCTAAAAGATTCCTCTGATCCTAGGCTAAAATCTGAAGTCTATGATTGTTACTTTGACATGTTCACCGACAGCTGATTAATGACTGTTGCGATCAGATTTGATCTCTGACGGAATTCTGGCAGTGTCAGAAGATTTGACTCACAGTCCTGCAGTGTGACCTCCTACGACGAACATCAAATTGTCTACGTTTTTCAAGACAAGCCATGACCAAAATTGATGTTTGAGATTTCTTAGTAGCCACCATTTCAAGGGCACCTCAGTAGTTTCCAGGTTACAACCCCAACTCTCTAACCATTAGGCCACAACAGTCCATCTTGTTGCTCAACTGACCGTTCAGAACATATTAGGCAGTGGGAAAGCACCATTGACACAGGTGTCATAACCTTTAAAATATTTACTTACATTATATAATCATGATCTCTTGAGTGAGATGACTTCTGGGATTTATAACGGTTTGTACTCGATGCATTCTCAATATCAAGAACACATCCAGGGACTTTCATGCATTCTCTTGCGTTGAGTATCGGAACCAGGCTTTGACGGTTGATGACAATGTACAGTAGTATGAGAACACAAGATGCTGATCCTGCAGTTGCAGCACTTTAAAAAACATGTTTTAAAATGTTTTATTTTGTCAAATCAACTTAAAGATAATTTATGTAGTTCATATAACATAATATTTTGAGTTTCTGTTAAACTAATCTCCTTCATTATTTTAAGTCAACTTAATTTTTTTAGGCTAACCTGGTTACTTACTTTTTTTAAGTTACACCAACAATATGTTTTTACAGTGTGCAGATTTGTCATCTGCACTTCCATGATGTGAATCTCCAGTTCCACCACATCCCAAAAGATGCTCTGTTGGATTGAAATCTGGTGATTGTGGAGGCCATTTGTGTACAGTGAACTCATTGTCATGTTCAAGAAACCAGTTTGAGATGATTCGAGCTTTGTGACATGGCACGTTATCCTGCTGGAAGTATCCATCAGAAGATGGTACACTGTGATCATAAAGAGATGGACATGGTCAGCAACAATACTCAGGTAGGCTGTGGTGTTTAAACGAGGCTCAATTAAGGGGCCCAAAGTGTGCCAAGAAAATATCACCCACACCATTACACCACCACTACTACCAGCCTACAAGGCAGGATGGATCCCTGCTTTCATGTTGTTTACTCCAAATTCTGACCGTAACATCTGAATGTCACAGCAGGAATTTATATTGTCCAATTTTGGTGAGCCTGTGCAAATTGTAGCCTCAGTTTGCTGTTGTTAGCTGACAGGACTGGCACCTGGTGTGGTCTTCTGCTGCTGTAGCCCATCTGCTTCAAGATTCGACGTGTAAACATGAACAGGCAATTACAGACTGAGGTAAAATATGTAGTGTAGAAATACGGACAGATATGGCAAAATATGTCACTTAATGCAAATACTTTTATGTATCATGCAAGTACTACACACTTAAAAAATAGCAAATGGTGCACCAAATTTTCAGTTTACTTTGCTTATGGCATTTATAACCTCTCAAGTACTTTATAAGAATTATGTATCATTCTGCAATGCATTCAATAAACATATTAGAGCTACAATGTTAGTTTCACAAACGACTTTTTATCAGAGCAGTCAATGTCTGAGAACACCCCTTATTAGCATACGGCCTCTCATGGCGTATCACTTTAATAATATCTTATACAGTCCATCATTCACTCTCTTGCTTTACTCATAATAACTTTTATTTTCTTTCCTTGTTCTTTCAAATTTTGCACAATAGCAATGCAGTGAGTTTCTATAAATATTTCATTGTTCTCAGCAAGGCAGGAAGATTAAACCCTCTCTTTGACAGTTATTTGTAATGACATCTGAATGCATTGGCAAAAAAAATATACAGACAGATGTTCGGCATGAAATATTGATTCTATAAATCCTAACCTGGTTTTCTTGTGCACTACACCAGCCTGCACCAAGTTGTCCATTATTAATGATGAATGCAGTTTTGTGTGTTACTTCTGATTTGTTATATAGCTGCTCCGACTTTTTCCGTGAGCGTGCGTGATGAATGCGAGGCCTATGAAAAAGCAAACTCAGGGCTCTTCTGAAGGATGAATAGGTGAAATCTGTCTATATCTGGCCCTTCAAAGGGAAATGGTTCTTGCTAAAGATATGCAGGCATGGAGATGTCTGCGGCGAGCCTGCCAACGCTGTCTCAGCTTTGAGACCGCCAGGTTCCTCCCACCGCTCTGACACAAATAAAAGGGAATAATATGCCCTCTGTGCATGAGCAGCATATTAATTCAGACAAAAGTGCCCTTTATCTCGCACTGTTTCAACTGGGGAGCGAGAGAGAGAGACAGATTCCAGGCTACACACTCTTTTAGGAATCTCAAAAATGACATATAAGCCTTCATATATGACTTTTCATGTTTTTCGAAACACATTAATGGTGTGTCCAAAATTTGCTTTTTAATTAACAGGCAATACTTTTGGTTACACTTTATTTGAAGGTGACGTAGTTACATTGTACTTACTCTAATAAGTACCGAGTAATATTAATTAACTATGTACTAGAGTTACGGTTAGGGATTGGTTTAGGGTTAGTTACTTGTAATTATGCATAATTTACTGTAATTACTATAGTAAGAGCATGTGGTAACGTGCAACTACATCACCTTAAAATAAAGTGCTACCATACTTTCACCTGGAATTGATTTGTTGAGGTGCAATTATTTCCTTTATAAGAACATAATTTTTCTAACCACATTAAAGCACACACTCCGTTTGTCAGTTTTTTTTTTCCAATTTAATTATTTTATTTGAAATCAAAATCCTTGTTTATAACAATTATTTAAATTGTCTGGTCACTATATTAAATTATACAGCTCTTAATAATTTAACATTTACTGTCAGATTTTAGGAGTTATGTTCACTGAGACTGCAATTATTTGATCAGAAATATAGTAAAAACAGTGTTATTTTTTTATAATATAAAATAACTGTTTTCTATTTGAATGGATACATGTATTCCTGTGATCAAAGCTGAGTTTTCACTTTTCAGCATCATTACTCCAGTCTTCAGCGTCACATGTTCCTTCAGAAATCATTCTAATATGCTGATTTGCTGCTCAAAAACAATTATTCTTATTGTCATCGTGTTGAAAACAGTTATGCTGCTTAATGTTGTATAGCCTAATTTAAATCTCTGGAGCATTTTTTACATTGAATCCTGGTTATTTTCTGACCCTGGTGATGGAAAGCAAAAACATTGAGGTTTGTTTCACTCTCGTTCGAGTTTGCTGGGGGTTTGATACCGAATTAACCCCCAATCATGAAGACACTCAAGTTTTGGTATTATTTTGTCCTTTGTGTGGTTCTGCATGCTGCAATGTGCTCCGCTTCCATTGGTTTAATGATGGTGGGAAAAGCATTGAGGAAGGCGATGGGCTTAATTGGCATGCAGGGAAAGTAAATGTTCTCACTCTGTTGATCAGACGAGCAGCGGGGCATGACAGGCATACAGTATCTCATAGACTTCATTAGAGCCTCGGCCTGAGCCACGGGGGCGCAGAGGAACATGGGGGGTGCGGGTACTACAGAGTCTATGCTAAGCAGTCTGGCACAAGTGTGAGTGATTCCATATCTGAGCAACCACAACAAAACCAAACAGGAAACACAGACACTGCCACAGTCAGAGTCTTTATTGGGAGGATTATTAGTGGAATCCCATATGCGATTCTTTAACATATTTTCACACACTCACTAGATTATTTCATTTGTCTACTAACAATGTCCAACAGCGAATTGATCCATTGACAGAATTGCTGAATTCTGTCATTTTTGTCAGTGATATAATCATTTCAATCTCCGCACCACTTATTCAGACCAAACTTGGTGTGTGTTATGATACCCATGACCTGAGGGTACCTGCACAGTTTCGGCACAGTGCCACCTAGTGGTCAGGAGATATGAAAAATGGCTCCTTTTGGTTATTTCTGAACATCACGAGACTGATTCGGGGCAGCATGCAAAGTTGAACAACGTCTATTTTTCGCATGTCGGCCATTGTTGGCATCTGCCATCTTAAATCTTGGTGCAAAATGCTATATTTTCTCGAAGTGGCGTATCTTTACGAAACTCATCATGTCTTTGGCATGATCCATTAATATAATAAAATTTTTAAAAAAATACTAATAGCTTTCGTTTTTGTTTGCCTATTTTATTAAAACTGGTCTTGATACATTCCGTGAGTCATACAGAGAAAAAATATACCAATTATGGCATAGTAGTCGGTCTAAAGGCTCGTACACACCGGGACGAATATCGGTGCGCGTTATTCGCCAGCGTTTTTCAACGCGTTTTTTGTGTTCACACCCAAGCGATTTTCGCTGACGATGAGCCGAGTGAACATGCCAATTCATTCCCTGACATTAGATGGCGCTTAATGTAAAACAGAAATAGTCCTATGTTGTAGTCGCTGTCGCGTTTGTCATATAGTTCTTTATGTTCCGACACCAACGGGACCAGCAGCTCTACATTCATCTTGCCTTGCATCTTCCTCGTCTTATTTCTTCCCGGCAGTGTAGACGCTACTTGGCGTATATCTTCTTCGCCGTTGCGTATGTGTGCTCGGCAAGACCGTTTTGTGCTTGAGCGCCCCCAAGTTGTGTTTTACTGTAACTTCAGAAGCTCCAGACACGTGAGCAAAAGCGCCAATCTCATTGGTCGGATAGTTTTTGACGCGGTGCGTCAAACCCAAAAAACGAACCAGAGGCGTTTTTTAAAAAATGACGCTTTTACGCGTGGCGTTTTTCGCGTCGGTGTGCACACTCACATTGGCGCCCTTTGTTTAGTCACGAGGCGTTAAACGTCGGCGAATATCGCGCGCGAAATTCGTCCCGGTGTGAACAGGCCTTAACTTGATGTTCGTGTCTGCCATTTTGAATTTCTTTGAAAACGTACCTTTTCAAACTCCTAGACCGATTGTCTAATTTTTACCAAATTTGAGTCAGATCATCTTCAGATCATGCCAGCAAAAAGTTATGGATTTCGTGTTGATATACCAAACCTTTATCTTGTAACGCATCAACAAATGTGATGGCTTGATGCCAAAATGACTCTGAGGCTGTATCTCTGCAAGGCTTTGGCATATTTGCACCAAACTGTGTGCGTGTCATAAGGTGTGTTCGACTCGAAGCGGCGCTGCGCAGACCGATCGATGTATGACATCATCAAGGTACCACGAGAGCGATTAGAGAGCAGAATAAGTCGAACACAGCTATTGTCACCCCACACTGACCACACCACAGCAATTTGGTCGGAGCGCCACCTATTGGTCAAAAGTGATAAGCAATTAAATCATATTAATAGTGATTAGATTTATTAGCCATTTTGACTAAAATTTCAATCTAAAATATATTTCATTACTCATTGTTGCAGTTGTTCTGATGGTCCCAGTAATTTTTGTATAACTCATCATGCCATTGTTTGTGCTTGGCCCCTTAATAACTGCTTGCATCTATATTATTTGTAACTAAGCGCTCTAAATGTTTGGTTAAAAAAAAATTGCAAATAAAACTTGTTCATGGTGGAAATTTATATAAATTAAGTAATTTTTTAGAATAAATATTTATGTATTTTAAATTATAAAAATTATTTGTTTATATTATGATATTTTTAAACGTAATAATTATTATTTTTATTTATTTATATATTATTTTATTAACTGATTTTCATATAAGTTTGAAAATCTGTGTTACATAAAATGTATTTGAAATAAATGGTAATGGTAAACATTAATTGATTAATGAACTCTTGAGGTGCACACAGGCTTTTGCACAGTCAAAATCTACAACGAGGACAAATTTGTTTAAGTGGATTTTGAAGAAATGCACATCTGTCTCCTGTTGAACAGAACATTTTTGGCTTGCCTTCTTAATTTAACAAATGTGACTTTTATTCAACATGGATCATTAATTCTGAATGCTTTCAGGGGGCTTTTAAGCATACAGAGATTGAAATGTATAACATAAACAACTCTCACTCAGTCCAAATATGATTTTTCAAACCGTTACGCACCCATTGCCCTCTCACTCAGGGAAAATTTGCAACTCTTTCAGTCATGTTGACAGTTTTTTGTGTCTGGCCCAAAGTATTCACAACACCTCATGCTCAGTCAATCCCCCACCCCCCTCCCGGCCGTGTCAAATCCTCCCGTAGAAGCGCGCTGATCTTCGGCTTGGTCAGCGCTTGCTGAGCTGGTCCTGCTTGGGCTGAGCTGTAGAGAGATGGATGCACTGATCACAGGTCTAATTATGCTGAACCATCACTGGACTGACCTCACTGAGTGGGCAAATCACCTCTCCAAATAGCAGGAGCGCTGGGGAATTCAGCTGATATCTATTTAGTGGCATAAATAATGGTACTGAGCATGAAAAAGAGAGGTGTTGTGAAGAGCCAGTCAGAGCCTTGCAGGACTGGGAATATCGTGACATCTGATGGGTTAGTCTGTTTTAAAAAAGTAAATTTAACTAAATTTGCAGAGTGGAGAACTGGTAAAGATCATGGTGTTTGCTAGGGCGTTGTTAGGTGGTAGCTTACTGGCAATAAATCTAATTTAAAGGTACAATATGTAAGATTTTTTTAATAAAATATCCAAAAATCACTTGCACCGTGTGATATATTTCCTGCAGTTGTGTACTTACAATATCCCAAAAGTTCCCAAAGATTTTTCATTACAGAGAAATTCCCATTTTAAATAATGGCTCGTCCCTGATCATTGTCGGCTGTCAATGACATAATGGGCCCTATCTTGCACTCGGCGCAAATGACTTAGTACACTGACGCATGTATCATTCCTATTTTACACCCGCGCAAAGCGGACTTTTCCCTCCACAGACACACGTCGGTTAACTAAGAAAAACACTTGCGCTCCCCGGGGCGGTTCAGCGCAAAGAGGAGGCGTGTTCCGGCGCAAACTTTCCCTCATGCTATTTTGCTGTTCTATGTAACAAATGCGCCACTGACCAGAAAAAAACCTAGTCTAAAGTCAGTGGGGCGTTGCGCGTTGTTCATTATGCTATTTTAAGGGCGCATGCTTGGCCATAATCAATGTAGCGTGTGCACAACGCGCATACACTTTGATTCTCTCATCTAAGCAGCAGTTTTCATTTTTGCAAATCATACATTATTACGATAGATAGATAGATAGATAGATAGATAGATAGATAGATAGATAGATAGATAGATAGATAGATAGATAGATAGATAGATAGATAGATAGATAGATAGATAGATAGATAGATAGATAGATAGACAATTTATTATAAAAGCATGTAGCTTACACATTTACCCAAATTATCATACGCCTGTCTAACAGAAGTTAATTTGGGTGGGTTTCTACATCCCCAATGTCACTTCTCTGTGTTTTACGGCCCTGACGAGAACGTTGCTCTCCTCGGCTGCGAACCGCTCCTGGCGCGCGCCTGGCAAATCCGCCGTTATAATAGGAATCCGCTTTAGAACAAGCGCGCCTGCTCTTAAAGGGAATGTGAGATGACGCTCTGATTGGTTTATTTCACGTTACGCCCAAACCACACCTATGAATAATGAAGCTACTTCAGACCAACCCCTTTTAGATTTGCGCCAGGCGCAAGAGGCATTTATCCCGCCGGGAAAATAGCAACAGCGCCGGGATCCGTCCACAAAGTTACTGGCGCTTTGCGCTTTGACACTTGCGTTTCAGATCGTTAAAATAGGGCCCAATATCTGCGTTATCCCTGGTTTCCGCTCGTACTGCCATAGTAACCATGGCGACAGACTTGGACAACTGCGTTACGTCTAGCGGCACACTCACGCTGTTGTTGTTTCGTTCAAACATTATGGATCATGGCAAGCAGACTTTGGGACAAAAGGAGAACTAAAACGAGGATCAATTTCAGCGTGGCGTTTTCGAGATGCCGCGAGCTTCACGTCCGCGACTAACTTGGACTTGACGAGACGCCGCTCTTGCATGTACTTTATTAGACAGGAGAGCAAATTTACATAAAAGAAATCAATGTTATATAGCTCAACAAGATGAAATGTTAGAATATGATCAGTATGTTATTCTAATGTTGATCTAGCTTACTGCTAGTCTCATACAGCAAACAAACTAACACATAGAATTATATTATAATTTTCAATACACTCAAATGCTGTTTAGTGTGATAGTGTAACGTTAGAGCAAGTGAAACAGCGCTACATTACCTCACAACTTTCATTCGTCTAATAAACTGACCTGTGTGAGTAGTAATTCAGCACTTACGGGTAGTAATTCGGTAGAATGAAATGTCCTCATTTCTTTATATCCGCGGGACTCGCGTGTGATGCTGATATCGGTCTCTCATTAGCAATCGCGACCTGCTTCATACCACAGTCATGTTAAAAAAACATCAATGTTTTCACTCATCCATAAACATTATTAGATCCATCGGCATGACGACAAGTTCCATAATTCCGCTGCATCATCAATCTACGCCTTAGTTATTGTAAGAGGTTAGCGACCCCTAGCGGTGAAAAAAAACACATAGCTTTAATGTTTATAAGAGATTTTTTATTCAATTTATCCATATAAGTCTATCCATCTATCTATATCCATCCATATATTACTGTTTTTTACTGTATTTTTTAATTAAATAAATGCAGCTTTGGTGAGAATAAGAGACTGTATTTTAATATTGTGTAATGTTTAGCAAATCTGAAAATCTTCCAGCCAATAATTTACCAACAACATACATAACATTTATAAAATATTTTACATACTTGTGGTTTGTATTTAATTAGTGAAAAAGAAGACCACCAAAGCCTTTCGCCTAGATGGGTTGAGCGATAATCCTAAGTATGAGCAATAGAGATTCTGATCTTATCAAACACTAGTTAACCTCACTGTATACGGCAACAAATGTCATGCCAGAAATCCATCAACACCAACAAACATTTGTGTGTACATGTTGGCATGTTTTTGACATGGGTGCCCAAATATTTAGAGGCAGGGATGGGGGTTCATTTATATAAATAACAACCCCCAAGAAAAACGCCTAATTTGACACCATACATAATTTCCATCCGAGCATGGAAGATGCATTCACAGCAAGTCACTGTTAATAATGTGGTCGAGCAGAACAATTATGTCACAGTATTTGGGCTGCCATGTGAGAAATGGAAAAGCGTCCTCCCTCCACTGTCCTTCCCCTATCCGAGTACACAGGCGGGCAAAGCAGGAACGATACGGTATGCTAATGGAAAACTGCTAATGTATGAGAACCAACTCTACAGCGGGAATCAAGGGTGGGTGACATCTGTGAGAGACTCTGGAAATGTGACTCAGAATGAGTGCAGTATTCCATGGGAAAAGATACTGTGTCTCCCCCTTTGGAGTGCTGGGATATAATGAAGCTATCAGCTTAATGCCAGTTAACCACAGTGTTTTGTGTACTTGTCGGTGGAAAGGGGGAGGAATGCTTAGCATGTGCAACCACATTTACTGGCTATTTGGTGGCAATCTGCTAAAAACATTATGTGAACCGCACAGTTTGGCCTGGGCTGTTTGTTATGGGAAAGTCACCCCTTGGCCATTTGGGTTTGGCCCCCGAGGAAAGAAGGGTCCCGTTTGACCTGGGGTCCCATTTCTCTGCAGGGAAACGTGGAATTTTAACAACCTCCTTTGTGGAGCTGTTCTGTTGTACCAGCCTGTCCTGATCAGTACAATGCACCGACAAACATGTACCAGGGTATTAACATGTTTAATGGACTAGAATAGTATCATGATATTCTTTTAAGTACCTATTATATGGTGTTTGAATATACAATATGGGAATCATTCAATATCGTGTTGTAAATGAAGGGTACACAATTAATACTTGCCAAGTGCAATTAAAAAGCGTGAAACAATTTATTTTGTTTACAAAAAGAACTTTTCTACATTTTTAGGAAACTTTCTTTTTACATTAAAACTTAATTACTTTTTTTATAAGACGTTTTTATTTCAAGCATTGTATGCTTTGTTTGATTCAATTGTTTGAAATATATAATAAATAAGCATTAAAAGCTATCAGTGTGTTTCCTTATTTTAGAATCACAAAGATAGGATTATGCATTCTTTCATTAAAAAAAAATAACCGTGAACATATTTACAGTATAAGGCTTGCCAGTGACATATGAGAAAGAAATTTTTTTTAAAATAATCGTAATCGAGGTAACTTGTTCGATTAATCGCGATTATGATTTTAGCCAAAATCGTCCAGCCCTACTATATTGTATACTGTATATAATGATGCTACACTGTTTGTACCAAATATGCAACAAAAAAATGGTTATAGGGACTAAAAAATATACACGAAACACGAAATAATAGAAATAAATATATAAGATATAATATAATAATGAATACATTAATATTTTTTTTTTAATAAAAATAAAGCAAGTTGCAGTTTTCATTTGACAAGGGAAGGTGTGACAACACATTAATTTAGGACAGTTTTGGGTCAGTACTATTAAATTTATATAGATTGTACCTATTATTGTACAGTAAATGCATTTATAATGTTTCAAAAGATTTCTTTCAAATTCTTTTGAACTTTCTAATAATCGAAGAGTCCAGAAAAATCTATCTATCTATCTATCTATCTATCTATCTATCTATCTATCTATCTATCTATCTATCTATCTATCTATCTATCTATCTATCTATCTATCTATCTATCTATCATTTTAAATAATCAAATAAGGGCTTTTTTTCTGTCACTATTTTTGTTTTAAGCAACCAAATATATGTACAACATGGTCGTTATTGCGTGTTCGACATGTGTTAAATGAACTGATACTTTTTCCCTGGGCAATAATGGGAAAAATGTTCAATATCTTTTTTTTTCTGGTAATTACTTGAAGGCTCATGTATACAAAAATGGATTTACCCCTGAGAAAAAAATCACTGATTTGAAAACTATAGCCAGTCTTTCCCACAATGGCATTGCCATTACAGCGGAACATCGCAGTATTTTTATTATTTACTTATTTTAAATATTTTTTCTGTGTGTGTTTTTTTTTTTTTTTTGCAAGGATGCTGCGAGTATTCACTTGACATTTGAGAATAAATGTGACAGGGAAAATATTCTAGAACACATTACAATACTGGGGGATAATATATTACATGTTTATGCCTTGACTCTGCTGCATTTCATCAGTGCATCATTTTCAGGTTAAAGCGTTGCACTTCTGTAATGAACGGCACATGGACAGCGTGCAGTGAAGTGTCACCTCATCCTCACCGCCACAAAATTGTGTGCTTAACTTCACACCCTTAATATTGCTCTCTACTCATCAGGTATCTGTAAATTACACCGGTGTGACACGCATATGCTGCCACAGGACATGGGAGAAGTGTAAAACGTGACAGGGGTCAATGCATCTTTCGTGCTCCATAAATTACTTTTGCGAGAGAATGTGCGTTTAATCACAGTCTGCTAAACATGACGGAGGAAGCCGGCCTGACCTTCCAATGATTAAAATGCAAATGACCTGTTGCCGTTCACACACGTTGATTCGATCTGACATCGCTTCCCCGTTGAGACCCCCAACCCCCCGTTTTTAACTTTACCTCACCCCTTCAGATGCTCACAGCACTAGGGGCATGTCACTTGATGACAGGTTTGTTGCTATTTTAATTTTTTTTAAATCCCTTTGACCGAGAATGCCAGAAAACATGAATGCGAATAGATGCGGGTGTCAAAGATACCTCAGTTCACACCCTGTTTTTTTCTGTAAACAACATGACAACTCCTGTCACACCTCGCTTCCTCTGTTTACCGTTATTGTGGATAAAAAAAAAGTAAATGTGACAAAAAGTTCATTTGAGACTGTTACATATCTATTTTTATTTTGTGTCTGCCAAGGCAAGTGTGACTTTTATAATTTGAACAAATGGCTAACCCTACGCAATAAACTACACTGCTTAATTAATGAATAATGCTTCAAATTAGGCCTGGCATGATTTAGGGGCAAAATTTAAAGAATGTCATTTAAAATGTTTGTAAATGAGTTATGATTTTCTCCTGGTGGATGATAAAACAGAGGGAAAAAAACCTGGGCCATATCTAGAGACTGAGAATGAGCCATGGCTTGTGAGTAGCCAGCTAGCAACCACCTCCAACTACCTTGGCAACACCTTGGCAACCACACCAAACACCTTACCATCACTGCTGAGTTTGCATACAAGATGAAAAAAAAAAAAACTTAAACCCTTGACTTTAGATGAATATACTGTACATCAATTATATAATCTAAAATCAAATCAATTAAACTTATTAATAATAATAATAATAATAATCATAATCGATTACCAAAAATCTCTTTTTGAAACACACATACATAGGAAAATGATGTTTGGACCTTTTGAAAAAAATGATGTGCGCTATTGGCTTCCTCAGGCCTTGGCTAGGTAAGCTTTTAACATTCCTAAGTGCTTTAAATGAAACATTAGTCTAAACAGTAGAATGTGGGAGATGTTTCATGGCAGAAATGTTTGACCCAAGGCCATGGCAGTAAAAGAACACAATATAAGCGTTAGAGATGTTCTTCTTTCAGTAGCACTCAGTCTAAATCACTAGTGGCACCAGGATTTTGATTGTAGGAGGGCCTCCAGAAAACTGGATGGGCCAGTAAAAATAAGCCACAAAAAAAAAAAAAAACGGGTTCCCCTTCATCTCTGTTTCAGCGCTTTTCTGCGGCACAAACAAGCTGCTTTGCTTTGCGTTTCATTTTAGCTAATAGCTACCGTCTGTGTCTGTCTGTCTCATTGAGCTTGCTTGAAAAGCTTGCGTGCCAACGTCATTCATTTCATTGGATCACTTGCTGGTGACGATGCAGCCTGTGAGCAGGCTTAAGAGTCCACACGTGGGGTAGAAGCCGCTGATTGGCTGAGAAGCTTTCACTCAAAGCTTTCCTCGGGCTGCTTATTGGATGAACTGCTAGAATGAAAATCTCTCACCTGGGTCAAAATGGGCGGGCCCGAAACGGGCCCAATGGTAGCGCCGCGGGTGGTCTAAATCTGTGGCAGGGATAAATAGACAGGTGTAAGGGTAAGTACTTAGGGTTCCAAGGAAAAATTTGGGATGACCTTTCTCAAAAGACTGGTGTTTCCTGTTTTTCTACCTGAACTGTATGAACCCTTTAGACATTACATGCATGCACACATTCATGTAACTTTTTCAGCATGTTGAATTGAAGGCATGATAGTACTTTGTTTTATTATAACGCTGTTAGAGGAGGCCATGCACTTTAGAAATTACCCTTCAACATCTTATTGAAGCCTTAACGATGCACACAATGCAGGCATATTCTGAGTAAGAGACACTTCAAAATGAAGATAGATCAGACATACCCTTTACTGGCCTAAGCAAACCACTTCTGTCAAGAATCTGCAATGCACGGAGTTTAATAAATAAACGGAACCATTTTTTTGTGGTGCTTGTTAATACATATATTATTTTTTTTTTAAACATTTTTATGTAACGTTCCAAACTGTTGATACATCAAATCATACAAGTTGTTAAAGTGACATGTGCTTTAGTGAAAAAAGCAATGCCCAAACAAACACTCAGAACAGCAATATACTAAAAACTACTCTGAACACCTTAGAAAATGCATAGCAACACCCTAGCAACCACCCAGAACACCCTAACACAGCAACATACTTAATACTACTCTGAACACCTTAGAAAATGCATAGCAAGTAGCAAAACCCTAGAAAACTCCCAGAACACCCTAGCAAAATACTAAAACGACTCAGAACATCTTAGAAAATGCATAGCAACACCCTAGCAACCACCCAAAACACCCTAACACAGCAACATACTAAAAACTACTATGAACACCTTAGAAAATGCATAGCAACACCACATCAACCTCCCAGAACACCTAAACACAGCAACATACTAAAAACTACACTTAACACATTAGAAAATGCATAGCAATTAGCAACACCAGCAACCTCCAAGAACACCCAAACACATCAGGATACTAAAAACTACACTGAACACCTTGGAAAATAGATAGCAAAACCCTAGCAACCTTCCGGAACACCCTAAAACAGTAACATACTAAAGACTACTCTGAACACTTTAGAAAGCACCCAAAACAACTTGGCAGCCACTTAGTGATGCCTTAGCAACCACCTATAACACCCCAGCAAATGCATAGCAACACACTAAAACCTCTCAGAATACCCTAGAAAATGCATGGCAACCCTAACAACCTCCCAGAACACATTATAGCAACCACTTCTTAACACCATGGCAAAATACCCTCAAAACCACTAAGTATCACCCAAACAACCACCCATAACACCATAGCAACACATTGAAAACCACTCATAACACCTCAGGAAATGCATAGCAACATGCTAGCAACTATTTATCAATGCTTTGACAACCACCGAGAACACCCTGGCAGTTGCTTTGTAGCACTGTAGCACCACCCATAAGACAATATTAACTGCCTAGCAGTGTAAAACCATGGTGACACCTTAGCAACCACTCAGAACACCCAATAGAACCCACTTATCAACACCTTGTCAACCACTTAGTAACACCCTAGAAACCACCCATGACACCATATCAACACACTGAACACCACTCCTTAGAAAATGTTTTGTAACTGCTTCCAAACCATTCATCCATACATTGGCAACCACACAGAACACCCTAACACCCACTTAGTAACTGCATAACAACACACTAAAACCACACGAACACCTTAGAAAATGCATAGAAACACCTTAACAACATGGGAGTTTTGCACAGGCAAGTCCCATTCAAATTTACTTCCAAATAGGTAAATATGTTGTTGATTAATATTATCATTAGCAGATATTAACTGTAACATTTCTGAGGAAAAAATCAATACTGCCTGTTGCTACAATGCTAAGACTTTTTCTCAAGCCGAGTGACAAAAACATAAATGTGCTTTTAAATCACATCAAAGTGAGATTTCATAGATTTGTGAAATGCATGTATAATGAACTGGTTATTTTGCAAGCTCATGCTGTTTTGCATTAGAGGTTGTCTGAACAGATTTGACTATAAGCACAAAGTGTGAAATTGGAATACAAAATTATCAAGACATTCTCGCTCTCTCTTACAGCGACATATAACAGTCTGAGTGGAGGCAGTTGTCATGGTGATTAATGTAGCAGCAGGAAAGTTAACCGGCAGAAGAGAAGCATGCGGGGGGATTTCTGAAAGCATTTCAATCTTTGACGTAAACTAATAGAGACTTGCTCTCCCCCCAGGTACTAAGAAAACACGCTCATAGACCACTAGCCACACCGGCTTTCAGAGGCCAAGATCTCAATAGGTGTCTGGATAAAATCTATTGAGTTCGCTTGATAAGAGCACATTTGCATCAGGTGCAGGAACACAGCCGACAAGGTAAATGAAACAATTTTCTTTTTTTTAGACCTGCTGCTACAACCGAGTGAGGAAGTACAAATTAACTTTTTAAGTTACATTTTACACTCTAAAAAAATAAAGCAATGGCTCAAATAAATAAATAAATAAATATTTTGCATTAGTCTTCATTTTATTTGCCATTTTTAAATTTTGTTCTAGTCTTACGTACTTTTTAGTTTTTCCTCATATTTAGTCAACCTTGTCCAGTTTTTGTTAAGTCAAGTTTTAGTCGCATAATTTTCTGGGACTTTTAGCCTCGTCTTGGGTTTCGGTCAATGAAAACATTTTCGTCATGTTTCCTGATTTATTATAGGCTATATTTATCATATAAATGCCTATAACATAAATATAAATATGTATCATCAGTATCAGTTTTCCTGAAGCTCAAACAGTAGAGCATTGGCACTTGTAATGCCAAGGTCATGGGTTCGATTCCCAGGGAAAGCAATAACTGATATAAATGTGTACCTTGAAATGCAATGCAAGTCGCTTTGGATAAAAGCGTTTGCTAAATGCATAAATGTAATAAACGTACACTCTCTACATTAAAAATTAAAATGGTGCAATTACATTAAGCATTTTTTTTATTTTATTTTTTTAAGAAAAGCAAAAGAGACTTTGCATTGTCACACAAAGGCTCCATAAGTGCATTTATTCGCGCACCCACAATAACAAACAATATTGTCGAGAAGATCCATGTTTGTATTTATTACCGTTAATCACTGAGAAGGATTTCGGATTAGTCGCAGCAAACAGCACAAGCCTTGTGACAGAGCATGACTGACTGAATGACACTTTCAATTTAAGCAGAATATCTCAAACGGAGATTGCAAAACTCCAACTTACTTGTTTGCCTGTGTTTTCAGATCATCGGCGGCACTTCCCAACGCTATCTCACGACCAATTCGTACGAATTCGTTCGAGTGAGTACAAGGTGGCTAATTCGTACGATTTGTCTAAACCCACGTGATGGGTAGGTTTAGGGGCGGGGTCAGGGGTAAGTCATTCGTACGAATTCCGACGAATTGGGCAACTCGTAAAATATGTACGAATTGCCGTGAGATCGGGTTGCACTTCCGCAGTGTAGAGAGAGAGCGCGTGCACATGGTTGCCAAATTGCAATGATTAAGTAACCCACTGGGCACAAAATGTATACTTAACAGAGAAGCTCTGATTGGGGATTTCAAATCTTGACATTTGGCAACCGCAAGCATGAAAGCTCGTAGAAGCTTGTTAAAAACAGTCTGTAATATTTCGACAACACAGATTTCAGTTAAGGTTTTATTTATTTATTTTTTACTACATTTTAGTCTAAGACTTTCTTTTAGAGATATTCCATGTTGATATAGTCACAGTTATCGTTTAAAGAGTCGTGGGGGGGGGGGGGGGGAATCGTCATAGAGTTCCTAGATGAAATTAAAACTCGTTTGTATAATTTTTGTTCGAGTTATGACAACTTCAAGTGAAATTACTTCAACCAACAAGCTACACTGAGTTAGATAAATGTAATAATTTGTAGCATAAACACGTTTTTTTTTCTACTTGATTAACCTACTCCAAACAAGTCTACTAAAATTAACTACTTGAGTTGTAACCCTGGAACCAATTAATCTATTTCATTTCAAATCAAAAGCTACAGCACATTCCAAATGCAACTTATTTTGCATATTTAATAAACAAGTAAGATATTAATTGTCTCTGGCATTAACACAGTCATTGCTTATAGAGTCAATGTAGTGCTTACCTTCATGCACACTCTTCAGCATAATGGTAACCACAAAACCTTCAACATTACAGAAATCTTTCAAATGTCAAACATAACAGCATGAAAAACTAATAGGTCTTTACTTTCACTAAAACAAATAAAATAACACTTAATTTCGACATTTATTGTCCTTATCCAGTCCAATGCAACGCATACTGGGAGACATCCACTGCCTAATTTCTGAAGTTATCAAAACAATGTCATTGTTACTACAACATAATAATAATAAATAATCAATTAATTCAGAAATTTGAGTTTAAATTACACATAATATTAAGTTAATGTAAATATCAACATTATGTCAACAGAACTCAAAATAATATTTGCAACTTAAAATTAAAACAATAAATTAGAATGTGCATCTGTTTAAGTTGAGGTAACAGGTCCACTGAATTACTTTTTAAAGTGTACATTCCAGCATTCATTACTGTGTAATTACACGTGTAATAACTGTGTAATAATAATATGTTACTTGTAAGTACATCATTAATAATTAATTACATCATTAGTAGTTATTACATTATTTCTGATAGCCTACTTAGTACAATTTTTGCCATGAAAGTAATACTTAAATTTTGCCTGGCAGATAATAAAAAGATTTTTTTTTAAATGAAGAGGCCAGAATATGTTGGAGTCTTGGTGGTGGGCTCTTTTGATTGGGCCCATCTATATAGGTATCATTCTTAGTGTGAACAGGCCTTTAAAACTACAGTCTCCAAACCACATATTAAACACAGAAGCGTGTCTTGTTCCGTGGTGCGCATTATGTTATTCTGCCGCAGCTGCATAATGACTGCTGTTAGAAATAACTAAGTGAGTAGTAATGCATTTCATCTCCAGCAAAACATTTTGGTTTACTGCTAAAGATTATGGGGTTCAATAAAGAAAGTGGAAGATGAAGACAAACATAATATTAAGGATCATTAAAGAGAAGCATACATTCATTTCCTCATGCTCTGACTGACCCATGCTTAAAGTGCTAAATAACAGCCTGGCTCTTGATGTGTAATCACTAGTGGATACTCCCGTTTATGCCTGTGACTCACGCTAACAATCATGGGAGTTGCTTTAATTACTGTTTACATTGTGATAGTCCCTTTCTTAGATTATGACTCATTCTGTGTGCGAATCCTAAATGTATCCCTGAGTGATGAGACGATGGCACTGGACAGACTCTGTTTAAACAAAGTGTGATTTTAATGACAATTAATGCAAAAAATATTGAAAGCTGTTAATTAATGAAATGTAAGTTACTTTACCAATAGAATAAAATTGCATTTAAAAATGTATTTATAATACACTATTTAAAAATAATATATATATACACACCTTTCTACATGAATTATATATTGATTCATATTTTTTATTTATAAATAAACTTTAAACTTTACTACTAAGTGTCCACAAGGGTGTTTTTGAGTGTATTACAGTGCTGGTCAGAATTATTTGCCCCCTTGGTAAATATGATCAAAGATGGCTGTAAAAAATAAATCTGCATTGTTAATCCTTTTGATGTTTTATTAAAAAAAATCTAACTTTCATTGAAGTAAAATAATTGAAAGTGGGGGGGTAATCACATTACGAAATAAAAATTGTTCTACAAAACACGTTGGGAACAGTTATTGAATACTTTTTGCAACCTCCTTTTTCCAAGATAACAGCGCTGAGTTGTCTCCTATAATGCCTGAAGAGATCAGAGACCATTCCTCCATACAGAATCTCTCCAGATCCTTCAGATTCCCAGATCCATGTTGGTGCTTCTTCTCTTCAGTTCAGCCACTCATCTTCTATAGGGTTCAGGTCAGGGATGGCCATTGCAGATGCTTGGTTTTGTGCTCAGTGACCCATTTTTGTTTTGGTTTTGATGTTTGTTTTTGGATCACTGTCCTGTTGGAAGATCCAAACATGACCCGTTAAAAGATTACTAGCACAGGTTGTCAGGTTTAGATTTTTTATCTGTTGGTATTTGATCACATCCATTATGCCATGTATCTGAACAAGATGCCCAGGACCTCTGGCAGAAAATTAGGCCCACAGCATTAAAGAACCAGCAGGCAATTTCATTTTACATATGGGCACTTTTTAGCACCAAACCCATCTTAAGTGTTTGCTGCCAAAAAAGCTTCTCTTTTTTTTTCATCTGACATGTTTCATATAAGGTACTGTTGAATGCTTAAATCATATTAGATTTTGAGCTTGTAATGTTAATGTTGTAATTTTACACCTCGTACACATAGTTACATGGATTAATTTTACTTCTCACCTGTTCCATGCGAAATAAATACTAATAGAAACAATGTTTTTGATAATTTCCAAGTTTTAAATGTCTTCTTTGAGTTTGAATCAACATTTCATTATTATTAATTGAGTTGAATTAGGGAATACATTTTCTTTTAGCATTTGAAAGTATTTGTTTTGCAATATTTGAAACTATCTGTATCTTATCATTTATAAAATATACTTAACTAGTCCTGTTTTCTTTTCTGGGCTTTTCTTGTTTGCCCAAATATCTGCATTTTGCATGAGGGACAGGTGATAATATTCTGGAATGTGGGGGGTATAAGTGCTATTAGCATGATAAGTAGAGGACACAATAAGCTAGCCAGACTGTATTTTGTGAATTCTGTGGAATGTGTGAATATAGGCAACTGTTACGGGGCTACATCAGGACACCCTACAAATGGACCCTTAGATGTCCTCTACATTTGTTCAGACAGTGAGTGAAATCACTGAAGTTCTGCTATAGCCAACAGGCCCAACGTTGCAATATTACAACATTTTCATAAAAAAATGTCAAAATTGTAAATACCCATTTATTTCTGCATTAGAGGCCTCCTACAACAACATGTAAAAGGTGAAAACAAATGTACAGTTTTTTTTTCTTCTATATTTGGGTCTTTGAGGGTTAAAGTAACACTATGTATTTATTCATAATATATTTCCAAGACCCTTGTGATGGTACATCGACTTACAATAGGTTAAATGACACGTCTGCCATAGCCTGACGTGGTCTGTATTGCTTTTACTCGCACTATGTAACTTCGGGTTTCGGGTAGTAACCGGAGCACAAAAATAACTACAAAATTCGACTGCTTTACGGCATACGTCACTTCCCCCACCATTTCCTCAAATTGTCTGTGGCCGTTGTTGATTCCAAAGCCGGTGCTGGATAAACAGCGAGCGTGCGTGTGCGACAGCAGGCTGCGGTAGGCTAAATTATTTACAACAGCGGAAATGGACAATTCCGCTCCCAACCTGTAGGGCGACCGCAGAGGAAAAGTTACTTGGTGTTGCTTTAAAACATAGACAAACGTTCATTAGCCTGTTGATTTTTGATCATGTTATTCAGCTACAATCAAATGTTTTGCAATAAGACTTAGAATAAATGTGAATGATATCGAAGTTTTTTCTACCTTATTGGAATCGAAATTAGGAGTCGATAAGAATCGGAATCGTTAAAATTAAAATGATACCCAACCCTATAAATGGCTAAAACGCATATAAAGTTGAAAACGTTGTCATGTAAACGGCCCCTTAGATTTTTTTAAAGACTGATTTCTTTCTCAGATATTCAAGAGCTTCTATGATTATTTTTCGTTTATAAGTAATTTTATTAAGTATAAATCTTAAGTCATTTTTCATTAGAGCGAATTTGTGGATCCAGGGTACTATCTTAACCCACAATGTCAGCAGTCAGTTTACCAGACAAAAGACGTCTCTGAATGTCTGAATGAATGTCACTCAGAGGTCACTGGGAAGGTGACCAACGCTTGCTGCCAGCAGTCATGTGACATGGTCAACTTGAGCGATGAGGCCCCTGGGCTCTTTAACCATCAACAACTGCTCTTCTTCAAACAGCAAACAACAAATCTCAGAAAATCTCATGTTTGCCTAAGACCGGAGTGAGATGAGCTGTTTGAGGGCTGAGTCTCAATGTTCAAAAGAGCCATTACGAATTTCACGGGTGTTATGATGGAAATTAATCTGTGTTGAAAGGAAGAATATGTGGCTCTTGCTTGCTTTATGAAAAAAAAAAAAAAAAAAAAAAAAAAAAGTGTGCCATACTCTCAGATCTCTCCTCACCCTCCCTCCATTTCCCTTTTAATACGTTTTAGTGTTCATAAGCACTGACTGCAAGATGCTAATTGGGTAAAGTATCCGCTTTGAAAACAAATAGCCTTATTTTTAATGAACAGACAGGATGCAGACAAAACCCGAGCATGAAGATGATCAGAAAATGACGTCCACTGTGCACTTACTGACCTTTTATTCTTCTTGTACTTAGAGGCAATCAGATCCAGAAAACTCCTGCATATACAACAAGATGTTTACATTTTCTAAAGAAAAGAGTTGTGCTTGCATAGGGTGTTGCTATGCGGTTGCTAAGGTGTTTATAGTGGCTCTGGTTTCAAAGTGTTCTCCTGTTTTTTTATTATGTTTCTGTTTGGTTGTGTTTGCTAAGATCTTCAAATCATTTTTTGGTATGTTGTTATATGGTTTCTAAGCATTTCTCAAAGGTCCTGTGGTTGCTAGAATGCTCAGGGTGGATGCTGACCAGTTCATCGTTTATGTCCACAGTACAGCAGTATGGGATGATACTTTACAAAGTTAAATAAGATAAAAGCAGTTTGTCAATACAAACTTTGATGTTGTCTTGAGAAAGCATGACCAGAAAGTTTGAAGAAGTTTTAAAAGATTGAAGGTTTTCGATTTGAAGTATAGTTTGAAGTTTTAAGTAGGCTAGTTTTAACGCTTTAAGTTTGAAGGCAATACAGTCTATCAGAAAACAGATAGATAGATAGATAAGATAGATAGATAGATAGATAGATAGATAGATAGATAGATAGATAGATAGATAGATAGATAGATAGATAGATATATTCTTGTTTTAACATGTTGTTAGCATGCTTTATCACATTGCTAACATGTTTCTAACATGATTTAACACCTTGCTAACAAATCTTAGCATGCTGCTAACATGTTTAATCCACGAATTACCACAATGCTAGCATGTTTTAAGCATTATTTAATACTTTTAGTATGGGTTACCACATTACTAACATGTTTTAGCATGTTGCTAGCCGGATTTAGAACATTGCTGGCATTTGTTTATAACATGAATTAGCACATTGGTACTTAACATGTTGCTAACATGATTTAACACTTTGCTAGCATGAATTAGCATGTTTCTAACAGTTATTGTATAAGTTTTGACCCCCTCAATGAAAGTCTATGGGAATTTGGGATTGTTTTGAAGTCCGATACGAGAACTCCCAAAGTCGGTTCAGTTAGAAAAGATATACCAACGCGAGTCAGAACAGTCTGAAGGCCTCACCCGAGTTTGGTTGTTGTAGCTTGAAGAAGTTTAGTCAGAAGTTTTAGTTTTAGTTTTAGTCTTTAATTTCTCAAGCCAACATAGTTACCAGTTATTCAAATGACTAACCATATATGAGCTGTAGTAAAAGTGATGCTTGCCTTTTCAGGTACTACTAATAATTATTCCTTTTTCTAAACCAAGCTACAGTGTCTTTCTTTGAATATTCTCCTTCAACCCCATTGGCTTCAAACAGCTCACGGTTTCACACTTTCACCCGCTGGCAACGGAAGCCTTTGATGTCGTGACATTGCTTTTAATTTCAGCTCGCCTGACAATACATTGCCTTTGGAATCTTTCAAGAAAGCACAAAATGCAGTAAGACTGCTGACTTTGCTCTGCATGCAAAGTTCAAGGTAGTTCAGCGATGTGTTCTCATTAGTATTTAGTACAGATAGTTGGATCTGAGCAATATCAACATATTGGCATCTAAAACATAAACCGTGAAAGTGTTAAAAGGGCAAAAAAAAAAAAAAAAAAGTTCATCATTTACTCACCCTCATGTCGTTCCAAACCTGTTTGACCTCTTTGTTTCGCGAAACACTAAAGAGGATTTTTTGACCCCATTGACATTCATTGAAAGGACATTTTTAAAAACCTCTTCTTTTGGGTTTCACTGAGTAAAGAAAGTCTTACAGGTTTGGAATGAGGAACTGATCAAGGAATTTTCATTTTTAGGTGAACTATCCCCATTCCAAACACCATAAATGCACATGCACATGTTATATGAATACCGACAAATTCGCATTGTGAATTATGATGAGCTGCAAGAGCATACATGTACATCAAGGCAGGGCATGTGTCATATGCTAGTGTAATTTATCTAGATATGGTAATCCCGGATTAGGGGTATCCCCAGGTTAAACGTGGAAAAGCACGCACACATCCCGACTGATACGTCACATCAAACGTTTGGTTCTCTGAGCATGTTCCTCAACTGCCCTTCTAATTTTATGGCTATTAAAGGCATATTAAACAATGGCGTACATAAATATAGATCTTTCGAAGCATTGATCTTCGCTTTTAAACATCACAAAGATCCTTCAGTTAAATTTAATGATGGATTTGGGGGCACTTGACCTTTAAAGGATTGATGTCACCATGTGACTTTCCGAGGCTGCATATAATTGCTTCCACTTTAGGATCTGTCAGCTACACAGAATAATGAGCAAGTTCTCAGTGTTGTAGCGTCGACATCAGCATAGCACTGAGAAACGTGGACAACTACTGTTGTTCTATCAGAGGCGTGGCTGTAATTGAGTTATGTAATGCAACAAGTTTCCCACGATCTTCACCCTTGGTGAACCGGCATGTTGCGTAACTTCTCTTAAGAAAATAAGCTGTCTGGATGAAATGACAGGTAACGGAGTCCAGAATCCACAGTGAAAAGATGAGAATTTTTTTTTTATTCATTTAAACCTGGAAATAATGTTTTTTATCAGAGATATTTTTCAGATTCTGCACTATTTATAGGCCACTAATCAGATCAACAAATTGGTGACTTTGACCCTGTAAACTCATGTGAACTTTGTACCGACGGCGGTCACATTAAATTCTTCCATTGAAACCAAGATGCTCTTTGGAACATTGTAAGATTATGATACAAACAATTATCAATATTGGTAAAAGCAATGTCAGTTCAAGTACTGATATTTATTCAAATATAGTATATTTTGCAATGACTTTTTAATAGTAAAAAAATGGCTATATTCCTAATAGTTTCATATTTTTATTTGATCCCACTCAATATATATATTTTTTAATTAATTAAATTAGCAGTAATCTACTTGTCTACTGTTTAACGAGTAGCATTATTTATATCGATCCATCCATTCTCCAAACCGCTTCATTTATATCCAGTTAATTTTATTACAATCATTAATAATCACAACTATAAAAGTGCGTAAATCACATTGTGATTACGAGAGGGATACATCTGGAACACGATGGCGAGAAGTAAACAGATAAATGGCCATTTTTAAACGTTTAGAAAAGCCAACAAATCCATAGCAAAACATTTCATCGCTCCACCTGCCAGGAATCACCCAGGGCATGTTTCCCCCTTTAGCAATTCACAAAGGCGGCAATTTGCAATGTTTTTCTGTGAGAACACATTCGTCTATTTTGACAAGCCTGTGGAACACCCCTCCAGTGGGTGTTGAGACCAACTTGTGCACAACATATAATGAGAGCCAGGAATCTATGAGAACGAGTGTTGCAATGCCAATGCAGGAAACCGCCATTAATAATGTTTTGTGAATATTAGGTCATTTAAAAAGATACGTCTTTTTAATCCACTGCATGTTTATATTAAAGACTTCCTGAAGAAAATGTGGTAACACTTTATTTTGATGGTCCCTTTTGAATATTCTGTTGACTAGAAGTAACTTTGCACCTGTGTGTCAACTTACTCTCATTATAGTATTAGACTCCTTAATATCTGCTAACACTTTATTGTGATGGTCCTCCAACAGACATTCGACTGACTATAAGTGAGTTTGCATGTCAACTTATTCTAACCCTAACCCTACCAGTCTACTAATACTCCACTAATACTCTGAGAGTTAGTAGACATGTGAGTGCAATGTTACTTATAGTCAAAAGAATGTTAAAGGGACCATCAAAATAAAGTGAAAACAAAAATGTTAGTGCTTGACTGCTTGTTGGCGTAAACATTACTGTTACAAAGTCAAAGGCTGCATCCGAAATCGCATATTCCCTACTATATAGTAGGCACAAAACAGTATGTGACAAAAGTGTGCATATGATTACCAAGTTACTATCCCATGAGGCCACGGGAGAGGATTTGTGACTGGCAGTGACGCGACGCTGGTAGGTCACGTGATAAGGGCAACATGGCGAATATACAGTAGTACTTCCAGATAACATTCATACTATATAGAACATATTCTATAAGCGGTCGTGAAGTGATTACTTGAAATTTCAGACACAGTCTGTATATTGCGGCGTAGTTGTGAAGCTGTTTTTAGTGTAGTTTAAGTGTTCTGATTGGTCGCCTACTGGTCCAATTGAGTCAAAGGCCCTTTACTTCTCTATGGGATTTTCCACCCGCTTTATTCACCAAGGTAATCGTAAGTCTGACTCCTTATTAAAGCTCAATTTAAGATATCTTTAATGTCTGTACCCCAAAACAAAGTTGAATACTCGGGTGTAGTTGTTTTGTTCAACTCTGCCAAGCACCAATAACAGTGAAACATCATTTATAAATCACTAGCTAGAAGTTGGTCTCGCAAAGTCTAACACACTAATGAAATAAAGTGAAGCAAAACAACAAATCAAACTTGTCCGATAAGAATTTCTTATTATTCCAATAAAAAATACATTCATACAGAAATATAACAATTTTGCAAAACAATTTCAAATAAAATTCATATAAAGCAAAAAACAAATAAAAATCTTAGAAAAGTTTTTTTTTTTTTTTCTGTGTTTTTCGTCCTAACTTTTCTGGTTTTATTCTTTTGTACAAATAGTCTTTAGACAAGAGGGACTCGTGAGAGAAAACATAAGTGATAGAAAGTGTTGGTAGAAGCAAGCAAATGGAAAACTTGATTAAGGCTCCATTACCACTTGACTAATATTGGCCACTGTTGGAAAGACACAATGTTCTTTGCCCACAAAACCCTGGCTGGTCTGATTTAATGGCAGCACAAGCTGCTTCAAGTTACATTTCTCCTGCTGAAACGATCCGTTTCTACGAAGCTGCTCAACATGCAACAGTGTCAAACCTTCATCGCTCATCAAACCAGAGCATGGCACTTATAAAAAGCACAATACTCAAAGAATTCAAAGCATATAACTATGTACAATAAATTTAATCAATCGTTTGGTCCCTGAAAACATTATAGTTTACATTTCAAATGGCAAAAGAAGCCGACCGAGCGGCGTTTGCCTCCACGTCCGTAAATATATCCATTGTAAATGTTGAAAAGGTGTGCGCTATATCTTTATCTTTCTGGATGGCTGTGCACTGTTTCCACAATACTGTCGCTGGACTAAAACAACGGCACCCAGACAGGTCAATATCGAACTGCCCGAGTCAGCAGTCTATAGCAGGCAGGGCCTTCAGCAATTCATTACAGAGAGGCAGTACAAGGCAAGGCCTGTCTGACTGGAGCTTGTTAATTACAATAAATCTTTAGGCGTTTTTTTCTTTATTCTTGGTTACAGGGGACGGGGGGAGTTGGCATTCCACAAACGTTCAAGCCTTGTGTTATACAACGGCCTGTTTTCCCACTTTAAGAGCTTTTTGTCTCGCACACAGCTCCACAGATAGAGATCTTGCGTCTAAAAAGGACGTTCGGTAGATGCCAAGTCCGTGACTTTAAGTGCTCTACATTGCAGATTTGACAGCATCCAGAAATGTGAGGGCAAATATTACTGACAAAGAATGAAATCGCATGCTCAAGAAGAACAATATATTACGTATCTACAAGGGCTTGGTTACAGTGGCCTTGGAAATGGGAAAGGTGCATGTTCATGTGAAACAGAGCCTTAATAAAGCTTTTTCAATCAATTATACAAGACATTTTGTGACCCCCAATTGGAAAGGTCACTTGCATAAGGCACCATTAAGGCCAACAGTGCATTAACATCAGGTAAAATGGAGATAGAAAGAGAGAATTTAGTCCTCAAGATGAAATGAGTCTTGTATGAAATGGTCACTGATTGATAGTATTCTTCCCTCCACCGGAAAAAAAAAAAAGAGAGGGAATTTTGAGTGAAGAATGATCAATGCGTTTATGTACAATATTGTAACATTTAACCAATTGTATTTAGCTGCACTTTATTGGAATCTATTTTCAGTCCCAATTACAAAAAAAAAAAAAGAAAAAAGTACAAACCCCAATACCATGCAACACCTGTTTATGATAGTGAAGTTATAATTGTGTTACATCTCTAAGCACACAGCTTATACAACAGACTACAAATGAGCTTTTGTAGCCTGTCAAAAAAAAACAAGCTACCGAACACATTGCACATTTAGTAGCTGCACCGAACACCAAAAAAGCCACTTTCATTCAGGACCGAGTTTCCGCCCCCCTTTAGATGGGGGAAGGGGGTGAAACCCTGGCCGCTTCGCCCCCCCCCGCAATCTTGCGAAAGAGCCCGGGGGCGTCTGGCAGGAGTTCTCAGTCTCACGGCTTCATTCAGACTTTGCCGTTCTCGCATACCGTGTGGAAACACAAATGGAACTTGTTTCCCGACACCATTCAGCCCACAGTGATACACTGGTACCCCCCTCCCACCCTTCTTCGCACACGGGACATTCATCCGCTCACGTCAAACAGGTTTCGTTAGGATTTGTTTTAAAGTACCAGTGTATAGTCCAGGAGTTGTCCCAAAACATCATGCACCATACAACACACCATTCATTCGCTCGTTTTTTTTGTACAAATTTTTTTTGTTTTTTAAATAAATCATCCTCCTCTCTTCAATTCTTCATACGTGATTTTGTCCATTCCTTTTCCGTTTCAACAACCAGTCAGTCCGCCTTTATCCCGGGGCTCACGGAGGCACAGGATATGGTGCAAAATGGCATGCTTTGGCTGGAACACACTCCCCCCCCATTTCTTGCAGGGCCAGGTCAACCAGGAAGCTGGTCAGGACACAACATATCCCCAGCGTGAAGCTACGGCCCGCTCAGAGGTGCCTCTTCATGTGCAGGGCTAGGTGGTCCGACCTGGAGAAACACCTGGAGAAAGAAACAGCGAGAGAAAAGGTGAAAAACAAGGTCAGGCAGGGGCCACCGAAGCCATAAAGTGTGATGAAAGGTAGAGATCTGTGCATTGCATCACTGATGAGGCCCCTAGTGACCCTTGAGGCGAACTTGTGAAACTGGAATAGGTGCCATGAAGGCTAATGAAAGGAAAGCTTGGTTACAAGTAGAACCAGAAAGAATTTGGATTTTCGGTGCTTATTTAAAAATAAATATAAGGATTAAAATGTAGTTGTTTTTTTAATACACCATATGCCATCATTTCAGTTTAAAGCTGTCAAAGAGTGACACTATAGCTGTAAAAAATTCTAAATATTACTATAAATATAATTATTTTCTAAAAAAAATTTTTTTCCATCAACAAAGTTTTTTTAAAGAATGTATAATGAAATGCTTTTTCAATTTCATGTAACTAATATATATATATATATATATATATATATATATATATATATATATATATATATATATATATATATATATATATATATATATATATACATACATACATCCCTTTTTATATATACAGTAGTCAACATTTAAAGTGGATCAAAACCTTTCATCAAAGTTATACATGAATTTTGAACAATACCCATTCTTGTCTTAGGACAACTTTGATTAACTTTTTTGATCCACTTCAAATGTTTTATACATTATACACAATATATATGTATATATATATATATCCACTTTAAATGTTGACTACTGTATATAAAAAGGGATGTGTGTGTGTGTGTGTATATATATATATATATATATACAGTATATATACACACACACACATACACATATGTACCGTGTGGGACAATATAATACATGAATTAAAATTAAATATTGGCAGGTTCAGTGTGGGCCTGGAAATGAGCGAAGACTTGATCGAATGGTTTGTTTTAAGGGAGAACTATGAAATGTTTCGCATCCAGTAACTACAGAAACAACACAGCAAAAAGGGAAGTTGAGCAAACAATTGTGTTCAAAGCACAAAGCTCTCAGGGAGGGAAATGATTAACAGAGGAAGTGATGACAAACAGGAGAGGCGCGTTTAGTCATAAAACGCAGAGAATATCAATAATGTATTGCGACAGTGTGACTATTGCGCTTTCAAGCATTTAATGTGATTAGGTAATTAAGTGATAAAACCCAAACATAATGGGGCGACTCCCATCGATGAACCGATAAAACAGGATCAATGCCGAATGCAGAAATCCGTCGCATTTCACTGATACATGCATCAAAGGATCAGGCATGCGGGCGAGAGAGACAGACAGGCTTTGACTGTCACAGGGAGAGATAGCGAGGGCGAACTGAACGTACCTGTCACAGTGACTGCATTTAAATGGCTTTGCACCGGTGTGCTTCCTGAAGTGTCGGGTTAGCTCGTCGCTCCTCGCGAAGCGCCACTCGCAGCCTTCCCATGAACACCTGTACGGCTTCTCACCTGTAAACAAAAACACAAACACCTTTCAGTACATTTTGCCAGGTTTCAGCAGGAAAACATTCACTATTCACAGGAATGTGGAATAGCGAGCTCGGTAATGCATCAGTAAACAGGATGCATGTTTATGTATCAGGTGACGCAGTCTATGAGACTTTTAATAAGATCCCTCAAGCTCTCAAGGATTGCGGGAATGCACGGTATGCCAAAAGTCTGTCTCTATGCTGTATACGCATAAACAGCATGCAGAACAATGCGTGTCACACAGAGTCTGTTTTGAATGCGACGGGGCCCTTTAAAAAAAGGGGCCACCCAGATCCCCATTCAAAGCCTGGTTCTTTCCCATGACGAAACCAAAACTGTTTTGGTAGAGCAGGTTGTTTTCACCCTGGCTGGTTTTCATCCCCTCCCCCATCCGATCCCCCCTCCTTCCTCTCCACGGCCACATTCCAAACAGATTAGGTCACCGTTTAGGCGTGCAGTCATGCGGGGCAAATATTCACAGAGTGACATTAGCCTTGCAGCTGAGGACAGCCTGTGTGAACTCAACTCCATTACACAACTTCACAGGAGACGTGAAACCTCAGTAAAGTGTGGGAAGTTCCTCTATATTTGCTTTGATACGGTGTCAATTTGCAATGTCACAACTAAAAGCAAAGGTTTCTTACCTGTGTGAGTCCGCTGATGTGCTTTTAAGTGAGAACTCTTTGTGTAAACCTTCCGGCATCCGTTGAAGTGACACCTGTGCACTCTCCTCCTGCCGTCCGGAGAGGCGTCCCCTCCTGCCGAAGCCTTATCCGAGGCCTTCCCCAGTCCGTTTTGCCGGATCTTCACCGGCACGTGCGAGTCAGTCTGCGTGGAGCCCCACACCTGCGGGACGCCGGGCTCCTGCGGGGTTTCTGGGGAGGACGGAGGCGTGCTGATGATAGAGGAACTCAAGTGATGTGCTGACTCCGTCAGAACCGAGCCCAGCGGGTTGGAGGTAAAGATGTGAGTGGGCGAGAGCTCCTCCGAGCTGTCAGACGCCTCACTGCTGGCATCCGAATTCATGCTGTTGGTTTCTAATATTTGGCAGTCCTGATTGTCCTCTTCCTTGACTTTGGGAAGGTTGCCGTTCCCATCTCCCTTATCTCCACAAGCCAAGATGAGCTTGCTCCAAAGATCCTCCTGGCCCTCAAACTTGAGGTCAGACGCAGAGACGTACGGCTCGCTCTGCAAATATCTCTCCAGCTCCAAACATGTCTGATTCAAAACAGAAAACACAACGTTAGAACGTGCATGAGTTTCCTCTAACTTTCACAGCTGACTGTCAAGGGTTAATGTAGGTTAACCACACGAGTCTCACCTGCACTTTCACACACTTTCTACAGAAATATGTACATTTGTGTCATGTGAAAAGAAACATTACAGAATACGTAAGGCCAATAAAATCAGTTATCAGAGTATTCTGGGTATAAATAGGGCTGTATATTGTCTTTCTAGAACAGTTATCCCCTAGTGAGTCATGAACACATTTCAGAGTCCTTTTAAGGAAGCCACACAACTTCCTCGGTCGAGTTTCCTCATTCAAACAGCCTGACGTCCCTCAGCGTACATCTGGACGCGTTTTAAAAGCATTTTAACGCGTATTAAGTGCGAACGTACTGCATTCGAGTGCAAAAGTGATTCAGTAAACACGTAAAACTGTGTTTTTCCACTCAATATGAGCTTTTAGCTGTGCGGTTTAGGCTATGTCCTCTATAACAACGATGATGTTTACCGCGTAAATTTGTCCTAAAAAATCTAATGTTACTGATTCTACAGACTCTATATCAGGTAAACCCCCCTAAATGTTTACTTTTTAAAGCAATAGTTGTTTATTCAACGTTAGTCCGTTTCTACGAAACGTTAGGAAGAATAACAGTCTCAGTCACCATTCACTTGTGTTGTATGGAAAAAGATGCAATGAAAGTGAATGGTGACTGAAGCTGTCAGTCACTAGGCTAACCTCCTGCCTTACATATCTTTTTGTTTTCCAAGAGATAAATAGTGATACATGTTTGAAAGAACATAATGGTGATTGGTGAGGAAATGACGACAGAGTTTCATTTCAGCTGAACTATCCAGTCAGCAGTCTATGCTGGGAAACATTAGGCAACTAGATGTAAACGCATGTTTAAATGCCCAGAGATACGCTCATATGACTCCATGCCAGAATCCCAAGACGCCTGAGGGGAAACTACCTGGCTCAATTTCAAGAGAAACATTCACGCGATCGTGCCAACTGTTCAATCACAAGTATATCAGTCTCAAGCAGCAGAACCTGCTATGACAGTTAATATACGCACCTCCTATAAACCCCGTTATGTGACAGAACATGTGCTGCAGACTGTCAAATCAACCAGTCTACGTTTGAGTAGGAAAAGCACCCGAAAAGGATGCAGTTATTTTCCTTACTAAATGGTGCGTATTCCTGATTATTGAGCAATATAGATCATCTGACTCACAAATCGCGACTCTTCAAAAAAGTAAAACAAATACTTTGTAATCCAAAACAAGCGAATATCATAAGGTAGATGCACAGCTACATTCTATACGAGTTGATTGACAGCTTTTACCGCGCGACCATGTAACCGAATCAAATACGTCACTTAGAACGTTAGAATGTTTCATTCAGCGCAGCGCTTCGCGGATTGTAAATAACTCTTTCCGATTCCAGTTTAAAGACAGCGAAGTCAAACCACACGCTGTCCATTCGCCAATTGAAGTTTGATCCATATCACTTTAAAATTGTTACCTGTTGCCAGTATTCTTCAAGCGATGGCAATGCAGAGAAATAGCCAGTGTCATGAACGATCTGAAGTTCCTGAAAAATGCTGCACATTGGTAGAACATCCATTGCAATCCCAAGTATTAGGCGATAAAAGACAAAAAATATATATATCTTGTTGAATCAAGATAAAGTGTAATAAGAAAGCGTCCTCTTCGTGCAATAGCAACGCGGTGCAGCCGTCGCTTTGCTCAGAGTCCGCTAGTCCGTCTGTTGAGATCACTCTATATTTGCAAACACTGAACTCACGCAAAGCGCTGTGCTCTGTCAACTTCCCCTATTCAAACCTCGCAGCCTGCCTACCCCCTCGTGACAACGTGACGTCGCCTCACAACGCGTCCAATCAAATGCGACCAGGTTGCGCGGGCGCAAATGATATCACCTAGAGCCAATCGCAGGAATACGTCCGCCCTCCTTGCGCTGTGATTGGTTTTATTCAACCGTAAGGTCCAGCGCGCTGATTGGACGTTATTTTTAGAAGCGTATATAAAGGCTCTGAGCTCGAGCCCACTTCGTTTCTGTTTCTTGACGACGGAGAGTCACACACGCACTCGTTTGGCCAGAGCGAGCGCTGTGTGCAATCGGTTGATTCTCCTAGAGAACTTTAGTGTTGAAATACGTTCTTTTTCCGTGTTGCCTGTTTTAAGCTCTCTAGAGTAACCACTTCAAAACAAAACTATGGCTTTGGAGAAGTTCCAAGCATTTTTTGAATACCACAAATAAAGTGTCCCTATATTACTTCATATCAGTGAACTACATTGCAATAAAATGTCTCTGCCTTGTTGGCTTATTTTAAAAAGAGTTTCTGAAAATGTCTAGACTTATAGTTACACTGTCTGTCAAACATTGTGTATGCTTGTTGATATTACTTTGTTTGTACATACATTGTACATAAAAAAATGTACATACATACAAATAACACATTTTGTTTGACTTATTTTCCATTTGAGGATAGCCTACATTGGATAATCAAATAAACAAAAGCTCTTTAAACAGAAAGCTCTTAGGTTGCTGTAGTTGCAGATAAAAGAGTGAAATTTGGCTAGTCACATTGCGCATGACTCAGACGTGAAGAACGTGGTCATTCTGGTCAGTTAACAGCCTAGTAAGGACAGCACTGCCCGTTGACTTGTGTCCACTCTTTATATAGCTACTTGTTTGTGGTTTGTCTGGACTAACTGGTGTTTGATGAACCTAATCTGTCTGTTTGGTTACCCGGCCCTAACATAACTTCTTATTTAGTAGGCAAAATATGGCAATGGTTTCAAGTTTAAAAATACTTACTTGAGTCAAATAGTGCTCCAAAAGTACGATATGTACCTTAACTAAACTGTGACTGGTATGACTTCGTGTTCATTCATCAACTGAAATGAAGAGTGGAGCTTATTGCATTGTGGAATGCCGTATTTTGTGCAGTTTTTTTATAATGCACATTTTGGAAATTACAGCAGTATTCTAAGCATACAGTAAACTTGAACTTTACTTAACTTAAACTTAACGCTGCATACTATTTAAGTAATACGAGTAGTATGGTATTCCAAACCGTGGCATGGAATTTGTAGGGATTCATTCACTTTAACCTGGTTTGTATAGTCGCTTTTTACAAAGTGAATCATTGAATTGCAAAACTGAAGGTGTCTTTCAGTGTAAAGCAAATCAAAACTAATAACCATCACACAGATTTTACTCTATAGTATTCTTTAGTGAGATCTCTTGTTTTTCATGCTCAAAATCATAGACACACATGGGTATTTTCCACGTTCAATGAATGGATAATTGATTTGGATGACTGATTTGTCTATCGTTTGTCTTTTTTAACACTAGCGATTCACTACTCTCAATGTAATCACTTAATCCTCTGGAATGGCTTTAAAATTGAGAGATATCGCTTTAATGGCTTGCAGAAGACATGCGGGTAAAGTTAATTTACACGCTGATCTGGCCTCCCAATCCTTTGAGTTCAGTAGAGATGTTACAAACAACATTTCCAGAACAGAGAGCCATTGTCCAGCACCACAGTATAGTCTGGTGCTAACCTCTGGAGAACTGAGTCCCTATTGTAGCTCTCAGCTGGGGCCATATTTGTAACTCGTAGCATCTGATTCAGTCATATGGTGGTGTCTTTGGAGCTGCAGAGCCTGGCTATGATAGTCATTTCAAGGAATTTTTGAGCTGCTTGTCAGAGGGGAAGTGGTGCAACTGTTAATCATTGCCAAAGGTCAGACATTGCGGACAATGGCTTTGTCCAGCCTGCTTTTGAACTGAAAGAGTGCCATTGAGGACAGTCTGTCACTCTGGACCTCAGCGTCTGTCCTTTTAAACCCATTGAAATTGAACTGCGACAATGAGTTGCAGTTTAACAGAGCGTCTTAATGTCATGCTTTACACCGCCCTGTGTTAAGCTGATCTGAACGTTTGTGCTGTCATAACCGAGACCAAACAGAATCTCTGAAGTGAGAGTCATGTGACCCGGTACCCAGTGTGCATTAGAGTGAGTGACAACCTTTGGAGTCTCAATACCCATAGCTATCGACTAATAAACCAAGCGACAACATAGCATCAATGTTGCGCGACAACAAAACAATCCAAAACGGAAAGTTGCCACTTGACGGTCTTGTCATCCCCATTTGTATCACCTGAGCGCATTATCCAGCGGGATGTTTCATTAAGGAAGTGTCCAGAAAATACTCTGCGGTGGGTCCTGGCAGCCTTTATCTCTTTTAGCAAGGTTCTAAACTCTATCATCATTATGCAACCCTCCCCGCACAGTAGCCACAGGAAAGAGCAATTACGCACAGGGTCCATTTTAATACATCAATGTCAGTACAATCAGTAAGTTGTTGCAGGTTGTTCTTTTTCCCTTCTAAGCGATGTGCCGTATAGAAGGCCATTTATCCCGCGAGTACCCATCCCTTGATGCGT
This sequence comes from Rhinichthys klamathensis goyatoka, assembly GCF_029890125.1. NCBI lineage: Eukaryota > Metazoa > Chordata > Actinopteri > Cypriniformes > Leuciscidae > Rhinichthys > Rhinichthys klamathensis. Next base: position 5,437,893 of record NW_026606607.1, on the reverse strand, counting down.
GCGAAAACAATTATTGGCCGTTCTTTTCAGGAAAAGTTGATACTGCTCGCACGGGTCAGCGGACAGAGAATGGCCGGAAACTAGTCGCTATGCAAATAGACTGAGACACTAATTAGCCTTAATACAGCGCAGACATGGAACAGGCCAAGCTTTTCCAATTGGATTTGCTGAAGCGAGGAAACGCACACCAATAGCTGTGTTTTATTAAAACTGGACGTGTGCCAAACCTGTTCATTCTTTCCGCAGAGTCCCCAAAGTGACAGCAATACTATCAATGCCTGTTTTGTTCGTGGTTACAAACAAAAGACATTGAGTGTCTGCATTTGTGCTCACCTTGTCCAATGTGCCATATGAAAGCACAAGTATAGGCAGGTAATTTGGTGTTCATAACCCTCGCTGACTTATTTAATGCACTTTGTATGGCGATAGACAATTACCAATTTGAGCGTCCAATAACTTGGCAAACTCGTGAAAAAACCAATTGTAATTCAGCAAATCGCCCCTAAACAATTTATTTTACCAGGTGCATGTAATTGAGATGCATTGCTTTTCATAAGGACATTGAGCAATTGCTCAGGCATTAATAAAATGAAAATAAATTGATTGATTGGGAATCAATGCAGTGACATCAATCTTTGCCGGTAAAAGAGTAGGAGAGAGAGAGACAAAAGGTGAAATCAATATTCTTTCTAATGCACCATGTCATAAATCAGAATTGTCTTACTGTACGCGGTACCTGGCGACGCAAAAGTGATCATTGGCTTCATTAGTCTTTGCACATGGTCTGTCTCTGTTTGCTCAGTCTTGTGGACGCTTCATTGAAATTCAGCCAAGGGTGGCATTAAACGATGTGTGTGTGTCTCTCGTCAGCTTTGTGTGTATTGACGGGCAGAGAAGTTGGCCACGGTGCAGCTGGCACTTGACCTTGCAGAGGGCATCAAAGCCTTTTATTAACAATTCAAATATTTATATTTAGTAATATTTTTTGTCAATATAAAATGAACCAAGATTGTGAATGTTTTTTTATTTGGCCATTGCGTTTCCTAATTAATCCTGTGGCTTCTTGTGTCATGACCTATGAGTATTTAATAGTGTTTCTGATTTAATCCTCATTAATATGCTGTCAGAGCTGAGAGTCGTTTCATTGAGTTTGATTAATAATTGGCTTGCAGCATCATTTAAAAACGTTTTCCACAATTTTCAATGACGCTCATTTTTCTGGTTACACTTTATTTCGAGTGTCCACTTTAGACATTCTACTAACTATAAGTACATTTTCAACTGTGTCAACTAACTCAGTTAAGTATTAGTAGACTGTTAGGGTCCAGGTTAGTAGAATAAGTTGACATGTAGCTGCAAAGCTACTTATAGTCAGTAGAATGTCTGTTGGGAGCATCAAAATAAAGTGTTTGCAGATATTAAAGCAACACCAAGGAACTTTTCCTCTGCGGTCGCCCTACAGGTTGGGAGCGGAATTGTCCATTACCGCTGTCGTGAATAATTTAGCCTACCGCAGCCTACTGTCGCACACGCACGCTCGCTGTTTATCCAGCACCGGCTTTGGAATCAACAACGGCCACAGACAATTTGAGGAAATGGTGGGGGAAGTGACGTATGCCGTAAAGCAGTCGAATTTTGTAGTTCTTTTTGTGCTTCGGTTACTACCCGAAACCTGAAGTTACATAGTGCGAGTAAAAGCAATACAGACCACGTCAGGCTATGGCAGACGTGTCATTTAACCTATTGTAAGTCGATGTACCATCACAAGGGTCTTGGAAATATATTATGAAGGTTGAAAAACTACATAGTGTTACTTTAAGCAGACAGTCCTATCCGATGGCGAGGCTATATAAGGGGCAGGGTGGCACTGGCCCACTCAGATTGACAGCTGGTCCACCCAATCAAATGACACAAAATATTTTTTTTGTGGGAAAGGAGAACAATCACACATACATGACAATAATAATCGTTCAAATATAAAAAAAAAATAGCAGATGTCACTCACAAAACTTTGCAGCATGTACGTGGCCGCTGATCAAGCATGAAAAACAAAATATTTTCTGAACTGATTATATATCACCTAGAAAGCAGACAAAGAGCGGTCCCTATAAAATTGCTAAAAAGCTGTCACTCATCTTAGTTCATAGCGATGATGCAATCTCACAAAGTTCTGTTATAATCAATAAAGCTGCCTGTACGGGGCAGTCGTGGCCTTATGGTTTGAGAGTCAGATTGGTAACCAGAAGGTTGAGGGTTCGATTCTCAATGCCCACAGGAAATGACTGAAGTGCCCTTGGGCAAAGCACCTAACCCCCAATCGCTCCCCCGGCGCCACAGCAAAAATGACTGCCCACTGCTCCGGGTGTGTATGTCCAGTGTTTTCACTGCTCGTAATGTGTGTGCACAAACTTGGATTAAATGCTCTTTTTATGACAAGGCAAAGTTAGTTCTGGTTGTAAAATGTCAGGTGGTGCAACTCCCCAAAAATAAATCATTAATGATATATATATATATATACTGTATATATATATATATACTTTCAGTATGAATCATTTTGCAATGGAATTTTAATTTGCAAGCATATTGTCCTCCTAAATGAAGATTTGCACCTTTTTCCACTTTATCCACTATATTTGAAACCCCATTATAGCAAACAATGCAGCAGTTCTCAGATTCACTTTCTTTTGTTTCTGATATCAGACACTTCCCGCACAAATGTTTGGCACTACAAAATATTGAATTAACTAAGATCTAAAAATAGGGTATCTAAAAATCTTATCCAATGCACTAAAGCAGTATATTGATGGTTCACGTAATTGTAACTCTGGAGGAAGATCTTAAATGTGATGGAAAATCAAAATGGCAGTTGAATGGTCATTGTTTCACATTCTGTGGTTGAGGTTTGTTGTTTTCCCTTGTGATTTGATATGCTAAAGGCTTCTACCATTATTCCACGACAAGGAATGTTAAGTATTTTATGTTTTTTTTTCACTGGAACTCTGTGGGAAAATCGCCTCTCTCCTTTTTTTCAGAAGGGGGGTGGGCGTTTATCTGGTCCAAAGTGTAAACAGAAGCCCAACCCTCTGATTAAAGGCTTGGGTGAATGAATGCATGATGCTTTTAGAGAGTTGGGGAAGTAGACCGTCTATCGGGTTACCTTGACCATTAATGACACGGATAGACCCTGCGATTCAGTCCTGAACTTTTCACAAGCTCAGTGTGAAAGTAGGAGGTGAAAAAGTGCTTTTCCCACACCTAATTTTTAATCGTTGTAACCCAACGTTCTGTTATTTGTACTACGGCCATAAATGATACCTAAAGTATGCTTATACAATTATCACCTGGTGGACTATCAAGCCAACATTAAAATCCCATAACTCTACATTGAGTATAGCCACGCCACGCAAAAAACACTTTTCTTCAGAAAATTAAACAAATATCTATTTTTTCTCCTTATTGCATGAAGAGGATAGCAATTGAGGGGCTTTAAATAGACATGTCCAAAGCATCTCTGACTTGACTCACTGCATGACTTCAGCGTTGTTTTCTGTGCACATTAACAGTGGGTCACCTACTGTCCTACTGATGGGGGCACATAAAAGAAAATCTCTTTTGTCCTCCACTAAAATCTGATACTGAGCCAAGCCTCACAAGGTGGAGTGGCCCGTCAGCCGCCCTCCCCCATCTCCTCTTCCAGTCTGTCCGTCCCATCAGGGACGCTGATCTCTGGCAGTCAGGTCAGTGCCCAGGAGGTCCACGCTCCTCTCTCTGCAACACAATGCGTCTCCCCGTCTTATCTCTTATCTCAGCTCCACATCTAATGTATACCACTGGAGTCTCTGTCACAACTGAGTTTCAGTGTAACAGACCCCACACATGCTTGCTGGTAAATTCAAAACAAAGAGCAGAGAAAAACAACCTTCCCTGAGTCCTTTCCTGAATTATGCAGCAAATCATTTTTTTTTCTTCTTCCTCCTAGGGCTCAGTTGGGTCAGTAGTTCAAATTTGTAGTGCCCTGCCAATATTTTCACTGGTGAAAACTGCTGTATTATTATTTAAAAATATTGTGTGTGCCATTGTGAACATATTTTATACAAAATGTGATAATGGATTTACAAAATATGATAATGTGCTAATTAAAAGTGGCCAACTAATGAGGCCAAAAGAGTGTAGATTATGAGTCTATTAAATCTTTTCTCCCAGACATGTTTCGTCAAGGGTTGTTGGATCTCGCACACACATTCCTGAACTACATTATAATGGGCATGTGTGCAATAATATGGAACATTATTCACAGAAGTGTATACAATTATCCAGCACAAGACAGCATTGTAAGAGACGGGATGGTATTAGTCAGTTAAACAGGTAGCCCTGCCCCTATTATCCAACAGTTCTGTGAATAATGTGCCATATTCCACACATGTTCATTCTAATGTAGTTCAGGAATGTGTGTGCAGAATCCAGCAACCCGTGACGAAGCATGTCTGAGAGAAAAGATTAAACAGACTCATCATCTACAATCAGACTCTTTTTGCCTCATTAGTAGGCCACTTTTTTACAAGCACATTATCACATTTTGTAAATCCATCGCAATAACACACATTCATCTTATCTGTTCAATGTACTGCTCATGTGCATTCACTCAGTTTCGGATGGGTGAAATAGGCAAATTAATAATTCCGTCACCATGGCAACGTGGCTTCCGAATCCACAGAGTGAGGCAGAATTAGGAATAATGACAGGTAACAGAATGAAAATGAGATTTTGGAGCGAGTTGGATTTGTATTAACATGGCCAGTAATTTAACCAATCATGATAAGACATTCAAAAGGGATTTTGAGGCCCTTTGTCATGGTAACAATAGCAACAGTGAGTACACATAGAGCGGTTGAAATAGTGAATACTAAGTAACTAACTCCATGAATGTACTCTCATGGGGCTTTCTAATCAAGGAAAGTTTCTTTTTGATACTTTCGGTATGACTAGCACAGCTTGTCTCGCCCTATTAGGACAGTATGACATTGAATGGTACTTTCCCTTTAAAATAATAAGAATGAAGCTTAGCTCAGGCTGCTTCTTGTTTTAGGCTGGATCTGATACTATCCACACATTTTACAGAAATAGTTTGCCCACTAAAAATAGAATAAATTACAATGAATGAGGACTAAATCTTTAAAGCTTCAAAAAGAACACGAAAGCACAATAAACACATACACCTCCTGTACTATATTCCATGTTTTCAGAAGTCATACAATAGTTTTGTGTGAGAAACAGTCTGAAATTTATGTCCATCTAGGTTAGGGTGACCAGACAGTATATGTGATTTTGCGTGACAATGCGTGACACGTGTGTGAGAAGTAAATTTCATTCCATTATACTATGTAAATATTGATTTACATTAGTTGGAAAGTTTATTTGCCATCACGTTGGATGATAACGTTTTAAATAGTCATTAAGCTTTGTTAATTGTGACCGCATTATACTTCCCATGCAGGTTTGAGTGTTAAAATGTAGCCTATTTACTCCATAGAACCTATATTCAGTCTAAGCAAGGCTAGTAAAAATCACATTTTATACTCAAATAAATTTCCATAAGTAGCGACTTTAGCGAGTTTATTTTCCTTTATTAGACTATGCAAACATTAAATGAGTTTTACCGGATTTAGTGCATCTTGAACCTGTATTTTTTTTTGTTGGATCTGGCAGGTTTGGTGTTCTTGAGGTCCACTGATTCCTTTGCTCCATCCAGTCGTCAACAGCGGGGGAAAAAAACCTCTCTACGAAAGAGCTGGTTGGTTATTTTCCCGCTCTAACTCTAGCTAGATGGCTGTGACAATTGCTTTTTGACCGCCAAATTTTTACATTTTTAGTATTTTTTATATTTTTTAATGTAGTATTGTAATTTCAGGGAAGAAAAAAATAAAACATAATTAAAATGCGGGATGTCTTGCGGAACAAAGCTCACAATTTTGGGACTGTCTCGCATGGTCACCCTAATTTAGGTCCAGTGAGCTGTTAAGCGCTGTGTCTGGATCATTGAGTCAGTGAGTTGAACTCAAAAACCAGATCAGCCTGATTTGTGAACGAAATCATGCAGATCTTTTTTTTTTTGTGAACTGGATCAAACGATTAATTAAAAAGATGAAACTTATTGCACATGACACTTATTAATTCTCTTATCTGCACCCCTTAAAAGTGTTTACTATGTTAGTGTGGTAAAAACGTGGCAAGTTTGGTTTCACCATTCAACCTTTACCCGAGGTCTGTGGTTATCACACAGTCATGATTGTAGGTTTCCTCCAACTGTAAGCATATGTTGACTTGATTTTCTGTTTGTACATTCAAATCAACAAATATGACATCAACCTTTTATGGACTTTAGACTATGATATCATATGTTTGAGCAATGTGTCATCCGCTTTCTCATGCGCTGCTCCCAACTTCCCATCACACTGGTTATGTCATTTTCCCATGAGTAAGGCATTCTCTCATCGGATTGTTTTACCTTGGCCGGGTCAGCACACTCAGAGACGGATCAGAGTTGTTTTGCAAACACCTGTGCGTGTTCCCATTGGCTGGGGATTCAGGCGTGACTGTTGACTCACCTGAGACTGAATGAGCTGCTGGTGTCCATTTAATAGAAACGTGTTTAACAGTGCGTTTTATAAAGGGTTGGCAAAGACATAGCTAGTAAAATAGTATATAGCTTTAGTATAAACTACTGCAAGACTGTGTAAAACTCCAGAAGTAGACTGTATATCATAATTCATTGCTTCCTTTGAAAAAGTCAAACAGAGCAAATGAGGCGTTTCATTCGGATCCCATAATTGTCTTTGCAATTGCAATCTAGTAAAACTGCATTATTTAAAATCATTTTGCCTCACAAAGTATGGCCACAAATGCTACAAGCATCGTAAATGCGCTTGTTGGGTCAAAAGTTTGGCAAGACCATTTAAAATCTCCCCATTCCTCAGTGAAATGCGAGTAGCATTAGCTCTTCTCTCTTCCTCTGTTTCTCTGTGTAAACACCTGAGAATGACTAACCCATATCTCATGACCAGCCTGCAGTGCTGCGAGCCCTGTGTCCTGCATTCTCCAGGAAATGAGGCATGATGCGTGCCATCACCCAGACACAACCCCTCAGGAACCAGGAGCACAGATATAAAACAGACTGTTAGCTTAACACACAGCATAGCTGGGTCACAAGGAAAGGGTCAGCTTTCATATGATTGTAAATTAAATTGGCATCATGTTGTGGATCCATCTCTTTGTTATTTCCTTTGTTTACCCTTCTTGAATATAATATACAAATATTGGTTGCACTTACGCTTGAAATATGAGAATGTGCTCTTATGTAGCTAGGGTGTGCTGTGTGGTTTGTAGTATGCTTCAATGTGTTTGCTTAGGTTTTCTGATTGTTTTTTTTAGGATGGTGGTTCTAGTGGCCAAAAGAGTCCACCTTAAAGTATCTCAGACATCCCAGTTCTCCCGGAAGGTACGGGAATGTCCCGCATATCGATAGCGACTCCCTGACGCCAACAAATTATGTACAATATCCCGTAAATCGAGCGAGAGGGAGTGAAGCCATTTCCAAGTGATTCAATCAGAGGTTGTCAGCAGAGATGCATGCATACATGCATTTTGAATGCGTCTCCTTTGACAACTTCTGTTCGGATTTCATCACACTCTACTATACATCACTTTCGAGTAATACTATACTGACGAGTACTGTTGAATGCACTTGCAAGCGAGCAGGAAAGAAAGCAAATTAAATGGAGAAGGGAGGACAGCTGTGATATTTGGTGTTAAGATTATTTCAAATTAAATTATCTGACTATCTGTTAAGGAGCTACTCTATTGATGTACTAAAATTAAATGAAGCCAAACTTACAGATATTATAGAGAGAGATTGTGAGATTGTGGTTAGGTCTCAGCAGCAGGAGGGATGTAGAGGTCAGTAAGCTGGGCTGAGTTGAGTGGGGGACGGAGGGGGGTGACTCTGGGACGCCAGAGTCACTGTCGAGCCCTCTTGAGGTGTCGTGGGCTAGTCCACGAAACACTGAGGACGGAAGGTGCCCACTTGAAGACCCTAGAGATGTCCCCTACTCGGCTCAATCCAGACGGTTGTCGTGCTGGTCCACTAGGGAGACCACACTGTAGTTGCAGTCGTCGTGTGTGCTGACGCGCCAAGTACACTGCAGCCGTTAACGCCGGACAGAAGGGGAGTCACACCACCATATGGAAAGAAGCGTAAATGGGTGAAGCATAGGCTACTGTTAAGCTACGTCTAGTGTTGCTTATCTTGGCGAAAGCCGAGTACAAATCAGCATGAAGTTTTAACATCTACTCTCGTGTAATGGAAATCATTATTATATTATATTATTATTTAATTTTTGGTTGATGCTACCTCCTTGCAATGCAATGAGTTTTTGCAGGGTGATTATTATCTGGTATTCTGGTCCCTAGTTATGGTTCTGTTCCCTGTGGATGTTTATGAGCTTTATTGCTATTTTATTATCCACAAAACCAAAATATGTCCATATGTCCAATCACATGTCAGTAACACAAATGGTATGTGATGACCCTAACCCTAACCTAAGTTATGGAACACCCTAACCCTAAGTGCAAATAGCGAAAGATGCTATTTACACTATCTGAACATAGCAGTATTTTCTTAGTAATATGCTATTTACACTAAATATGGGTATTGCCATAGCAAGTACCAGTTATGATAGCAGTTTTCAAACATACTAAAACGTAGCAATTTAAAACATAAAACAACTGACAATAAGGATAGTCCTCCTAGATACATAACTATAATAAATTGTACTCATTGTGCATTTAGTGTGTTTTGTTTTTCAGCCTCAAGTAACATTGAAGAAGCCAAAAGTAAGCTTACATCCAAGGGAGGAAAAAATTCTCTATTTTGATGTGACACATCATAGGGGTCACATGTAAGTTTACAATAAATAAATCTTGACGGCTAGTTGACCGACATTGAGCGCAAAAACTATTTTCATTCTGGATACACTTTACCAGTCCTCATCGCTCATGGTACTGACAGCTTACTGTGACAGAGCTCTAGCTATGATGAGTGGCAGACAGGAGACTGCTGGAGACTATCGCCTATGCCCTAGAGAGCTGCCAGACACGGCATCCTATCAAGCAGGCCGGAAGGAAGCCGAGTGTGTCAACACAGCACCGCACACCTCACTCATCCAAGCGCTAATGGATGAAGACGCCGCAGCTGTCCTCAGAGAGGGAAAAAGAGGAAAACACATAGCGAACATTAAACTCCGTTTCCCAGCAGGCCTAGTTTTTCTGCTCAAAAACAACAAGGAGAAAAACAACACAAATCATTTCTGACAGACAGGTGCCCAGGTGAGTTCTAATAGGAATCAACCACTCGTTGTTAACCTCTACAGTCACCTGAAATGACTTTGTGGTTCAGAAAACATCTGAAGGGTTTTAGGCTAGTGTTCCGGCTGAAGAGATGACATGGTTTCCTCAAAGTAGGTAGGTGATTCTGGGGAGATTCCATGTAGAACTTGTACAACTACTTGTCGGATGTAGCTGACAAGCATTACAGATGTGACATCTGACAATTTGACCATTCTATCACTTTGCTGAAGATGTCATTGCTTTACTGTGCTAGCAATACTTTTAAACTTCAGATGGACTACTGAAAGGGAAGGATGAAGAATTCAATAATCAGAGTGAACAGCAAATCAAGCTTAACCCATAAGAACCAGGATGGAATTTTCTGACAAAGACTTGACGGAGTACTTGCTTTGGTATGGTTTCCCTTGTGTGACTTAATTAGCGGCCCAGGCCAAGCTCAATGAAGCAGCTCTCTGGGACTTTCTGAGTGGAGGTGCGAAAATCTGGGTCAGTGGGGCTGGGAGAACGTTGAGGTTTTCATGCCAGGGGTCTGAGCTTCCTCTCGCACTATCAGCCAGTGACACGATAAGCCAGGGACAAACCTTGGCCCTGGTTTCTGCAGCTGGCCAGCTCAGTTAGCATTCCCATCAATTCCCTCTAATCCTGGAATTTAACTCTGTCCCTTGCCCTACCAAACCATAGACCAGACACATTCCTCTGCTGGCACACCAGGGCACTATATTTGAACAGAGAGCAACTCCCACTATGGCCTAGCAACGACTTGCACTCTTGCATCGGCACAAGCAAAGTCCTTCCCTACTGATGAGGCCAATGCAAAGGAATGGTGCTAATTACATGCCATCACTTGTTCTTTTTCGGGCCACCTCTTGTTCACTCTGTCGATCCACCATTCACAGTTTATCTTTACACTTTTAGTCTTCCATGTAAGCTTGGGATCGCTTACATTAACTGCCCCCTGCTTCAATTATGCTGCAAGCTGTCCTCAGAAAACCTCATCGCATGTACCACAGGTTACAACCTGAAAGAAATCCATCACCTGCTGATCCCATAAGTTTAGGCAGCAAGGGCCATTTCTGACAAGGCAGTTATTAGTGGCACAGTAGACCGAAGGTAATTAACCACAATACAGCTTCGCAACATTCGTTCCGAATGGTTCCTCATCACCGGAGAAGCCATTTTCTCTCATTCCCAAGGTCAGATGGATGAGATGGCCCACCGTGCCACTGGAACCTGACAACAGGGTGCAGCAATTACCGCTGTCCTTGATATTTAATGGGGAATGAGTGCAGTAACCTTTAGTGTTTGCTTGTGAGACCCCCCTTCTCACCCACTTTCCCCTCCTCTGGCTCTCTCTCCTCCGTGGGGCGGTCAGAAAACAGAAGGATCACTTTGGAAAGACATGTGAAGTGTGTTTGCGTGCCAGGCGGAGCCGTGGGAGCAAGGGAGTGTGTATGCACACACACATACGCTCACAGATTCTGCCAAATGGATGCATGTCAATGCTTTTCGGGTTGACAAGGGACTTACTTGTGGGCCAGAGGGTAGACAGAAGTGCAAAAGTAAAAATAGTCACTCCCCTCTGCTAACTCTGCACTAGTGGTACAAAGATTTGACACATTTTACATCAAATTGTGAAATATCTAAGGCTTTAATGGTAAGTTCGGTGTATATTGCTGGGTAATTGTACTAGAGACTTGATTTGAGTCAAAGTTCCATAGTGTTACTATGGTCTTGTAATACGATGGTATTCTTTAAGTGCCTTGCCTTTTAAATACAGGGGCATATTTTAAACCTTATCAGATCATGAATATTAATTAGGTGATGTAACATGATGTAACAGCAGTAGACCTAACTATTTGGCTGAGGGGCAGGTAAGTGGACGCTGGATATAATTGGATTACTACTTATCACTTGCACATTTGTTCAGTCCACTCTTAGTGCAACCGGTCTCTTGCTTGGGTTTTAAAGCCGTAATTTTACGCGGTTGGGTACTATTTGTTATTTACGTTCCAGCCGAGCAAAACAAAACCTCTTAAAATATGTTTACTCTTACAAATATAAAGGAGTGTTATAATCTACCACTATATACAGAGTACAACTGTCACAGATTTTGTAAGGGTAGTTTTGTTTCTTCATTAATCATTAATGTTGACTATGACATTGTCAGCTAATTCTGTCTGATACGCACATATGCATACAATATAATACACTTTGTATTTTTGACGCTGATTATAACACAGCTAATTAACGTTCATGAACCCAATCAGAATAAATTGTGTTGCACACTGCCAGTGTTTAGGCAATGTAACGACAATGAAAAATGACAATTTACTCAGTCCCTAGGTGAAGGAGAAAAAACTCCACAACATCTTCAATCTACTGTACATACCTTCAGAGTTAAAACTGACAGACAAATGCTTTCAAAATCTTGCCTGTCATCAAAACTCTCAGTCAAATGGACACCATATGCAATGTGAGAATTGTGGAAAATGTCCTCCCATGTAGTTGCTTCTCTCCTGCGCTAAACTGTAAGTTGGAGACCGAGCCACATTATGCAGCATGTTTGACAGCTTTAAAGATCCATCCTTCATTTTTGTACCTCTCTAGAGTGCTCTGCAAAAGACAGGTAAGAAAAACTCCCTCAACATCCTACAGAAATGAGAAGTGCCTTATGTAACAGTGGCTTACCTTCTTTCATCACCATATGCTGTCAGTGTTTACTTTAGCACTTGTTTTCTCTGGATCCATGGACATGAACGCATACAGATGGAGAATGATGACCTATGTTCCCAACATTCCTGGGCGTCATTGTCGTCATGCTCCACTGTGAACACACAGCCATGCAATTAATAACGTCAAACATGTATGTCTTATCTTTCTCACGCCATGTGTTAGTCAGGTAGCCATTACAAGGAGGAATGTTTTATGATGGGGCCTCTGTTTGAAATGTGACACATGCCCAGGACTGGATGAAATGTGCTTGATAGCAGTTGAAGCATGCCAGTGGTCATGAAAGCTGTTTTCACACTGCACCGAAACAGTAAAACCGCACAGTGATGTGAAGGGTATATTAAACTTAAATGAAATCAATGGCTTCTTATCCATTTTCCAATCCCTTCTGAACACCAGTGCAGAATCTATTGAAAATAACAATGAATTGCTACTTTTGAACAATGATTGAGGCTGACCATATTGTTTATGCTCTATCTACATCTTCAGCCATTGTCCATTGATGTCTTGGTGCCAGAATGGAACTTTTGATTCTCTGTGATAAACTTTTGACCTCAGCATGTTCTCCTGGAAAGCTGCTTGACCTATGAGTGTCTAAGAAACAGATGATTGAAAGACATCTACGCCTGGAGGTTCAGCAGTAGAAATGTTAGAGGTTGCAGTCTGATCTTTGCAAAGACCTTTTTAAATAACTGTTAAATCTAAAGCCTATCTACCTGTTTGAACAGGATTAATTTTTCTAGACCTATATCTGTAACGTAATTGTTACTGTGGACATGTAATGTTTATCATTAGTTTGCACAGGATAAGCAAAATAAATAAGTGTGATAAGTGTATCTACTGCAATTGCGCAGTGAGGTTACATATGACTGAGCCATCACAAAATATGAAATTAGAGAAAATGTGAAATTGATTTATGGCAAAATACCTGTATCTGTATTATAGAAAATCGATTTAACAACTTTTTTTGTTTTAAGAATATTTATTTACTTTTGGAAAAAAAAGAGAAGTTTTTGAAACAGAACAGTGTCTGGACACCATGTAAATTAATGAACAATATTACATTCATTTTCAGTCTTTTAGTTCAATAACTCTTAAACTCTATTAGGAATACAAACCACACATTTCCAATACAACCACACGCACGCACACACACACACACACACACTTCATAAATCCAAATGCAGCATAATTTGTTGTCCCTCCTTGAAGTTTTTAACTCGAGTTAGATCTTTTTCCCAACATTGATGCGGTTTTCCAAGTTCCCATGATATCAAAATTAATAAAAAGTTAGCCTTAAGGTTATCTTTAAGCTAGTGTGCTGGATCAATGAATGGATCAATGATTTTGATGAAATCAAAATCATGCGGCTGAAATCGGTCACTTGTTCACACATTTACTATTTTCTATATGGTGAATATGACATAATGCACCGGGCATGGGGAACGATTCAGTGTAATATGCTTTCCATTGGGGAGAATGAAGTTAGTGTCACGTGAACGTCCAGAGACACGATAACACAGAGCGGATCATGTGTGCGAGTCGGCACAGACCAGAAAACGTATCAGACCCATTTGAATTCTACACAGAATGCTATATTTTAAAGCGATATGGAGGAGATCAGGAGGAGAGACGGTTAGACAGACTCGGCATTAGAAACAGCACTGACGAGTAGAAGAGATAACACCGGTGGTGCCATGCACCAACATAACTTTTTTCAAACTAGACATCCTCAGCATGATTGTTCACTGTTTTGCTTTAGTAACATTTTCATATTAAATCTAAAAGAGGAATCTATTAGACTGTGGCTGTCATAAGTTGTCAAACTCTGCTTTGCCAAGCTCAACGGCTCTGGCCGAGCTGTGATATAAACAAAACGCGATTGGAAATTACATAATAATGCTGCACATTTCAAGGCACTTTAGTGGGCTTTTAATTTATGGCTTTTAACACATCCCTGCCACTGACGTGCAATCCATGTTTTCACTGTTATACGGTAGGGGGCACTATTACACATCTTTTGAAAGAGTGCAGACTAGGGATGCACCGAATTCAGATTTGCGGGGTTCGGCCGAATACCGAATCCACTGGTTAAGATTCTGCCGAATCCGAAACCGAATACCGAATCCTACTCTCATCCTCAGTCCATTAACACAGTAAACACATTAATGAAGTAAACAAAGTGGATTTTTCATTTTATTTTATTACTGTAAATAATAAACACTACTTTACTTTTATAACTGTAAAAAAAAGAAAAAAAGAATAAGCAACATTATGCATTTTAACAGCGGCGATGTTGTGTAGCCTATTGTTTAGAGTCCTTGCCACCATGAGACTAATCGGCATTGCAAATTGAACATGTAGCTCGACTTGAATTGCCTTCTTTTCACTGAAAGTACTGCCAAACAACACTTTTTCTGCTCATGAGTTCCATTTTCACTTTCTCACAACCTACTGCATTCGAACGGTCCACCTACTGTAACGAGTGGAAATAAGGTGTGGCCCCTTTAAGAACTGCGCGTTCCCTGTTGAACTGTTTGCAGTCCGTATTGTATGTGCCGTGCGCCTCGAACACATGCCCATGTATGCGGGTTATTTCTGTTTGATGCTCATTTTTACCTTATTTTGTTAAGTAACGCTGTGGTCGGTAGAACTTGTGACATACAGTTACACAAGTTCGATTGTGTAATAAAGTGCGAGTTGTGAGATGCCAATCGCCTCCGTGAGACTGTCTGGCCTCTGCAATAAGTTTAGCTGTGAGCTATCCCTATTATTCTTCCTGACACAACGCGTTACACTACTACAGGCTTGTTCGACTTGAACCGGCGCTGCACAGACAGATCAGTTTATGACATCAAAGTAGGCTACCGCGAGAGCAATTCAAAAGCATGGAGCCGTCTGCTCTCTATTCGTTCACGCAGTACTTTGATGTCATTCACTGATCGGTGACTTCGACATAGCGCGCGTAGTGCAAGCCTAGGGTTCGGTTCGGTGGAAAAAAAATTCTGAGGTTCGGCAGAAACCGAACCCCGCTAAAAAGCCCAATATTCGGCCGAATCCGAATCCGAATCCTGGATTCGGTGCATCCCTAGTGCAGACACTCCGGATCAAAACACAGGTAAAGAAGAAGCAGAGACAAGCGATGGAAGCATTGCTTACGCACATGTAAGCTTACGTGATCATCTACCTAATGTTACCGAATGAAATGTCCCAGGAAGGGTTAACGAGTGCAAAGCTGTTGATGGACTCGATCTACTCCATCTAAGTTTTGATCATCGTTCTAAATTTGATCCGGACGTAGTCTTTGACAAAAATGTGATTTTCTCAGCGTTTTGTTTATAATGTTGCTTTTTTTATGAAACTTACTCACATTGAAGTGTTAATAAATAAAAAAAATGCATTGAGCTAGAATTTTTGTTTAAAGCATAGGGTTTGTTCTATCTTTTGATATATTACATGTTTGGATATTCATTCCACAAAATGTTCTGGGGGCATGAAAGTTTAGTGAAAATTATCACAATGCAGGCAACTATAAAAAAACGTTGGTGGGGAAAGAGTTAAATGCATCATGTCAGTTTCTGGTGTCTTCTCATTAGTCAATGTCCATTTATCATTCATGTATGATGATAGTTACACATTAGGGCTGGGCGATATGGAGCAAAAAATATATCTCGATATATTTTGCTATATCTCGATATTCGATATATATCTCGATATCTTTACAGGAAAATGGATGTGAATACAACTCAAAATATAGGCCTACAATCAATAGAAAATTAATTTTCCATAACAGAATGTAACCAAATGAGAAAAATTAAACACAGGGCCTGAATTTCGTCATCATTATTAATCACGTGATTCATATACAGAAACTGAATAAAGTAATCAAATGGAAAATAACACTGAGTAGTATTTTAGTCCTGAATAAATTAAATACATAGGTTATTAATCCTGATTCCTTTAACTTAAAGCTATCTTTTGTTGCATTCAACAAAATGAATGACACACACATATGGCTGCCGTCACTTTAAGAGCTAGTGCACGGATCCTGTGTTCATTATAGCCTACTGGCATGCGTTTTATGCTTATTAAAGACCAAACCGACTATGTTTAGAGTATAGCCTACTCACGACGACCGAAATTGACAATTTTGCGTGTTAAAGCAATATAATCCGCGAAAAATAACTTTTGTTACTGGCCAGCTGTTCTTAAGGCGGATTTTCTATGAATGTGCGCATAGAAAATAATCTCTCAGAGAGCGCGCGAGCACTGATTAGTTTAAAATCGCTTGAATGTTTAAACTGGTAAGACTTAAAAAGACGTGCAAATGGTAAATTTCAGTCACGATGCACTGCTGGCCCGATTGTGCGAGTGAATATCCATCATGTCCCGACTCCTAAACGCGAGTGTGTGTTATCGTCGCAGCGCTTGATGCTTGCCTTGCACAACACATTATGAGAGAAGAGAAAGAAGACGCGGCACCGCTGAACACACGCTGTTTGTGAAATTGCGTCTGGCAGATAGTTGTTAAAAGAATGATTTGATTTTATAATCTGTGTGGATTACGATTGCGGGAATTTCCCGCATTATAAATGGGAGACCTGCGGGAATGATTAGAATTATGCGCAATACCCGCGCCGAAATTCGAGCCCTGCAATAGTTTAAAACAAGACGTTTGTAGTAGCCTTCTGATTACTGGAGTCCATTAATCGAACTTCCATGCCTCTTATATAGTAATTATATATTGTAGTATGTAGGCTACCAATTTACTAATGCAATTAATGCTCACACTCGGTTTCTCTCGTGCTCTGTCGCTCGCGCGCAGACACACTCGGAGTTCTGTAGCCTCCGGGCTGGTTGCGGATGAGACAATTGTTGAATGAGACAACACGCGAGGTGAGGGGGAACAAAAGCAAGGAGGCGGGGGCGAGCACAGCACAGAGAAGGCAAACAAGCAAAGTGGCGAAATCAGGATTAAATATAAACAATATATCGATATATACGATATGTCAAAATCCATATCGTGTTTAAAAAATATCTCGATATATTTTAAATATCGAGATATCGCCCACCCCTATTACACATAGATTCACAAGCTTTTAACCAGATTTGTCTTTGGATGGAGGTTATTTCTTCAAGACATTTTATTGAATGTAAAAGACTGTAATCTTTACTGGCAAAGGAAAAAGTCATGAAATAAAATTACTGACATGGCCAATTTGGACGGGATTAACATCACAGAGAAGCTTTGGTAGTTATTACATTACCCCATCTCCCTACATAACACTAATCCCACCCAAATAGGGCTAAAGAAACTATTTCCATAGTAAACAACAAACCTGAGGGAACAAATTACCGTACTATTTTGCCATCAAGACAAACTTGGCACAGTACTGAGATTGCTGACTTAGTGAAGGACTATGAAATGAGACACTGATGTTTAGAGAGGAATGTGTAATCTGTCAGGATCCATATAGGGCTAATGTATACCGTCTCTGGGAGAGGACCGGCTCAGACTTGTCTCTGGAATATTGCAACAAGCATGTGAGGTTGTGTGTCTGGTGGCAGATTTGTAATTCATGGTATTTGGGATCAGAAATACCTCAACTGCCACTATTTCCTGACAATCCAGTGCCCTGTGAAGAAAACACTGGTATCCTGAGCTATTTTCAGGAGTTTCCATGATGTGCGTGTGTCACGCTCGCATCAAGTCCTCTGGAGAGAGGGGAGACTGATATTTTGTACGCAGAGCTTCATTATCGGCTCATTGGTGATTCTTGCTGCAGGCACACACCATGCATGCTCATAAGCGTGGATCTTACTCTAGCTTTGATGAGAGATCATTAGCACCGGGTCATAACTGATGCTTCAACAGTCTCCCCGCTCTCTTGGATACGTTTTTTGCTTTATCTGTTTTTCCCTCCTATCCCTGATAAAAAAGAGGCGTAGTATCTCGTGAGATAACGAGAGGTGCGCAGAAAAAATGAGGTGATTGCTAGTTGCCACTTCACTCAACTGCATTTTAATTTTCAACGTCGCCTGGGGGACAAAAAAAAAAAAAAAAAAAACGGAAAAGAAAATCTTGTCTCGCAAATGACTTCTGTGAAGGAGCCGGAAACATGGAAGTGAAGGAGATTCACTTGCAGATATTTCAGAACAAATCACCTGGATAGAAGGCGTCTCACTCCCTAATGGAAATCCATATTCATCTTGGTCCTGATTTGTCCCACGAGACCTCAGATCTGGCTGATTCCACATCGTCTTATCAATTTCCCCATCCCCTTTCTCTCTTAACCATCGTTCTACTCTGTTTCCTGGCCGCGAGGACGCTACTGCATCATATTGCATCGCCATGGAGGCATCCAGCCACATATGAGGCGCGTTATACGATTATTAATGACATGGCTTGAATATGTAGATAAGCCAGCTGCATATGGTTTTCATATGAACTGGATTGATTCCAATCTCTGATGTCTAGTTTGACTGATGGTGCCGTCAGTGTTATTTAATATGCCTGAAGTCTGTTTCTCTCTGTAATAATGTTTGAGCACATACAAAGTCATCTGCTTTGACTCTAATTATTAGTAGGCAATCCATGTTTCTCCAGTGACATTCATTGAAACGACTCCTCTGTACTATACAAAAACCCCTACAAACAAAAATCCTAGCATGCCCTACTTTCTGCAGCAAGTTTGTGAGTGTTTACTTGGTTCTGCTGTCCTTCTCTAAAGGGCACCTTCACTTGTGATGCAGCGAGAGAACATGGAGACATACACATGCGATGGCGTGCACGATAGGAGAAATGAAATATTACAGTGGGAAAGATCATATTTATTAAATCCCCTTGGCCGGCGCTGGACCCGAGCCAACTGTTGCTGTTCCCTTCCTATCACCCGTAACGAGTCTGCGGCGGATGAATGAGTGCGCAAGACGTTTGAAAAGATAAAACCAGATTGCATATTAAAAGAGCATAAGGGACATCATATTAAAAACAGAAGCAATCTCAGTATCATCTAAAACACTGGGAACTTCCCCCACCCACTTGTCGAGGATTATAGTGTGCACGCTGGCTTGAAAATACCTGAATTGTTCCTTAAGGTCACCTAAAGGGGAATGAAAACTCTTTCTTTGATTGCACGACCAGGATTCATAGAAGACTGTCGTCTTGTATTCTAGGACACAATGCCATTTTGCAGGAGCCACTTACTTACGCCAGCGCAAACCCTCTTTCGGTGATATCTCAGGATTAATTAGCGCTGAAATGGTTATTTTTGGGCTGAACTTATTGCATATGCGCTTGTAGGAGTTTCTCTTTCAGACGCAACATTTATGGGAGGAGAGTATTTAAATGAATCAATCAAAGTGATTTACTAAGTCAATTTACTGGTATTTGCGCCATTTACCGCTACAAAATGCATGTCTTAAACCAGACGCTAATTTGCACTGCTCTTGGTAGATTGCCTTGGTCATTATACAGTGCATTTGTAGCCTGTTGTGTATGTTACTGCCAGACGTTTTAGTGCGGAAAGCGCTGTTGCTCGTATGGTAAGGGCTCGCACTGTGTGAAAGATACTAGGGTAGATATGGGCTGTGTTTCTGATGCAAATTCCATTGTTACCACCATAGTTCAATGATTCAGAGTTTCCCGAAAAACATGTGCAAACAGCATTAAATATGTGTGGCTGGAAGTACAGCTCTTGACTTTCGGTTACAAGAATAATTTCTTATTAGTATGACAAGTGGCCTTAGATCATGCTCTTGAGCAAAATAAGCAAGCTAACATGCAGTGCAATCTATTTCATTCATTCCAATTAAATACACCTTTCATTCTATATATTTCAGTGTGACAACAGTCAAATGCCATTTTTGAAAAGCACACATCCATAAATACATAAGGGAACCCCGGGTATGATGTAACAAGGAACCGGCTTTGAGCTGGTGTGAGTGAGTGGAGGCGGGGCTAATTTGCCTATATTCTATATTCATAGAGCCGTGTACACTAAATGAAGGAACGGTGTAGAGTTACATTCAAGCTATTTTAAGGCACGGATACCCTTTTTCCAATGAAAAAACGTTTAAATATGTAATTTGGTGATCAAAGATGAGTTTTAAGGGATTCAATTATTGACTACAGGTGGACTTTAAAGACTTCAATCAAAATGGCATTGGTGGCTTTTATTCAGTGTTTAATGTCATATACTGTATGATTGCTTCTCCTAAATGTTGACAAAATTCATTTCTAACAAATATAAACATTTCAAGTTTACAGACTTTATCTTCTAGGAAAACAGACCAAAATATTGATGATTCATCTTTAATTAGGCTATTTAAAAAATAAAGCACAATTTGATATGTTCCACTCCTACTTTCTGTTTCAACAGGAAATACTGTGCTTGTCAAGTCATTTCACAGTGTCTTGAAAGAACTAGTTAAAATAAAATCATTGACCAAAATCTTGTTGTGTATGTGGAAATCCCTATGTGCTGTTTATATATATATATATAACAGCACAGCGAGTTCCACATACAAGACCTGGAATAATCAGTGAAATCAAAAGTGTGTCCAGCTAAAGTCATGTAAATGAATACATCTTAAAAGTCAAATATAATTTCTAATGTACATTTTTCTAGTTATGCTCAGTTCTAATGTAAATGTTGGACTAATTCTGCGACTTCTATAAAATCCCTATCCAGTCGTCAAATGACTGAAAAATCCATGGAAAAATCTTGGAAATTCATTACAGTTGCAAAGTGTGGAAACCTTGAATTCTGCCTTTTTTAGGTGAATTATATAATCTGTAATTATATACTGCAATAAATGCTATATCCATTTATATCTCTGCTGTCTTTAGCTATGTTTTTTTTGTTGTCTTTAACTCCTTTCTGTTAGATCCAAATCTGCTATTATAGTTATATAGTTTTATTAAAGACATTGGTGGAGAATTGAACAGTGTCCCTGTTATTTCTGTTGTGAGCCAAAGCGGTAATGAGTATCATCTCCATGCGCTCGCCGTGTGGCCCGTGCGTCAGCTGAGAGTCATATTATTTCAGGGTTGTTATCCACTCTGGGAGAACAGCTTTTGGTAAACAAGAGAAAACAGGCCTTCTACACATAAAGTGCATCTGAGGGTCTAAGCGACGCTCGCAGCAAGGAGCATCAATTTGCCATCGTCTCCTTACACGCCTGAGTGCGGTGGACAGCTTTCCCTGAAAACTCTCTCATGAAGCAGGAATCAACGGTGGTTGGAGATCAATGGGAGGCGATCTGCTTTTTTCTCTCTCTCTCTTTTTTGTGAGACTTGTGATATGCCAGGATGACTTTGCTCACACAGGGAGGGGGACTTCTGATAAACCCTAAAACCATTCTTTCTTTTTTCCCAAGGAATTTCTAACAGATGCAGACCATTGCATATTCTCAAGAAGTCGAGCCGCAATGATAAAACATAAATGCCTCATTCATCTAAATAATAGCTAACGTATTTGTAATCCAGGCTTTCACAAGCAACGCTTGTAAAGAACTTTCACTATACAGTTGTTTTTCTTTTGTTTCATCAGCAGTTAGATGTTTTTTGGTGGAAAAACATCCAGCTTGTTAAGATCTGATTTTCCAAACATCACATTTTCACAGGAAACAGCCAGTCACCTTTAACCTTTGTCATTACTCACTAGAAACGTGAGACACAAGTGGGCCGAAATTGGAGAACCCATGGCTGTGAAAATGAAATATGGACACCTGACAGTCCTTTTGGCCTCTATCTAGAATTCAATTTCACTTCTTCCAATGTATGTTAGAGATAACAGAATATTTCCTCCAGTGGAGCTCATCGGTGGTGGTTGGTAAGACTATTACCACTATTACTATGGCTTATACTCAGCTTTAGCCACTTACAAACCCTTAAGTATTAAACCAAGGTACTTCATTTGTACAACACTATTTGGTTTACTGACATGAATGAGACTTAGGCTCTGTTTTCACCTGGTATTTAGACGCTAAATACAGGTGTAAACGGGGTCTAAAACTTTTTGAGCTTGTCCACTTCCGACCACTTCCAGAGGTAGTAAAAAACGCATTCGACCGGATTGCTTTCGTACTGTAGACACTCATGTGGTCAAATGCGTTCAAACAGCCACAAAAGACCGCCAACTCTCCGTCTACTGACCTAATGCGTAAAGATTATGGGAAGCGCACTAGCCAGACGGGATATAAACTTTGGATGAAGACCCAGGTTTGATTTGAAGATTAAAAACGTACCAAGCACAATGTTCTCTCACCGTTGGTGATTTCTAACACACAGTGTTCGACGTGGTCTTGTTGGCTGTCAGCAGGCCCGCCCACAGAAATGACTGGGCCCCTGAAAAGGTCCAGTGAATGGGCCCTCCCCAAATCTACAATAGGCTACTCATATCATGCGTGTGCTCTCTCTCTCTCCTACATTAACACATACATTTAACTGAGAGAGACTTACTCGGTGATGGGGTGTGTGTGTATTGTTACACACACACACACACACACACACACACACACACACACACACACACACACACACACACACACACACACACACACACACACACACACACACACACACACACACACACACAGGGCTCTCAAGAGTCACGCATTGAGCATATGACAGTCACTCATTTCGGTCTTTTGTCACGCACTCCCGCCACACATTGTATTTCTCACGCGGAAAAACGATTTATATTTAAGCAGGAATCAAGCGTTGTTAGTCGAGCTACACAAAAGCCAATCAGAAAATTGCAATATTATATCTGGGTATGATTTAACGCAACAACCAATGGAAAAAAAAAAGAAAGTTGTCATGAAACAACCCAATTCCCGCGACCTGTCCAATAATGGTGTTCACACCGAACGTGAATTTAATTATTTGCGCGAGTAGATTACATACAAAGTCAATGCAAAGATGCGAATAGATGCATCATTCGCGCCGGGTGTCGCGAATGACGCGAATTGGGCGACGCGTTTGCCGTGAACGTCTTCCGCGCAAGTTGAAAAATTTGAACTCGAGCAAAAGATTCAAGTGTCTAACTAGACACGATAGATGCGTATTTGACGCTCTATTCGTGTTCGGTGTGAACACACCATAAGGCTGCCACTCTATAGAAGCAAATTCCATCCTATCTTCGATATGTTGTAGTAGTTTTAGCCGGACAGTGCACATGATGACAACTGCTGTAAATGACATGAAATATTCTCTCAGTCCTCGCGCATCTGATGGCCTCATTAGATAATTTACAGGACGATTTTAGGCAATCGATTGCTTCAATCACACTGGGGAGATGGTGAGCAATAGGTCTTACTTTTTCTTTTACTGTCTATAGTCTTACCGCGTCAATTCGCGCACTCCATGTGTCACTCACTTGCACAGCTGACCGTGAACTGGCGCGAAGCACTGCCATGGCGTTTTGACTTTGCGTTACGTGCAACAAAAAATAGCCTACTCAGACCATTTTCAGGAGAGGGGTGTTTTATTATGATACAGGCTACATTTTACTCAAGCAACATTAAATAAAATGCATTTTTTTCTCACTTTCAACAATAAATGGTGCTATTTTGGTTAAAAATAAAATATGGCAACCTTTGCTTATATTTAGGATGAACATAATTATTGCTGGACTGCATGGGCCCCCCCTAGCGGCTGGGCCCCAGAAAACGTTCCCCTTTATCCCCCCTTATGGACGGCCCTGGCAACTAAAGCTGCTGCTCTCCGTATCTTTTTCCCATCTCCGGTCGTGTTCATAAGTAAATTGCACAAGATAATTTCTCCTATTACATTGAAAGATCTAAAAAAAAAAAACCCGCCCATAGACCCTCCTCTCTAAGAAATCTGAACAGAAGTAATTGAAAGGGGACAATGTGTCTCCCTCATCTACTTGTGTCTACCTCGTCTACCTCCAATCCACTAAAACGCTGTTAATAATAGGGTAAAAAGGGACTTAGTGTATATGGTAAGGTTACTTGCAGTGCAAGATTTTACTGTGGTATAGTTTTTTGCTGTTAAAATATATTTTTACAGAATTGCGGAAGGGCATTAGCAATCACTTAGCAAGAAAACACCACTCTTTTTCTAAGGAAAATGTAAGAATGTGTTTTTTCCTCTCTTCTCTCTTCTCAGTGCAGTGTTTTTTAGACTGTGTGGTTCTTTAATAAACAAAGAGCCATTTATATTCCCAGAGAAACATTTGTTGTGTAAGGGAAAGCATATAAAATAGGATCTTTATCTTATCCTCATTTAGTTAGATGCGTCTCGCCCACTTTCTTAGAGGGGTCGCATCACCACGGTGATTATGTTTGGAACAGCTGAGATTGTTATTCTTTTTTAGGCTAGATGAAAAAGCGTTACTGCAGTCCATGTGGGGGGTCTCTCTTTCTCTCGCTGTCTGTTGCTAACAGCCCTTCTCAAGAGACTCGCGCTTAAAGTCACTGAGCTAAAACTGCCTACAAAGATCTCTCTCATCTCAGCTCTCTCTCTCTCTCTGTCACACACACAAACTTTCACAAGATACTGTCATCTGATGTTTGTCTCCTGCAAGGAAGGTTTTTTTTTTGGGTTTTGTTTTGTGATTTTGTTAAAACCCGAGGTAAAATTGGTCCGGAACGATCCAGAAGCCATATTATGCCCTTTTACAAAGTCTTGATTTTGCTTTTGGGGTATACTAGAATAGATTTTCATGCTTGAATGATCAAAACACATTATTTTTCACATATTTGACAGCAGCACCCCTCTTCCCAGCCTGTCAGTAACGCTCTGGGGTGCGTTTCCCGAAAGTATTGTTAGCCAACCTACGTCGCAAGATCCGTCGTTATCAGCATAATTCAACGAGTCGGTGTTTCCCAAAACCATAGTTCTACCGAACATTGTTTGCATGACATGTGGACTCAATAAAACCTTAACCAAAATAAGCAAACTGACATTCAGTACAATCTGTACCTTTTATTTAGAATACATACAAATGTAATTTACGTCTTTTAGTTTGTCAAGATTTAAAGCACTGTTTTTGAATAGTGCGCATGTGCGTACAGGTTCTACTACGTAAGAACAAGTCTATGATTTAAACGGGAAATAAAGCAAAATAAATAAGAAAAATGAGAAATAGTCCTCAGATGCCATGTCCGTAATTTATAGCAAAACATCAAGCATTAATTAGATCTCAAACAGATTCATTAAAATAAGTTATTACTCCACTACGTGCGTGACTTCATTAACCAACGTGGTTGACCGACCAATTTGCGACAATTGTGGGAAACAGTCGTGACTAGCTAGTTGATTTCTTCAACGATGCGTCACACTATGGTAGTTAAGCAGCGAGTTTCGTCGTTGTACGGGAAACACACCCCTGTTTAGTTCCTGTCTCTATGAAACCCCTCCTTCTGAAAAGCACAATGTGCTCTGATTGGTCGGCTGGATCAGTGTGTTGTGATTGGTCAACTGCTTTCAACATGTTTGGGAAATTTAATGTCCCTTATGACACACATTGTATGATTTTGGGCTGTCCCAGATGAAAGATGGACCAATCATCCTGATTTCTGTGGTCGTGGCTCTTAAGCAGTGGTCCTACGTCGTAAAGTGAGAGAGGTTCAAAGACGGCCGTTGTCGGTCTTGTGACCAAAGATAGCCTGCGATAATTTTCTGACAGTGTCAGAAATTTAGCCTGATCATCTAACAGTGTTTGCTGTTACAACCTACATCTACTGACTAGCCAATAAAAATGCAACATGAAATGACGTATCGATCAATGCGACGTGGCGCTAAAACTTGTACTTACCTAAAGCTCCATTTGCAAAATTGGCATGCTAAGTTAGCCTCTTTTCCCTAGCAATGACCACATCCATATTCTCCTCTTTCACTTCCTTCTTTTTATTTCACATAAAAAACACAATTTCCAAAGTGCGATTCATCTTGCTCCATTTGTTTACCACTAGCGCATGCTGATGACGTTTTATTCTTCTATAATAACTTGAGTTATAGCTAATGATTCAATAGGTGTCATCATCGTACAGTCTACATACATGCCATACCCAAGTTTATTAGACGCATGTCTTACAGTTATAGGATACACTTATAGGATTGCCGAAATCTGTAGCAGTCAGAACCATAACCGCAAATTTAAAAAAAAAATCATGATCAAACAGCAAAATTATACATTAAAGAAAGATGAAAATGTAAAAAAGGGGCAAATTGAAATATATAGTGGCAGACTATTTACCAGCCCTACCAATTTTTTACAATGCTAAATATTTTAGCAAAACAAATGTGCTAAAGAGCTAAAGATTAATTATACTTTTTGTTAGTAGCTTGTAGTGTCACTACTTTCTTACCTTTTTAAAAGGAGTGCTTGATTGTAGTTCATCTACTCTTAAAGGGATAGTTCATCCAAAACTGAAAATTCTGTCATTTACTCACCCTTATGTTGTTCCAAACCAGTATGAGTTTCTTTCTTCTGCTGAACACAAAAGAAGATGTTTTGAAGAATGTCGGTAACCAGACAGTTGACGGTAGCCATTGACTTCCATAGTATTTTTTTTTTCCTACTATGGAAGTCAATGGCTAGTGGCTACCATCAACTGTTTAGTCACCAAGATTCTTCGACATATCTTCTTTTTGTGTCCAACAGAAGAAAGAAACTCATACAGTTTTGGAACAACATAAGGGTGAGTAAATGATGACAGCATTTTCATTTTTGGGATGAACTAAACCTTTAATTAGTAGCTTGTACGCATACCTTAGCAAACGACAGTATAACGTAGCTTCCTTAGCAATGGTAGAAACTACAATTTGCACACAGCAAACCACATCCAGTTCACCATACAGAGATGCTGTTGTGAAAAAAGGATACTGGCCCATGTAAATACTTTTACCTGTGTAAACGTACAGTATGTACAAACAAGTATGCACTGAAATTGTTGGAGACGTAGCTACATGTAGCTAGGCCTTCCAAAACAGGTGTTTTATACCACCAGTGAAAGGTCTTAGTTTATAGTCGATATAAATGTTACTAATCCCTCCAAGCATGTGAACAAAATGAGTCACGTCAGCAAAAAAATTAATTTCCACAGTGTGGTGGGATTCAAAAGAATGTTCAAAGGACGTTTTGATGTCCTGTGGCGATCACAATAGATCATTGTTCCAATAACATTAATGTTAGTCTGTGAACAGCCATCACTAAACCAAAGATGTGTTTCACCTCCATGCCCCGAGACACATCATATGATTTATTGTTTGCTCAAGTAAGAAAGGTACACATAATGTCACCAGACCATCCACCTATTCTCTCCATTGTTGTAGGTCGAAATGTTTTGCTTGAAAAGTCTGTTGCCTTTTGGCTATTTGATATTTTGCCATCTGATGCATTGATATTTTTTAAGTTTAACTGAAATGTTCAAATACTTTTGGGCCACTCTATGTTTAATATGTTTCTGGACATAAGTCTAATAAATGCTCTTAAATGGTCAAAGTCATTTGGATATACACCATTTTTAGATAAATAATGTCAACTTGTTATTATGATTTAAATTCAAATGAATGGAGATGTTGCATGTGTACACACACACACACACAAACAGAGAGAGAGAGCATAATTTAGCTCTGTGTCTGTTCGCTGTGCTCAGAGTTTCCTGTTTGCAGTCAATAAACAGGATACTGCTGCGTCATCTTAGACATCTCAGCTATAGACAGGATACACATGCTAACGTGTTTAGCAAACATGCAATAATACAAATATACAGGCACATCATGAGCGGATCAATTTTTTTACATTGAAAACATCTTAATGCTTATAAATTAAATGTGGACAGCTGGATTAAAGGGTTAGTTCACCCAAAAATGAAAATTCTGTCAGTAATTACTCACCCTCATGTTGTTCCAACCCCGTAAGACTTTCGTTCATCTTCAGAACACAAACTAAGATATTTTTGATTAAATCTGAGAGCTGGATCACTCCTCCATAGGCTTCTTAAGGGATCGAAACTGGCCGGCCCAAAAGTTATGAAAGACATCGTTAAAATAGTCCGAGTGACTACAGTGGCTCAATCTTAAAGGGGTCTTATAATGGTACATGCACTTTTACAAGTTGATTGTACTGAAATGTGTGTTGGCAGTGCCTGTACACAACCATCATATAATGATAAAAATCCATCCAGTGTTTTTGTTTTAATCTCCTTATATGTTTTCCCCTGCCTCAAATCGAGCCGTTCGACCGTGTGACGTCACACGCTCGGAAGCCCCTCCCATGATTGTTGATTGACAGGAGCGTTTCAACACAGACCCGCCCTCGCTCATGAGCGAGCTGTCAATCATAGTCTGCGCGGACCGGCGCGGTCATTGTTGATATGCTGGAGCACTGTCTATGAGCAGAATGGCGTCTAAGCGATTGTGGTGTTCTGTTCTTGGGTGCAATAACGAACACAGCAGTCATTTTAATGTTCCTAAATCCGAAACGCTGAAGATGCAGTGGCTGAGTTTGTTTTCGAAGGGAATATTCCCCACGAGCAACGTCAATGCTCTCATGTTTGCGCGAATCATTTCTCACCAGACTGCTTTATAAACGAGGGTCAGTATAAAGCTGGATTTGCTAAGAAGCTGCTCCTGAAAAAAGATCGGTACCAGATATTCGTGTTCCTGCTGAATCTCCAGAAGAACGGAAGTGAGTGTAAGGTTTTATTAAACTTTATATTAATATTTATATTAATCCTTGTAAATCGCTAGCTGCAAGCTTCACAATGAATGCGTCTAAGGTTTACACTCAGGGTACATTACGGCATGTTTTCTATGTATGACGTTCTCAATATAATGCATAATCCCACGTTTATACTGAACAACGTGTTATGGTTATTGTGTTATTGTGTTACAAACGGTGTATGCACAGAACAGAGAGGCGGAGTCAGCAAAGCTCATTATCATTTAAAGTCATATGCACTGAAACGGCGTGCTGAAAACAGAGCTGTTTTTTACCAGGTAAAATAAGTGTTTTCTTACAATACTAATGAGAATTTTTAATTAAAGTATATTACAAACTTTTAATTTAGACCCTAAAGAATCATATTAGCTTGTACAAAAATGGCATTATATGACCCCTTTAAGCTTATCAAGCGACGAGAATACTTTTTGTGCACAAAAAACAAACAAAAATAATGACTTTATTCCACTATTCATTTCCTTCTCTGTTGGCCTCGAGTGAGTTCACGTAGTGATATTGCGCAAAGCTTTTGTGTTGTACGTCACACGTAGGCTCACTATTGGCCGACGCTGGTCATGTGATGTGTGACGTACAACACAGAAGCGCTGCGCTGTTACACTACGTGAACTCACTCGAGGCCCACAGAGAAGGAAATGAATAGTGGAATAAAGTCGTTATTTTTGTTTGTTTTTTGCGCACAAAAAGTATTCTCGTCGCTTGATAAACTTAAGGTTGAGCCACTGTAGTCACTCGGACTATTTTAACGATGTCTTTCATAAATTTTTTGGGCCGGCCAGTTTCGATCCCTTAAGAAGCCTATGGAGGAGTGATCCAGCTCTCAGATTTAATCAAAAATATCTTAATTTGTGTTCCGAAGATGAACAAAAGTCTTACGGGGTTGGAACAACATGAGGGTGAGTAATTACTGACAGAATTTTCATTTTTGGATGAACTATCCCTTTAAGCATTAGATTTCACAAAATGGAATATGTCCAGAATATTACACTTTATTTTGATGGTCCCCTTTAGACATTCTGTTGATTATAAACGCTGCAACTAACTCTCAGAGTATAGGCCTATTAGTAGAATATTAGTGTTAGGGTTAGTAGAATGAGTGAACATGTACTTGCAAATATATGTAGGGGACGATCACAATAAAGTGTTATTATTAAGCAGACAGCTACTAATACTCTAATGAGAGTTATGTGCAACGTTATAGTCAATAGAATGTCTAAAGGGATCATCAGAATATAGTCTAATCAAAAACGAACTTTGATTGGTCAAAGTCAATTCGATTCGTGACAGAATACAGTTCTGTGTTGACCTGACCAGGTGTTGTTAGTCAAAGGACTTTCGAAGCAAAGCTAATCGTGATGTGATGCAAAGGCATGCGACTAAACGTGCATCATCAATCTATGTCTTTCCTTTTCATTTGCTTTATGACCCCCCACCTCACGACATTGGCTGATGACTTCACTGTTTCTCTTTCCACATCATCAGTCCCACCGTGAGACAATGAGTCCCCTGTGCACCTCCCCTAATGAACGACTCCATCCTTTCCTCTGTCAGAGGTTCAGCCCACATCCTTCCTCGTTTCCTACTATGTTTCCCATCCTCCTCGTGTATCCTGCCTCCTGCCTGCAACTCAAATCTGGAGACTAACTTCCTTA
Source organism: Rhinichthys klamathensis goyatoka (assembly GCF_029890125.1). Taxonomy (NCBI): domain Eukaryota; kingdom Metazoa; phylum Chordata; class Actinopteri; order Cypriniformes; family Leuciscidae; genus Rhinichthys; species Rhinichthys klamathensis. The sequence continues at coordinate 5,407,391 of NW_026606607.1, read as the reverse complement.
ACCCCCGCGACGTCCCACCCGCACCCATGCTGCACACTGCCAGGAAGTTGCACCTGCTTGAAACGGCTTGAGTTCCTACCTAGTGCTAAACTGTGTTATTGATTCAAATCTCAGTTCCATTGAATTCAAGACGCCACGGATGATGAAACATTCCCTGGAAATCATGTTTTGAAGAGTCTTATTCTCATTGGTCTATGGTTTAGAGATGAGAATAGGCTACCTCTTTTACTTGGCTTTTTTAGATTCAGATTTCTAAAAGTCCAGGCGCAATCCTTTAAATTAATAATTTGACATATTCTATCCTATGTATGTATGTACAGTAAGTAGGCATTTATTTATCTATGTATTTATTAATTCATTTATGCTGATTTTCCAAAACCCTAACACACTTAAAAAGAAAGGCATACAATAAACTGAATTCACCCCTTCTATGATAGGCATATTTTTAATTTGAGAATAATTGTTTATCTTTTTTATAAATATTTTTCAAATGTCAGAGGGACACAAATACTCTAAAGAAAATAGTATTTAACATTATAGTATTACAACACACGTTTTATGCCACTCCACATCAAATATTTTTCCAAATGTGTGTACACACACACACACACACCCTTATGACTGTGTCAATGTCAATGAGCATCAGATAGATTTACATTTTTATGAGAATGAAAAGCAATAATATTTTTTTTTACTTTGAAAAACATATTTAAAAATGTTTTTGATGATAATGATTAAGATGTGTACACTTACACGTAATCAAGGTGTAATGTTATTGCTTTTTACTTGACATTTTTAGAGTCAAATTAAATATGAAAGAAGTTTTTTCAAAAAGATATGAAACTATGTGTCAACAAACTGCATGACCATTCATGTCTGTAGTATTCGCAGTAATACGATGTGTTGCCTCATGAGAAATATGAGATTAAAAATATAATTTTGATGTTTTGGAATTTGCAAAGAAATACCTCAGCTCTCAGGGTCACATGCCTCACAGTTTCTGTGTGCGAGTCAAGAATGCTTGCCCATCGGATCAGAGTTTCTCCAAGTCCTGCAAGAGATCATGCCTTTATTGATAAGCAGCTTCTCCTTCTCAGCACTGCCTACACATGTAATCTATCATGACCTTTGACCTCCCTCGACCCCAGTGCCGCTACCAAACTTGTATTTTCTTGCTGAGTGTGCACTGTGTAAATGATGTCACTGTTAAAAATTTTATAAGCAGCTCATGACTTTTAAAGACTCTGCGCTCAGTTCGACATCTGACCCTGTACTCTTCCCATGACACACTCATATACACATGCACATACATCGCAGAACTTGTATGGCTGAACTCTATCATGTGTTTGACCATTCCTGATCACACAGAACAGGCTCCAGGGAACTGCTGATCATCAGTTGAGTCTGACTCATCTGTCGGTATTTCTCTCTCTCTCTCGATCTCTCTCTTTTGCAACACATCTGACATGAGATACAAGAGCTCTATTGACTCATTGACACATCGATCCTCTTGTTGCGGGCCATTCGGCGATCATTTTAAGGCAGCAAATATGAGAACAGGCTTCTTTTAGTTTTGCATTTAAAAAAAAAAATCACGATATGCACATATTTTGAAAAAAATAGGTGTCTTTTAATTACACCTACATAAAGAATATTTATATAGCATTTTCAGCTTTTTAGTAAAAAAAAAAATCTTAAATTATTATTAAATTAGTTAAAATTGTATTGCCAAATAGATGCTTGTGTACAGAAATGTAATTCACCTTATGTTAGGTTAGGATTGGTATTAAATGATAATGAGGCCTACAGCCATAAAATGAAAAGGAAAAAAAATTAAAAACATTAAAACAGTGTTTAATAATATTTCAAGTATTTAATAATATTTTAGTAATAATTTAAAAAGTAAATTATTAACTTTCGTTTTATATTTTTTGTTTTCATTTTAATTTTAGTGATTTTGTCATGAACTTTTGTCATTTTTATTATTTAAAAATATATATATATATATTTTAAGTTTACGTTTTTCATAACTATTTAATTTTATATAAAATTATAATGTTTAATAACTAGTTTTATACTACTTATATTTTATTTAAAACAAAGATAAGACAAGGTGCTAAAAAACAGAATGCAACCAAAAAAATACAAACCTTTAAAGCCAGGCTCGGGTTACAGGAGTTTCCGCCGATTTATGTCTGAATGATTTACCCCTCCGACATTCGCGAAAAAAATGCGTCCAGGGCAACGGTCAGTTCTGACGGAACATTTGAAATGGCGACTGTGAAACAACACGCAGCTGTACGAGTCCTTTGGACAACGGAGATGGAGGAACGGCTGGTCGAAAGATGGCAACAACTCAGCTGTTTTTCTCACTACATAGAATAAGTATCGATACAACAAGATGCCGCGACACAGTATGCATTTTGTTTACAACATCGATCCCGCTTCCCCGTGAGATCACGTGAGGTGCTAAACCTGGCATGATAACCTTAAAGGGACAATGTGTACTTTTTTATGTATTTTATTATTTAAAATCAATATTTTTATTCATAAATATGTCCTCAATGGTGTACAAATACCTCTGCCAATTATCTGACTTATCCTCGTAAACGAACAATTTATTTTCTTTATATACATGGGACGGTAGGTCCACGGAGGCTTCCATGTAGTTCCGCCATCTTGAAAAACTATAATAGCAGAGAGGGACAAAAAGTACTTGGCCAACGCATTTCCACAGCGCGTTTTCATTCAGAGCCAGCGTGACGTAACTGAACGCAGCAGAAGCGGAGGAGCAGAGCAGTGAGAGGCGCTTGTCACGGCCCCGGCAAGTTTAAAAGGCTGCATTCCAAATCCTCGTCGCCAGAAAAGTCCAAAATAGATCGTAATAGGAAACGTGACCGGAGATTACAAAAAACACGAGTTAATGTCGGGATAGCTTTTTCCAGGTGGATAGAGGAGAAAGATTTCAAAAGAGACGCTGAAGTCCTGCTTTCTTCTCGACAGGTAAGTCACTACAGTCTTAATTACAAGCTTTTTTTCATTGTTTGGTTGTGTACTTTATTTTATAGACAGATGAACATTTATAGTTAAAAGTTGATGATGATATCTGACAATGCACGTACTTCAGAAAATATAACGAATAATGAATGCATAACTACTTATTACAATAGTTCATGTTTTTCACAGTCAGTAATTCATTCATTTGTTCGTTGTGTCAAGTTGCTGTTTGTTTGAAATAACAAACTGTTCACTCGAAGAAACACTCGACGAAGTGCTATTAGAAGACATCCTGTCATAGCTTTTTGGTACATAATGGCTACCGTAGATCCAACGCGCATTTGAAAAAGCAAGTCGCTGGAGAGCACAATTCGTTTGAATGCAAAATACATTTTCACCGCTAGATGGGATAAATTCCTACACATTGTCCCTTTATAATATTTTGTAGTGATTGTAGTGATATCTTGTAGATTTTCAAATTTTGTAGTGTGTGTGCAGGTTTGAGATTTGAAAGAAGAAAATCTGTAAAGAGTCTCCTTATGTGCGTGATGCAACCAGATTTCACAATCGGTTAAGATTTAAAAACTCCTGTTGTTTGAGCCCGTATTAAACCATGAAACCCATTCCTTATTCGCATACTGAGTGCCTATGAAAATCATCTACAGCAAAAACAGCTTAATCAGTGTTCAAAACAACAAAATCAAAAGATCGAACAAACAAGCATCCCCTGGTGTTGTCATAGTTGTGTTACCAGGATACATAACAATGTGCTATCGAAACTCCATAACAGGAAATGATTTCACTATCTGTTTCCTTTAATGTGCAACCTGATGCGACCCAGCAAAAGCACTTGCATGATGCGTTAATGGAAATCGTAGTGTGACATATGAATGTGTACAGGCAGAAGTGTTAGTGCTTATCACACAGAAGAGGTTTCACACACAGCAGGGGAAGCTAAACTTTTTGACAGCAGACCACATACTCGATGAAAAATTGAGTCTAGGAGGAGGCTGGGCTGTTTTGCCAACAAGCAGGCAATCCATCAATTAAAACTTGGTAAAACATCTTCCCTAATTCACTTTTCATGCTTGTAGGAACAGTTATTTTGCCCCAGGATTTAATTTCACGAGTGGCCTCTAAATATATTTGGACAGCTAAGTCGCACTTAAAAAATTAATTGTATGGCATTAGATACAAAATAACAAAACTGGCATTTATTTTGAAGAAAGATAGCACACGCACACTTTTCAAGCTACTTTCTTTGCAAAAATAAAAGATTCTCATCATCAAATGTTAGCAGAACATTTTTGTAGAATCTAAACGTGAACGTGAGAAGAGAACAAACTGAATATCACCCTGGGACCAATTAAACGTGTAACTAATAATGTCTAGGAAAAAAAAATGCTAGTTCTGAGAAAAGCTCAAGTAGCATTTGTTTAATCTTGGTTTTGATATTTTATTTGAAGAACCAAAACCCCCCCCCCCCCCCCCCCAAAAAAAAAAGATATCGAGGCCAAGAATTTGTTTTACTTAAATGCCTAATTTCTTCAGAATATTCCTTGTTTCTTCGGGATGTTTATATTCTTTAGAATATCTTCTTTTGTGTTCTGCAGAATAAAGAAAGTCATGCAGGTTTGGACAACACAATCTCATGGCAATTCATGACTAATTTAATTTACGTTTCGGCAAATTGGTAGCTAATTTGTACAATCTCATTCATACGTTTTCGTATGATCTGCTTAGGCGTGGGTCTTCGTTCTTACTTCTTTCTAATAATTGAGTTTGTACGATTCACAATATACCAATATTGATGCATAAGATGGTATTTTGAGCAGCTGAGAACTCGGGAAGAGCTTATAAAATGTGAATAGGAGTCAAAACAGCAGCAGGAATCCCTCCGTCACACAAACAAACGAAGATCTGCTGTGAGAAGACTCTGTTCTGATGCCTGTACTGAACTGTGATGTGCAACATCGCGACTATGACAAAAAAAAAAAACAGGTATTCTTGAGTATTCTGTCCTTTTTAGGGTCGCATTTGGTGACATCACATCCTGTTTTTGGTTGGTTTACATGTCTTTGGTCCGTTTTGCGTTCATATCTCATTAGATCCGCGCCAGAGTTTATTTGGAAGTGGACCGAGATCCATCTTTTCAGCGTCTCGGTCCGCTTGTTTGGTGCGCATCAGGGTTCAGATGTCAGCGTTCACACTTATTCAAATGAACCGCACTAACAGAGCAAACCAACTATAAGTGTGAACACCCTAAGTGTCCAAACACTTGAACAGCACTAACAGAGCAATCGCACCAGGGTTCGTTTTAATCCAACCAAACATGCCTATGCCGGTCCGGATCAAAATTAACCAAGCGAACCAACTACAAGTGGGAACACCCTAAGTGTCCAAACACTTTATGGGGTCACTGTATGCTATAGTTTATAGTGGCCCCTTTTTTAAGCCCTAAATCCAAATTATGTATTTTCTTTGTTTGAAAACGTTACTTACGGAGCGACATGGCTGTTATACATCTGGAGGTTGTCACAGAGGGTATACGTACAAAAGGGAGGGCGGATGGGATAAGTGTGGACGACAGGGTGCCGATCAAGAGCGTAGGGGTCAGACGTGGTGACATCTCTGGGAATGTATGCTGATATATGCCAGGTCAAAGTCAGGAGGGCTCAACATGGAAGATAAGATTTGCAGGCAGAAGCCAACCAGGAGAACCTCAGGATCTCTCTGACCTCAGGAAGAATGTGAAGGCTATCACACACATACACTTACACTCACTTTCACTGTCACACAAAACAGGCAGACTTTAATTGTGCTGCTTTGGTTTTCATCCAAAAGACAGCCATTATAGTTAAGAGTTCACAAAAAAAATTAAAGCTTTGTCATAAGCAGGACTTGACATTAACACCCGCCAACCCATCAAATGCAAGTGTATTTCAGCAGTGGCGTGTAATGCAGTCACTCATACTAGCCACTTTGGAGGGTTGAATGTTATATATAATATATAAAGTTTTCAACTAGTCTTTTAGAATTTAAAGTTTATTATTCCATGCATCTGAAATAAACTAAGTCCAATGTAGTGTTGTCAAAAATATATATATTTCGATACATATCGATTGTTGTATATGTGAGTTACACACAAACCCGCCCCTCTCCTCACTCACTCGTTTTATTTGCTCCGGATGAATATTGTTGCTGTTACAGGGCTTGAATTTCAGCGTGGGATTGCGCATAATTTTACTCATTCCCGCAGATTTCGTGCTCACACCTAAAGGCGGCACATAAAGCCGCTTCTCAGCACTAAATTTCGTTCTTTTTCACTGCTTATTGCGGTTAAACAGTCAAATACACACAAAATAATGTCAAAATGCCGGTCTTGGCGAGTATTCACGTAAACACAGTCAATTATGTTTTAAGTGAATGTAAACGGTTGAGAGAGAAAACGCATGTGTAACAGTATAATGGATCAGCGCATCAGGTCTTAAAGTGACAGCCGCCTAATATACCTGCTGCCAAATTATGAATATGCCAGTTTTCCCCCATGGTATCAATGTCAAAATTGTGGCCAGTGAAAACAGTAACTTTGGAAAACCACTAGCCACAGTGGCTGGTGAGCAAAAAAAGTTAATGTCAAGCCCTGATCATAATGTACCACACTCATGTCGTTTCAAACTTTTATGACTATATTTCTTCTGTGGAGCATAAAATTAGAACATTTGAAGAATGTTCATGCTGCTCTTCAGGCAATGAAAGTGACCATGGACTACAGAGCTTCAAAAATAGCACAAAAAAAAGCATGATAAAGGAAAGATGCATGTAGTCCATATGACTTGTGCGCAATATTTCAAGTCATACGAAAACTTTGAGTGAGGAACAGACCAAAATGTACCTCATAATTCAATGAAAAGCTCTGGCGTAGCTCCTTTTTTAAATCATGGTGCGTCAAAGACACGTCATGGCAGGTGACATGCAAAGTTTGAATATGTGGAAGAATTTCAGTGAATCTGAATAAAAAAATTTTTGGCCTGATGAATCATATAAAGTACTTTTATGGTACAGTTCTTCAATTATGTTTTGAGCTCTCCAACTCCAAGAAAGTTGAGTTTGAACAACTTGAGGGAGAATAAATGATTGAAAATATTTAGATAAACTATCCTTTTAAGACAAAAACACACTTTACCCTATTATTTCATATAAAGGCCTCAGCGTATCTTCTAGTCAGACTGTAGTTACTACAAAGAGTTCAATAGTAGAGTCACTATTAATCTCTCTAATGTAATCTTTTCAGCATGGTTTTATCTCAGAGCAACTTTCAAGTCTCCACACACATATTCACAGGACATCCAGCCTCTCCCAGGTCTCTCATTCACTCACACTGTGAGTTTTTCTCTCGTGCAGATAAAGGGCCACTGGAGACTGTCACTTTGGTGTCTGCCTTTTAAATAATTTGTAGCATTTGGCCCTGAAAGAGAAGCTCCTGCCCCTACCATGGGGAGGATTTCAAAAGCAGAGTAATGTTCCCAGAAAACATGGCAGGAATTTGGCTGCAGGGCAGATGGGTATCCTTTCAGAGTGAAGGTGGAATCTGTCTCGCGGGACTCAGCCGTGCCAATTTTATGAAGGCAGAGAGAAAGACAGCGAGAGAAACCAAAACAGAGAGAGAGAAAAAAGCGCAAACGTAAACAAATAGCGATAAAATTGTGAAAGGAGCCCTGTGCCGTTTGTTTGCCGATTAGAAGTACAGAGAGTCTTTTCGCCACTGAGGAATAGAGCACGTCTATGTGATGTTTGCCGAAGCAAACAAACAAACAACAGGGTTTTTTTGTGTTTCTTTTTAAGTCTACACCTAAAATGTGTGAAAACACACACATACAAGCCTCTGAGCTCCCAGAGTCAAGCTAAGCACTCAAAAAGACGTATTTCCCAAAAGAAATGCTATTTTTTTGTTATTAAAAAAATGAAAGTTCTGTTATTATTTACTAAGCCCCAAGTTGTTCCAAATCTGTATGACTTTTTCTCTTCTGTGGAACATTTTGAAGGATATTTCGTAACATCCAAGCTGCTCTTCACCAAACAAAAGCATGTAGCGACCGTCAAACTGCAACAGAAGAAAAAAGCGCCATACAAGTGGTCAGTTTGACTCATGCGCTCATATTCAAGTCTTCTGAAGCCATATGATGGCTTTGGAGGAGTAACAGCAGACTTTGGAAAGTAGTATGCACTTTTATGGTGCTCTTTTGGAGCTTGACAGCCCCTGGTTAATGTATGCTTTCATTACATGAAACGAGCAGCGGAATGGAATGAAGGCCACTATAATGACAGAATGTTCATATTTAGGTAAAATATTCCTTTAAAACGCGTTTCTGAGTTAAGAAGTGCGGCTAATTGCACTGCAGTTGTTGTGTACTTCAAATCTTTAAAGTATATTTTAATTACAGTACTTGCAGATAATATAATATTAATGAAATAAAAGGCAATACAAGTGTGTTATTCCATTTATAGTTAATATGTTTTAAATGTGCTAAATTTTCATTTTGAGCAATTGCAAATGTTTGTAATGCATGACATACAACTTTCAATAGAAATTACATTAAGGTATATTTTTAGTTTACAGTACCAAGAATGCTTGCCAGCACATTCAGCAGAACACTTAACCATATTAGAAGTGTATACATATAATTACATCACATTCTCAAGATGTACTTAAGTTCTACTGAAGTGGGCCAGCACTATAAAGTTCAGCTAACTGTAATTAAAAAAATAACACATGTTCATTTAAATGCAATTTACAAGTAAATATGTGTAAGAAACCAAACATTTAGTTCACGCTTAAGTATAATCTTTTAACGTTTATTATTTTCTTTAATAAGGGTGTTGCCTGCTCTTAAGCAATAGATCTCACACAATTAACAATATAATCATTTGTTGATACACCCTTGAACGATCTTATAGTGAAAAGTTTAAGGCCTCACTCAAGGCCAGAATTGCTAAACAAATATATGCTAATTGCTAAGGTTGACACATGACCTCTTTCTACTTAAAAAAAAAGGTGTGTCTTTCCAAATACAATAGATACATTCTGATAAAAATAGTGGACTTTGGATTAAAAGCATGAAGACAAATATTAACTTAGGATGTGAAAACGGCTAACGCCCAGTCAGAGGGAGACACTAGCTATGTTTCCATCCATCTATTTGTATGCTCATTTTGGGATATTGCTGGATGGAAACGCCAAGGAGTGCATTAAAAAAAAACACATTGGATACATTTGTATCCAATAAGAAAACATGCCCATAAACTACGATGGAAACACATTTACTGAATAAATTCCCCTCTTATACCATGGTTAAAAGCTCATGTTTGCAGCGCAATATTTGACCGTAAGGGTTAAAATGGTAGCTATTAATATAAATTTAAATGTAGTACAGTTAAAATTATAATCATAATGTGCTTAGTATGTTAGTCGACATCAAAATAAGTGTACTTCTTTAAAGCATGACAAAGTTTATTAAACACTAAGTGGATATTAAATTAAGATTTGCAGTACAAGTGCATAATTAAAGCAGCACTAAGTAGGAATTCCGTTTTTGTCAAACAGCGACCCCTAGAGTCGCTGTGGAGCACTTGTACTGTCGTGAATAGCACTCACGCAGAGATGGCTCGCACTCACGGCCGGATCCCCTCCCCCTGTACACCGGTACCTGTTCAGTAGGATGGACGCTGTAACGAGTGGAAATAAGGTATGGCCCCTTTAAGAGCTGCACGCGCCCAACACCACATGTATACGGCGCCGGGTTATTTCTGTTTGATGCTCATTTTATCAAAATTTTATCAGATCTGTTTTTTGCCGTAAAGCAATGCGTTACCTTGCGAGACCTGATATCACACGATACCGCCGGCCCAAAGTTGCAAGGGTGGTTTTGCGGCTCCCTGGTGGGGGGTGCGAGACGACCACCATTCAACACGAAATCAGTAATATAAACATTACAATGACTCCAAAGCTGTTTGGTTAAGGTAAAAAAGTTACTTAGTTCACCTTTAAATTACCTCTTTTTCCAAAAGGAGTGAATGTATAAAGTATAATGGATTTTTTTGCCTTTTTGAGGTACCGGTAGTATTCAGGTCTGTAGCATAAACGTGCAGGACTTTAATACTTTTTTAAAGATGTTAAACACAAGTTTGAACAATTCTAATGTGTCTTTCCAAGCTTGACTAATAATATATATTGTATTGTGAACAGACTCCCAGGAGGATTACGTGCAGTGTTCAGACCGCATATGGTGTTGCGCTGGTGGACATATTTGTTAAGGGAACTGCGTGGGTTGCTGAGCCACAGGGGGGGGGGGGTCTTCAAATGTGCTGCATGTTCACACATGTTATCAACTGTACAGTTTGTTAAAGCATCAGTTCCTCCTCAATGGAAATCAATGTTCCGCTGGGAACTAATTGTCTCGCTAGGTCTTGGGTTCTTTGATGTACTGCACAGCCCTCCAAAACTGTTTATTCCCAATTATCAATGTTGAAATTACAGTCAACCCCCCAAAAAAAGCAAAGTCTGCGTCAGAGGTGAAGGAGCGAGTGTTTCTGGCCGTATACTAGTATAAAGAACCGGTTTAACTTTGCATGAACCAATTACATCAGGTTGCAGGATCTCGTTTCTACAGAACTGTCATCACTACTGCGTTTTTAGTGCTGATAAGAGTATGCGCTTGTGTCCGGGAGATCTGTCTCGCATGTGTGTGACGTATGCATGTGTGTGTGTGCCACTGATCGTTCAACAGGCGGTTTCTATTAACACTTTCAATCAGAAACACACTTGACCTGACTTACAGCAAGCCTTCCAACATCATTCAGAACACACGCTTGATATCGGGCCCCTGTCCTTACCTAAGCCTGAACCTCCCATGGGGCCGGCGCTTTTCTGTCAGATAACTGAGTTTTCAGTATGCAATGACTTCTCAAGGTTAATCTTTCCCAGCATCCCCTTCTCGCCCCGTAAGCTTCGTAAAATCCGTCATTCTGCATATCACCATCATAATGGAGCCAGAAAAAGAAGGCAACCTCTGTTCTGCACTGTATCCTTCTTAATAACTCTAGATGTCCAGGAAATGTTTAAGGCTCTACATCTTGTAACAATTCATCTGGGGTCTCTTCCGATCAATCAGAAGCAGAAAAGGATGCTTTTTGAGCTAGTCACCAGCAAAACACAATTTTGTGCAATGAAGAAAGTGTTAAAAAGTAGAACTGAACTCATCTTTACCCCTGCATAGCGAACAGAGACGGTCATGTTACATTTCTTGGTTTGGATGTGAATGAAAGCCCAGAGTAAATGTGTAATTACTTCAGGCAAATTCAAAACTTGCCATGTAGAAACTGCACAACAGTGACTAAGTACAAGTTTAGAGTGAAGTCGTAAATTGCCTCTTGTGAGTTTAGTGTTCTTGGTAAACAAATCACAAGTTAATTTTTGCACATAGCATGCTTACTGCTTTATTTAACTTTAAAGAGGTTTATTATATGCTGCATGAGCTTCATATATAAAACATGTGCATAAGCAATGTTCCAAAATACAGGTGAAGTTCAGGGCAGATCGTAAATTCTTCCTCTTATAACATCCATAAAGTTTAAACTTTACCAGGTGGGCTGCAGGAATATAGATCAAGATTTACATCCTGCCCCAGATGTAAACAAAAGCAGTTTAATAAACGCATTTATTTGAATAGACTCTAATCTATTTATGTCGATGCATCCATAAGCCGGTTTGCCATTTACTTAACATTCTCAGCAATGATGTTTTTATATAAAATCCTATTTATTAATGTCAAAATAATTCCCGTAGATGCATTAGCTGATCATCAGAGACGGACGCTTTACTAGACTCGTGAGCGCGGGATAATAGCGGTTTAAAAGCTGGTGTAATTTGTCACCTTTGTTTGTTCTCCTGGTAGTAAACTACACCAGCAAGGACAAGCAAAGATCCACGGGAACCTCTTGGCGGGCGGCCAAGGCTGGAACGCCAACACAAGGGGATATAAAATAGGAGTCCGCCTTCCATTATCAATCATTTTTAGGGCTGCCAGGAGAGTGATTGTATGTAGTGTGTTACAACATATTCAAGCGGATGGGCTCCTGAACATATACGGCCAAGAACATCGCTATAAATACATCTGCCATGGGTAGTTCCCCAAACTCTCATATGTTTATCTAGGCACTGATCGAGTTGGTAATGCATTGGACGACTGACAAAAGAAAGAAAAGCGAAACAGATGTTGAGCTGATGAAAGGCATTTATGAACTGCTTAGCTTCGCATGTCATTCATGTCAACTGGACGCGGGGCAGATGCTACAGAGCAGAACGTAGGAACCACAGCACCTGATGGCTGCCCGAAGTGCAAGTGGTTTGGAAAAAAGCTTATACCACTTTCAAAAAAAGTTTAAATCTGATGTCATGTGGTGTAACTATCAGATGCATTATTTTTTTTTGTGAAAACACATCATGTGAATGTACACATCTTCAACATTTTTATCATTATCCATATTTGAAATGTATTTTTCTAAATATGTGTATATTTTATGTTTTGTTTTTATTTTATAAAATAATAATGTTCGGTATTGGCTGATTTATGTTCATTTGTAATGTTATTATTATTGGCCCGATAAGAAAATTTCCCTGATATTAAAGCTGATAAATAATGGATTATTTCCTTCAGCTGAGACACTTCACTGTTCGCCATGATGGTTTAGAATTGCTTGAAATATGATTGAAATCACTTCAAAAAGGAAAATATGGTTAAGTGCAACATGCAGCGCAAGCACGTAATATGGTTCTCTTTCAAGAGTTAAATTGGGACAATTTTTTTTTTTCACATTTATATATATATATATATACAGTCGTGCTCAGAATTAATGGCACCCCTGGTAAATATGATCAAAACTGGCTGTAAAAAAAAAAAAAATCTGCATCGTTTTGAATGTGAAAACAAATATTGCAGATTTATAAAAAAAAAAAAAAAAAATCTGCAATATTTTGAATGGAAGATCAAAAGGATAAACGATGCAGATTTAGTTTTTACAGCCAGTTTTGATCATTTTTACCAGGGGTGCCATTAATTCTGAGCACGACTGTATGTATATATATATATATATATATATATTTAAAAAAATATAGCATGTTCATCATAGAAGATGTGTATTTAAGTCATAGTATACATGAATTGCATTATTACCATATTCTTGAATAAATAAATAGGAAATTACAATCAATCATTTTGAATTAATCATCCAACCCAGATTTTCAATGTGATCTTTTGGACCTCACTGTACATTCAGCACAGTTGTTTAATATTCCCCCCCCCCTAATTTCGTACTTGGTTTACCATCCCTGTTAGAGAAAAATTACTTTTCAAATTCATGTCATAGTTCTCTTTTCATTTCCAGTCAATCAAAGCACTCGATTTTTGTGGAAGATGGACCTTGATTAATGGACATGATATGACCACAAAACACCGGTGCGGTGCGGGCCGATGATAATGGACTGTGCGCAAACACAGGCTTGCAAATTAAATGAGTCTCGTAAGAGTTTTTTTGTGGCCGATATTTCAGTGCCTGGGACAGCATGACATTATTCTATACAAATGAAGCGGGCAGGGGGACATCGCTTGTAACATGAAGCAGAAAAATAGCGGCTCTCACCCAGCACTCTCGCTGAATAAATTATGTGCAAGAACAAAGCCTGCCAGCGGCTTCAGAATCTCTTTTTAATACAGTGGGACCTGAGAATGGGTCAACCTGCCTGTATTAAATACAGCTTAACATTTTCGACCAGGAACCACCATGTCCACCAGAGCTGTTAATTTCTCGTTATGTTAGGAGAAAGTGTTTCTCCCCCAATCTCATACGGTTCAAAAAACAGGTATAGAACAGAAACTTTGACACGATTTTGTTGTCTACTTTTTTACAAATGGTGCTTGGGTAGTTTACATTTACAACATATAAAACTCAGAAAGCACCAGGAACAGTAAGGTGATACATGTGAAGGTAATCAATGTATTATTGTTATTTATTTATTTTTTTAAATCAGAGCTTGGTGTAGTAATCTGCAACGCATGCTTTCTTCTTTCAGCTATATTTAAAAACTCACACTCTCAATAAAATCACAAAAAGGCTAAATATATATAAAAGTGAGACGAAGTGTGTGTGTGTGACGTTTCTGCACCACTAGTGTCACCAGACAGATTTGGAAAAATAATAGCTGTTTTCAAACAGGTTTCCAAAACACTCCCCACATCTGCCATTGGTTGAACTAACAGATGATCCCGCCCCAAAACACATCATTGGCTGGGCCAGACGGGATGGTAAAGCAAACAGAACTTTTTTTGCTTTCAAAACATTGTGTTTAAACTTAGGTCAAACAAAATAGCTTTTTTAGTTTTAGTAGTCTCTGTATATTAAACTGGGTTAGGAGAAAGTATTTTAATATCTGAAAAAATACATCAGCTATAAAGGCTAATATGAGAGTTTAGTAAACCTTTACGTCACCTGGATGTCCTGAAACCTTGATGTTCTCATGGTGTAATTCTTGATGTCATCCGGAATATGTGTGTGCAAACACATAAGCATGTAGCCCGGGCTTGAATAACACACTCTTTGACCCTTTGTGGCATCGGTCATGCTTAACAATGGAGAGCGTCAACATTCCCTGGAAAACGCTGTCATAGTTCAACAGTTCTTATCACGTGATACTCAAAAACAGGATAACTTTGGATAACTAACAACATAATCAAAACTTTAGAGGACATGGGTTCATCTCAATAAAAAAAAATAAAAAAAACCCTACATTTTCCTATTCCTCTGTGTGACCTTCCAGAGAAAAGTTTATGGGACATCTCTTTGTTTCTGCAGTAACTAACTTCATTCTAGGCCTACAGGAAAAGTTTGTATGGTAATAACTGTGGAAAACTTGGCTCCTCTCAAAGCCTGACTATCCTCACCTGTTTAATCAGGCCAGATTCTTACAAAGGTCATTCCGCTGCATCCGAAATACAGACTGCAAATGTTATCCCTTGTTTGGAATTGCAAAGGGCTCCACTTAAAACATTTGCCTTTGCACTATTTTTTCCTGCAAGTCTGGCCATTAACCTTTGCAAAAATCGAGTTTGGATTTGATAAACGGGACAGCATAATGTGCCTCGGCCTCCAAAAGTGGATTAGGCAACTCAGCCCTTTATCAACAAGGATGGGAATCACGGATAGAGAATAAACTAGGCAGACAGAATGAGGTAAACAGTATATGGGTCAGGAAGACATGGCTCCCGCTCATTATTTAACATGGTTTCACTGCTGCCTCTCTGGACTCCATCTGCTTGCATCTTATTGACGGCATATATTACAGTCGGAGGCAGCCGTTTCTACACAGTTCTCTCATTACAAGTCAGTCTTCCTCCGAGTGGGATTGGCTGTATCGATCCTTCAGATAACTAGCAAGTGCACCACCTTTCTGTTAAACCCAAAAGTGGCTCATTTTCCCAGTGAAGCGTTGTCAGATCGAGGCAGATTCAATTCTTGAAGTTCAAACCACAGCGTGGAGCGCTTTGAGCTTTCTTTCATAGTCATTATGGTCTGTAGGATGGAAAGTCAGTTTGTATTCTGTTCTCTGGCTACACCAAGTTCTCCATCAATTGAGTGGAAAGTAGAGGTGCTTGAATCCATTGAATCACCAAACCGGGAGCGTTTCTCTCAGGTCCCTTTAAGGTGAATGAGATTGTATTGTGATGCAAGGGATGCATCAGATTAACTTTTCTCTTTGACGGTTATTGGTAATTGCACTACCAGGATATCCTTCATACTGTATGAAGGGCCGTCAAGTAAAAAAAAAAAAAAAATAAGATACATATGCATTTCTTTTGATTTAAACCCATTTAAAAAGATTTAATGAGCACTGATATGACCATTGGATTTCAGCCAAACGATGGGCTCTAGGCATGCCTGCCTCGCTTGTCTACGGCGCATACAAATTTATGTAATGCTTCAATATGCTTTTAAATTGTCTCTCGGAGCGAGTCTCTATCTTGATTGCCTCAATTCACCGCTACCTCCATATGCATGCATGTATGGAGGTTACAGAACGCTATCACTCACAATCATTTTTCCATGGACTCATAATGCAATTACCTCTCATACAGCTCTCTGGCAATAAAGCAGAAATATTCATGCAAATCACACAGTTCATCTCAGATACATTCAGCCACTTGAAAGCCGTCAAAAATGCAGCGCCGTTTCCCCCTAAAGAAGCCTCTGACAGCAGGGTCTTTAAAATTGTCACGAATCACCAGCTATTCTCCTCTCTCACTTGACAGAAAGACAATGTATATGGATCACAGTGAGTTGGGTCCACTTAAAAAGCTCTGGTTGCGATGTTGGGAGTGCTGTCATTACTTTACTGAGGCACAGCTCAAGAGAAGAGCGAAAGAAATGGGGTACGAGGGGAAAGAGAGATGAAAGCAGAGAGTATGTCTCAGGGTCAGCTTTCAAAGAGCATCTCTTCAAATGTTATTCCCAGCCATTTCACCATCATTAACGGACCTTTAATCAGTGGAAACGGACCAAAAAATATCCATATATAATGACCTATGAAGTTAGACCTCAACAAAGAACTTGTTCTTTGGAAACATGTGACCTGCATTGCTCACAAAGAACCTTGCGTTTTGATTCGATGCGTTTTGAGTGAAACACAAACTTAACCTTTTAAGTGAAATATATGTAGGCTTATTGTGCTTTCCTTTCAAGACAGATGTGATATATTCCTATTTAGTTTTTGGAAGACCCTTTCACCTGACAGGTTTATCTGAAATAGGTGTCGAGAAGCCCAATCTGAAACATTCTCTGCCTGTCAATTATTTTGGATGTGGATTTGATGAATATTAGGTTTGCTGACATGCCTTTAAAGTCAGCAAGAAATGGAAATCGTTCTTGTCTATTAAATGCTTCTTAGTGATCTTATTGCGAATGCTTCATTCATGCAAATTTCATTTATATCATCATTAACTCCATCTCCCAGTGAAACAAAGGACATCTCCAATCATTTTGTCCGCCAAAACCCTGCACTTTTCTTACAATCAACTGCAAGCTTGCAATCAGATCTGCCTCCATCCAATTAACAACCAATGAAAAAGAACCAAGTCCCCGCTCTACATTTTCGATAATCCACTACACTTGGATGTACGTTTTGTCGAAACTTTAAAGTACGAAAAATGTCTGAGGCTGCGCCCGAAATCACATACTCTCTTGAATAGGTAAGTAATTATTTCACGACTGCTAAGAGAGTATAGTCTACATAGTATGAATGTGTGTAGTATGAATGTAATCTGGACGTACTACATTCCCCATGTTTATTATCATGTGACCTACCAGCATCAGTTACGTCGCTTCACTGCCATTCACAAATCCTCTCCCATGGACTCATGGGATAGTAAAGTGTCCATCGTATGCAGACTTCAGAATCTCGCCGGAAGGTACTTTTTTCCTACTCTTTTACTGTGAATTCGGACATGTCACATACTCTTTTTCTCCTATATAATTGGGAAGTATGTGATTTTGAGTGCAACCTAAAGGCCGGTTCTCACCGGGACGAATTTCACGCGCGATATTCGCCGACGTTTAACGCCTCGTGACTGAACAAAGGGCGCCAATGTGAGTGTGCACACCGACGCGAAAAACGCCACGCGTAAAAGTGTCATTTTTTTAAAAACGCCTCGGGTTCGTTTTTTTGGTTTGACGCGCCGTGTCAAAAACTATCCGACCAATGAGATTGGCGCTTTTGCTCACGTGTCTGGAGCTTCTGAAGTTACAGTAAAACACAACTTGGAGGCGCTCAAACACAAAACGGTCTTGCCGAGCACACATACGTAACGGCGAAGAAGATGCGCCAAGTAGCGTCTACACTACACCATAGATATCCATAATAAAGGCTAGATGTCTCGTCCGCGCTGCTGGCCAAATATGGCCTTTATTATGGATATCCAACACAGTCTCATGAAAGTGCGTATCTATACCACGAATGTCATTTCTCGTGCCATTTATACGCCAAAAATGGTTTTTGCGTGCATATGCTACGCACTGAAAACCCCTTGGGTAGGTTTAGGGGGGAGGGGGGTGGGGTGTGCGTGCATATTACACGCCATAAAGTGCGTATCATGCACGCGAAAACTGCGTATCATATAGACGCAAAAAACATTTTTGGCGTATAAATGGCACGAGAAATGACATTCGTGGTATAGATACGCACTTTCATGAGATCGGGCTCGGATATCTATGGTCTACACTGCCGGGAAGAAATAAGACGAGGAAGATGCGAGGCAAGATGAATGTAGAGCTGCTGGTCTCTGGTCTCGTTGGTGTCGGAAGTTCGGAACATAAAGAACTATGACGCGACAGCGACTACAACATAGGACTATTTCTGTTTTACATTAAGCACCATCTAATGTCAGGGAATGAATTTGCATGTTCACTCGGCTCATCGTCAGCGAAAATCGCTTGGGTGTGAACACAAAAAACGTGTTGAAAAACGCTAACGAATAACGCGCGCCGATATTCGTCCCGGTGTGTACGGGGCTTAACACTGACATGTCTAACGGAAGTTTCTGCAAACTTTTGCTTAACCAGTTTTATAATGTAATGTAATGTATTTACTTTGACTCACTGATTAAATAAATTAGCTTGAAAGTGAATGTTTTTAAACATTAGGCATAACTATTTACATCTCTCTATATGCTGCTACGTTCGGATGAATGCACCTTGGCGAAATCGAAGTAGTCCAAAATCAATTGCTCGGTCTATTGGACTTCCACAGAGGAATTTAAAAACAATCCCGAATGGTACATAGTTCTGTAATCTGAATCCACAAGTGCATTCTAAAGTTTGCTGTTGCAGTGACGATGATCCCACTCCTGCTGTAATTAGTGCATTAACTCACTCGCCATGCAGCAGAACATTGATGGAAACGTAGAGAAGAACATGCAAAGTCAGCGAAATCCTCTCACCTCACTCAATGAACCTCAGATGCACTGCTTTGCCTCTATTTCTAGCTCATGTTATGTAAGCATTTTGAAACATTATAATTGTTAAGTCCTGTCTGGGGAGTGCCGTTTAGCTTGGCATACTGAATATAGTACCATTAGCAATACTGGAATCTCACCAAGATACATATTCCATTATCTGTTACACTACATTATTTGTTCAGACAGAGCGTGGGAAGACAAAAAGTAATGCAGCCCTGCCTTGTTTAATATAGGTAACTGGCCAAAACCATTTTAAGCTAGCATACGTTTATGTACAATAGCCTGACAACACTGTTTCTTTAAATGTTTGCCTATGCACTGACTAGCTGCAAAAAACAATACAACTTTCATGAAAGTGGTAAATATAATGTAATTGCAATTTTAACTAATAAATGCTGACTAATAATAGCTGTTTCTAGCAATCAAATTTTAAAATGGAGGACATTATTTTGAAGATTTGTTTTCTGGTTACACTTTATGTCGATGATCCACTTTTCTGCTGACTATAAGTAACTTTTCAACTAAATGCCAACTCACTCTTATTAGAGTATTAGACTATTAGGTTAGGGTTAATGTTAATAAAATAAGTTGACGTGTAGCTCTAACGTTATTTATAGTCAGTAGAATGACTGTGTCACGGTTATGTTCAGTTTAGTTCATTTTCTGTCATGTCTGTATTAGTTCTTGTTTGTTTCTATGGCAACTCAATTGTTAATCTCATTCAGGTGTTTATTATTTAGTTCCTCATTTACTCTATCTATAAATATCCCGTTATGTTTATTCTGTTGTCGGTTCACATTATGTTTACACGTTAAAGAGTTGTTGCTATCATTGAGTCTATTAGTAATGTAATTTCATGTTTAATCATCTTCGCAGTGTGAGTTTCTTCTACAAAGCCTTTGCCTTTGTGACAGTCTGTTGGGGATCATCAAAATAAAGTGTTAGCAGATATTATTAATCAGACAGTCTGCAAATACATTGATGAGAGTTAGTTGACATGTAGCTGCAAAGTCACTTATAGAAGTAATAGTGTCTAAATGTTTAAATGTCTAACTATAGAATGTCTAAAGGTGACTATCAAAATAGTAGCCTATTAACTAAAAGGAAAAGGTTTTTTTTTTTTTTTTTTTTTTTTTACAATAGAAGTGAATGGGGTCCAAATTGGCATCCCAACATTCTTCGAAATATCAATTACATTCTTCAGATAAAAAAAAAAATGTCATACAGATTTGGAATGACATTAGGATTTCATTGATTTAAATTTTTGGGTGAACTATCACTTTAAGCTAATCTTCTTTTATTTTTAAATCTCATTTGCGCTTTTGTTCCATATAAACCCCGTCAAAATTTAAGAGAGACCCAATGGCTTTTGACATCAGTGCAATCACACCTGGTGTGATTATTGTCACTATATAGCCTATTGTGACTTACGACTATATATATAATTATTAAACTTCCATTTTGGTAATATGGAAAAGACCAAAAGAAAATAATAAAGGGTCAAATCAAGTTGAGGGTGAGTACATTACATATTTGTGTGTGAACTGTTGCTTTAAATATCATCTAAGTGCCTCTCAGTTGTTTTGGCCACCATGCTAGCACACTTTGATCAATGCTCTTTTAGTGCAGGGCTGGAGTCCAAGCTAAAACAGCATGAAACATTTCAGCGCCGTAATGCTTACAGAGCTATAGCCTTTCCTGTTACAGATCTGGCAGCACTGACTCTTTAAGCCACCTCGATTTCTGGCTTTAAAGGCTTGTTCACTCGCTCTCAGATGATTTAAATGAAACCCAAGTGGACAGAGAATGTGTCCCGACCAACCAACTGTGCAAGATGCAATTAAAGTACAGATCTCACTCATTTTGTCACACCATCCGCTAATGTATTCCGTTCGAAAAAATACATGTATGTGCTGGACTAAAAATCCTCAGTCCTTTTTCATTTTTCAGGCTAATGGGTGAAGGGATGGCAGATGGGTAGGCCCATATCGTTCTGTCATTTATAATCGGGAATGTTATCCCAGACTGCCATTTCCCTTCCATATCCATATAAATCACAGGGTAAGGATTGTTCAACTCCCTCACTTATGTCTCCTTTAGGCTTAAGATATAGTAATGTCCATTAAGCATGTGGGAGCATGGCATGAATGAAACATAACCTTGGTAAAATTCAATAAAACTAACTCTTTTTTTTTTTTCTTTTGGAAGGACATTTTTGTAAGGAAAGTGATGTGATAAAGGTCACTAAATGAACCGACTGAAATATGGTTATAAGTTTTCTTCAAAGTGCTCAACTGTGTACATAGTTCTACAACCAAATTTACTACCCCCCAAAAATCGAGGTGATCTTCAGTGAACCGAACACAAGTTGTTAATTCAGTGACAACGCTCTCTTTCGGACATCCATGGTTTCTATTCTCCAGCAGCAATACTAGCAAATCACAGGAATTGATTTGTCTTCAGGGGTGTGTTTAACTATTTATTTTTGTTTATTTATTTAGGTTTTTGAGTCCTGCCGCATACGCCGCTCATGTCATGTAAGATAAGGCATGGCCAATGGGGGAAAAAAGAGCTCAACAAGCATTAACAATACATGATTTAAGAGAGAGAGAGAGAGAGAAAGAAAAAAACTAACTGTAAACAGAGTGCAAAAATCAAGTAAAATAAATCATTACAGAAACTATTCCACCAAATTACAGTATGCTTTGATCCTAAATTAAATAAAAGAAGGTTTACTAGTTCATGGGCTACACACACACACACACACACACACACACACACACACTAATAAATAAATAGACAAAAATCCAATTTAGTTACGTAATCCATTACATTACACATTTAATGTTTACTTTTAACTCATTTATGACATTTATTTGAATTGGCTAATCTTGTACCATATTGATATAAAGTACAAAGAGAAAGAAAAAATATCCCATTCTTTGTTGTCAACAACATGACGTGCATTACATATTACATTACATTAGGGTTTCCCAGACTGGGGTTCATGATGGAACTGGAGGGGTTGGTGAGTTTAATGAAAACCGAAATTAATTAAAAATGATAATTTAAATAAATAATTTAAAAATAAAACACTTACCAAAAAAGATTAAATATTTTATTTGTTTATCTGCATGTCATGTGTCAGAGAAGTGAACTTAATTGCATTTATTATTATTGTTAGTGACCTAACTTATTAACATAAAATCTAATGGCTTACTTCAAGTAAATATAGTAAGTCAAAGAGTTTCAGCTGACCAAAACGCTGAGGAATCCCTGCATTGCATGTAATTATGAAATGAAGTTAATTTGCACATTTGAATGTGTTTGAAAGACAAAATCCTTCCAGAGACAGTAATACTTGGTTAAATTACTTACTGAGGGATAATAAAAATAATAATGAATGTGTTCGTCAAGAGTTGATTAGATATGCAATGTTGCAATATTGAGAAAACGCTTCTTAAAAGTGAAATGATTTCTGTAAATCCAGTGGTCAATTGCTGTGTGTTGCTCAGTTTTCAGTGTTCGACTCATGACTAGTGTGCGAAACTCCACAAACCTGGAAGACCTTCTGAACGGACATAGGCAGTGGGCTTTTTAAAGACAAATTTAAAAGTTAAAAAAAGAATTAATGAATTATGAATAGTTTACTGCCATTGTGAGAATAGCGTTTAATAATGCAATCCATAAAAAAGTAACTAGTCAGATTACGCGTATTTAAAAACGAAATGTAATCTAATTACAAGTACTTCTTTTTTTGTAATCTGATTACGCGATCCAGATTACATGTAATCAGTTACTACCCAGGCCAGCAGTGTGTGTGTGTGTGTGTGTGTGTATATATATATTTGGTTGATGGATCCAGGTCATGTCATGGCCAAGGTGAGAGACCCTCAACAGCTCTTTATTATTTATCTGTTTATTTATTTGGTTTCATTATGGGGCTCAACTCTCTCTCTCTCTCTCTCTCTCTCTCTCTCTCTCTCTCTCTCTCTCTCTCTCTCTCTCTCTCTCTCTCTCTCTCTCTCTCTCTCTCTCTCTCTCTCTCTCTCTCTCTCTCTCTCAGGAATATCGCCTGGAACATTGTGTTTAATTTACTATCACCCATCCTCCAGTCACATCATGGAACACTATGCAGTTCTTTAATTCATGATGTGGGGGAGGGGGGAAGAGAGACATTATAAATCTTCATTCGTGTTTGTCTCAGCCTTTCAACTGACTGTTAATGGGAAAAGACAAAGGATTAAAAAAAGAGACACTGAGAGCAATGATAGCTTTCAACACTGAAGAAACAATGTTTCAGAACGGCTTTGATAAGAGGCCACATTTCTACACTAGATTTTTTACATTTTATGTCAAAACCAAACTCGCTGCTAGGGTGCTGTAGTTGGTTGCCAAGGAGATGCTATGTGGTTGCTAGGGTTTTCTGGGTGATTTCTGGGGAGTTGCTATGTTCCTATTGCCCACCAGGTGAAAATAAGGATGATCTCTTAAAAAAGTAACAGCACTCTTTTGTTCAACAAACTGCTGATTTGATGAATCATTAATGTCCGTAGCGTAAACGAAGTGAGACGATTTATGCACCAAAGTTTAACACTTAAGGAAGTAAGATGTCTTCACTACATCATGATTGGAGAATCCAGTCATGCCCACTGCCTTATCTCCAGAATTAAGCAATTAACATCTTTTGCAAGCACTGAGCTTTAGCACACATAGGATAAAATGGGTAATAACAACCATAAATCATCCAGGCCGAGGTGGATTCAGGGTAAATTTGCAAAGGAGTAATCTAAGATTAGTTGGCAAGAGATTAAAGCCGAGAACGGAGGCATTGCATGTTGAGAGCGACTCAAACTTTGGCAGAGTGAGGGGAATTGGCTGCAAGCTAAACCTTACCTGTAAATCAACATGTGACACGCAGGAATTTACAACATGCTAGTTTGGCAGGGAATACGAGGACATGTTGGCTCATGAAAACTGGGTCTGAAATTCACACACATCTCTATAATGTCACAATTCACACATCAGTGACATCCTTTGAAAACTTCATGCTACTGACGTACGGTAGACGAAATTAACAAATACAGTAGCGGCAGATGAATTGGGAAACATTTAGTGGCCATTTTATTTATTTATTTGTCTTGGAATGATACTTTACATGATTTTTTTATACACACAGTAGTTCTAATGACTATGAAATATATATTTCATAGTCATATATATTGACATATACAGCATGAAACGGAAGTTACTAGTCTTTTTATCCCTATTGTGAAATGGCTTCTCGAACAATAAAATGTTCGACTGGACTTGATTTTGTCCATGGAGATTTGATTGACCGGTTGAATTGTTGTGGTTTGCTATTGGTGGATCTCATATATGAGTGACAGGTTGCCCCGCCCCCTTGCCAGTGAACACGTCATCAGAGAAGAGGAGAGAAGAGAAGAGAAGAGAAGAGAAGAGAAGAGAAGAGAAGAGAAGTCGCTGCAAGAGGTTATATACAGTATTTAAAGTTATTTTGGTTAAAGGATACAAGGGCTCTTGGCTGTTTTCACACTTTGTCCGATTGCTTTGTCCAAGCCAGAATTCAATTATATTATTATGTTGTAGTTCCATATTCAGTTACTGAGCAACTGATTTTTACTAGCCTAACTTTTATTCAGATTTTCTTAATGAGTGTTAATTTTTAAAGTGCATGGAGAAAAAGTGTTTATACAAATCCTTCTTAAACAAATTTTCCTCCATAACTGCAGAATTTTGAAAACTTGTCAGGGATTTTACTCCACTTGTAAAGGAAAGCAGATGTTTTGCTCATAAGCATGTGATTCCAGCACTGGAAAAAGAGGAGCAGAGTTTCCAGACATTTCTCAAAGTGCAGATGAATAATGAACATGATGTCAGTTCACAGGCCTACTTGGCTAAATACTGCCCGTGTTTGTGTTATTCTTCTGAGCCTGATTACATATTAGACTATAACGTTCCCTATTAAATATATTTTCCATTGACAGAGACATTTGATGACATTTGATTTCATGACTGAACCAAAATATGCCATTGGGGGCATATTTACAATTGGCTCAGTCACAGTTAATTTTTTTTATTAAAAGTTATGGTTACGCTTTATTTTGATGGTCCACTTTAGACATTCTACTAACTAGAAGTATTTTGCAACGACATGTCAACTAATTCTTATTATTAGTAGACTGTAAGTTGACATGTAGTTGCAAAGTTACTTTGCATCAAAATAAAGTGTTAAGCACACAGTCTACTAATACTCTAATGACTGCTAGATTACGTGTAGTTACTTATAGCAAAGCTACTTATAGCTAGTAGAATGTCTAAACTGGACCATCAAAATAAACTGTTACCAAAGTTACTTGTAAAAAATGCACACGGAAGGAACTGCTGGATTTTGCAAATTTTTTTGCTAAAAAAATAAATAAAATGTACGATTCAAATGTTTAATCCATGCATTAATACTACTACTATAATTAATAAATGTTTATACATTTTTCTAACTTCTGATAATTGGGTAAAAGTTTGACACTTTAACGTTTTAACAAATCAAAAAGTAAAATGGAATGCAAAAGTAAAAATAGTGACTAAATTTGCATCAAAGTTTCATCAAAAGACATTAAAACAAAATCAATAAATACACTTTGGAACCATTAACAAAAAAACACATTTTCCTTTAATCCCATTGCACTTTACATTAGTAAATATTCATCCATATATCAAAATAATCTCTACTTCCATCTGTCTCTATGTGCTGCTGTGGACTGGGAGATGTACCAGAGACTGAGGTGGCTTTGTGTTCTCTGAACAGCTTTTATGAGCAGCTTGTCATATCCTCCCTTCAGTGCCTCTGTTGTTTCCCTCTCTCTCTCTATCTGAAATAGTGCTGTCTTTCATCCGAAGCTCTGCCTCGGACACATTTAAGCTCACCCATAATGTGGGCACTTGTACTCTGTGATGTAGCAGACCACGTCTCTTTGATTTGCTTGCCTTTTTCCAGTCCTTGTAGACAGTAACGACACACGCATGAGGATGAGGACACACACGATCCGCCACAGCGGCACACACACAGCGTCTCCTCTGACTTGGTGACTGATCATGAAAAGGCAGTAGGACATGTTCTGTGCAAGACAGCTAAGACACATCCAACCCAGCGCTTAGAATACCGTTGTGTGTGTATGAGTGTTTTGCTTTTCCCACAAATCAGAGTGGGGGAATGATCACTCAGACACACACTGACAAACACATGATTATTTTTGGGTGGTTGACACATAACGTGTTCATGGACCTTTTTATCTGTGAATGTATAATGGAAAGTGCAACATTTCCATTCATGCTAGAATTAATGCTAGAAATACATTGAGAGTACGGTCAAATGCAAGTGTTTGCAACAGTGATCACAAGGTAAGTCATTTCAAATTTTGGCTGCAAAAACATTGAATTTCATTGTGTAAGGTTGTACTTTTAAAGATCATGCATTATTTCAAACTGACACAGCTCTTTCCACACACTCAACGTTCATCTTACACATTCCTTTCAGTCAAACGTCAGAGCTTTCTCTATAGAGCCTTGAAGGGAATCATTTCACTCATAAATGAAATAATGCCATTGTTTATGCGTTTGGAGCAAGCTTTTGTTTTTATCCATGCAACAGAACTGCAGAATAATCAGTTAATACTTAAAAATGACAAAACACCAACATGATCTCATGAGAAGTCAAAATGAGAGTAATCGCAAGAAATCGATTATACTGAACTATGATCTAAATAAGAAAAAAAAAACACAATAAAAGTCTTTTTAAATGATTAAAGTTTTATAATGTTAGGCGATTTAGACTTTCATTTAGAAATTTCAAGTCTGATCTGAAGTTCTGAAGCCATGTGAAAGCTTTGTGAGAAAAAATAATCAAAATTGATGTGAGAAAAACGAATCAAAATTGATGTGTCTTGTGACCAACTTGATGTTATGCTTCCAAAGGCACAATATTTGAAAAGCTACAGCAGAGTGGGATTTTTAAATGAATAATGACTGAGAACATATACAATTTTAAAATGTTCCTTGACAAGTACACTTAATGTTGACTACTTTTGTCGTGTTTTATGTTATGTTGTAGTGATGTTCAATTCTTGAACGAATTGCTATTTTAAGCCTGCATCCAGTCAAAGTTCACAGAATCAAACTGCATTGTACTTTAATTCCAGGTTGTTGACACAAGATAGAATACACGCATTCGAAGTAACTCACGTGCTCATTCCTCAGCACCGATGAGCATGTCCAGACAGGTTACTGAACCAAAGAACCAGTTCGAAATTAATGATTACAAAATAACCGACTTGAAAAGAACCGAATGAGCCTGTTCTAACTGTCAAAGTTTTCCGAGGATGAATGAATGAATGAATGAATGAGGCATTTATATAGCCACCCTCCCTGGGCTTGAGGGGGGATATCCTTGCATAGTTACAACCGGCTCGTTCGGTTCTTTTTGAGTTGGACATTACCGAAAATCGGACTGAAATTAATTTCTGCTGTGCAAGGAGCATATGTGCTACTTCAGATGTGCGTTTACTAAAGTTTGATTCTGTGAAACAACTTGACCGGTAACTGGCTTAAAAGAACGATTTGTTCAAGTTCACTATGTTGCTGTTTTGTTCTTTTGGAGCTTGACAGCATAGTGTACTTTGTGAGGGCTAGGACTTCCAAGACTCGCCGTTCAGTTTAGACATCCACCCTCGCAGAGCAGGTCAGACATCCTGAGGAGGATGCACCGTCTCGGGCACGAATCGAGCTCAGACGCCCTGGAGGAATGTCCTTAAAAAAACAAAAACAAAATACAGACTGAGTCTGAATATCCAATCCATGCTTTCTGACCTCCCCCTCCAGCCCAGGGAGGGTGGCTCGGTCCCGGACAAAGTCAGATCTGTTCACCCTCTGGAGGGCATTCTAAATTCATGAACTTTCTGTATGGAAAAGAGCGGTATGCGCATTCTTCAAATATCCTCATTCTGTCTTCCACAAATGAAAAAAAAAAAGTGTTTGGAGCTACGTGAGGGATGGTAAATAATACAAAACATTTCCATTTTTGTATGAATATTCCTCTAAAATGTTGCCATCATGAGGACATTTGGGACCTTTCAGGTTTTACACACTAACAAAAAGTGTCCGACACACACCCTTGCATCTCTATATCTTTATAGAGATAAAAAAAAAAAAAAAAAAAAATAACACAGATGACTTTTAGTAGGACAAATTCTTGAGTTTTTGGCAAAGGTCTGATGGATTTTTGGCCAAACTTTTATACTCGGAGCTGGCTTTGTACAAAGTCTATGAATGTTCAGGAGTGAGGCTATGAAAATGTGCACACCTAAGGGAAAAAGAAACGGAGGAATAAAGAGATGTGGGGGGAGGACGAGGAGAGGGTACCTGGACGCTGTCCTGCATACTGACCCAGGGTCAGCTGCCTCTGATGTATGATCGAACATTAGTGTGCTCACACCACATTTATTAAATTGCCTAATGATGAGAAGATAGGGAGAGAAATATATGATATTAAAAGCAGAGCCCACACACACACGCCGCAGCCGCCTGTCCGGGCGGCCCTCGCTCCTGGAGGTAATATCGTCAAATAGGCGGGGGAGACACTCACGGGGAATACAAATGTTGCCTTTAAGTCTTAGATGGGTGGCTGAAAATATGGAAGCGTACCGAAAGAGGAAGATTCAGTTCTTTAGTGGATTAATCACTGTCCTCATCTGAACATGGTGAAGTAGCAATTTAGATGGTAAATACCAAGTTTGCACATATATCAAATGTTGATAGTGTGGCTTGCCAAACTTGTTCTGCACATTTCGGCAGGAAAGAGACTTATGACGAATAAATGTGCTTGTTTGTTGTCAATCCAGCTGCATCGTGGTGGAGCAAGGAGAATTTAGATTAGCTTATCTGAATACCAATGAATTGGTTAAAAATTGTATTGCTAAAGTTCTTTGGAAGAGCAAATACCTGACATTTTACTCCATTCAATGGTCCACTTCCAGAGGTAGTCAAAAATGCATTAGACTGGATTCTTTTCGTAGTGTAAAGGCTCATGTGGTTGAATGCGTTCAAACAGCCATAAAAGACTGTCTACTCTTAACCTACTGACCTAATGCGTAAACACGTGAAAGGCGCTAGATTTAAACTTTGTTGGCTGAAGTTTCAAGATTGGTTTGAAGATGAAAACCGCATTGAGCACAATGTTCTCTGACCATTCTTGATTTCTCACCGCATTCAGCATGGTCTTGCTGCTATCAGAGCAGAAACGAAAGCTGCTGCCCTCCGTGTGTTTTTCTGTTTTCTTCGGTCACGCTCATATATAAATTGGGTGAGATTGTGGACAAAAACACCAGGTGTTATGGGTATGTGTCTACCTCATCTACCTATGATCTGATCGACCAAAACGCATATTAAATGGATGGTTTTTCTTACTCTTTTCTTTTGAGTAATTCTTACATTAATTACTCCCCCTCATCTCGTTTCAAACCCGTAACACAAATAAAGATCTTTTTGATGAAATCTGAGAGATTTCTGTCCCTCCATTGACAGCTACGCACAACTGACACTTTAACGCTTCAAAAAGTTCATAGAGATTGTAAAACTAATTCATATGAATCGAGCATTTTAGCCCAAATATTCTCAGAGACAATCGCTTTATATGGACTCTAAAAAATGCTGGGTTATTTCAACCCAAATTTGGGTCAAATATGGACAAACCCAAATGTTGGGTTAAAAATGTAATAAAAAAATGTACAGTTGTAAGTGAAAGTTGAAGTTGGGTTAAAATTTTAAATTACATTTTTAACCCAACATTTGGATTTGTCCATATTTGACCCAGCATTGTTTAGAGTGTGATGAACCGATTGAATTTGAGCTTTTAATCACATTTTAACATTCATCAACTCACACATAAGCAGTGTTGGGGAGTAACGGAATACATGTACCGGCGTTACGTATTCAGAATACAAATTATGAGTAACTGTATTCCGTTACAGTTACAATTTAAATAGTTGGTATTTATAATACAGTTACATTGTTGAAATCAATGGATTACATGACGATACTTCTCTGTTTCACGAGTTTATTCACTCTCTAAATAAATTAAGGCAACTCAAAATTTCCCAGAAGCCCCAATATGAA
The DNA here is from genome assembly GCF_029890125.1 of Rhinichthys klamathensis goyatoka. NCBI lineage: Eukaryota > Metazoa > Chordata > Actinopteri > Cypriniformes > Leuciscidae > Rhinichthys > Rhinichthys klamathensis. The sequence goes on along the minus strand of NW_026606607.1, from coordinate 5,377,146 downwards.
AACGAAAAAAATGCGCGGTTTGCGTGCGTGATCAGTCAATGGAGTTGGAAGAGGTGCAGCGGAGATGGAGCCGGAACAACAGCAGAGCAAGAATGCATTTATATCTTGGAAATTTAAACAGTATTTTACGTTAAAGAAAGAGAAGGGAGGGGGACGAAATATAACTGTGCAGTGCAACCTCTGCAACTAACCTCCTTTCAGCGTCCAAAGACTCCATCTCCAACCTGTAGAAGCATCGTAAAGTAATTTTTTTTTTTTTTTTTTTTTTACGTTAGTCGTCTGCTGTAGTTTTACTGGTCACCTTGCTATTTTATAGTTATATATCCGGTAGCTACCTGCTTAGTTGACGTGCGACTTCACATTCTCGTATGTGCTGATTTACTAGCCCCCGAGCCGTTGAAAGACTGACTAGCCCCATTTGACATTAACGTTAGGGTGACCATATACGTCCTCTTTTTCCCGGGCATGTCTTCTTTTTGGACCTAAATAAATGCGTCCGGCCGCCCATTTCTAGATCACCCAAAATGTCGGGGATTCGGCTTTTGCTTTCTACAGTCGCCATTCATTATGCACACCTTTTGTTTCAATCGGACTGAATTCATTCAGATTGATGAAACTGAATGTAGTGTTTACATGAATGCTAAACAAGTGATTGCCGTTTTGATAGCGACCTAGAAGCCTACATAAGGAAAGTAGACTTATACAAGAGAACAGAAATCTTTTTTTTTACTGAAATAGTGTTTTTCTGTAAAAAAAAAAAAAAAATCTTTTAACCAATGGCCAAAAAAAGAAACTGTGTCATGTAAAAGGTGTTAAAAGCTAAACTCTTTTTAATTATTATTATTTGTTTGTCATTATTCTATTGTTGCAGGCAAAAAGTTGAATGGAAATTATGTATTACTTGTGGAAGTAATCCAAGTATTCAGAATACAATACTTAGATTGAGTAATGTAACGGAATACGTTACAAATTACATTTTTGGGCATGTATTCTGTATTCTGTAACGAAATACATTTTGAAAGTATCCTTCCCAACACTGCACATAAGTTGTGGTAAACGGAAGCTCAAGTATGTTTGCATGACGGCCAATAACCAATGAGGTTCATTCTCGTGTTACGCATCACGTTTGAGCTGATTAATGTTTAAATGTGAATTTGGACTAAACCGCTCAATTCATATGGATTAGTTTTTGCAATCTTTTTATGAACTTTTTGAAGCGTCAAAGCAGTAGTTGTGTAGCTGTCAATGGAGGGACAGAAAGCTCTCAGATTTTCATTTATGTGCCGAAGATTAATGAAAGTATTTTGGCATTGGTTTGGAATGACATGAGTAAATAATGGCAGAATTTTTGGGTGAACTAACCCTTTCATACCAGGCGTAAACATGGTATTGCTTCAGTTTTTATATTACAAAAATCTGCTGTTTTAACAAGGGTGTGTAGAATTTTCATATCCACTGTAGAGATATAGACAATCTATAATATGAATTGCTATAATCTGTATTACATTCATACTATCCAATGGTAAATTAATCCTTTATTTTTAGCCTAAAACAGACATCTAAATAGTTATTTATCTATTGGTTAAACTTATTTCTGGCCTAGATGACGGGAAACCAAGCTATGCTTGGTTATGAAGCAGATAATATATGCAATATGTGCATATGATTATATAGGTTTTGAATCTGGAGAGTGTACTGGGAACAGCCTCAACCTTCATTAATGATAATAGCAGGTACAGTGTGGAAAAGCTGTTTAGATAGGGATGCCACATGGAAAACTACAAGGCAAACAATTCAGCAACCAATGCTTTGATCAGCAGCAGATGTCAAAATCATCTCCTTACTTTCAGATCAAATGGCAACTCAAAGTCAATGAATCCAGAGGTGTGCATGTGTGGTGAAAATCACTTTCATCTTTCGCTCTCTTGATGGGACCATATAAGCCGGAGACTATACAGCCAGCGCTATCTATTATTTACAAGTCATCTATTTAACAATGCCGGTGGAGTATGGGTTTCTCTGAAAGAACCAAACATCTTAATTACACACCTGCCACCTATCAAGGAAGTCAAGTCTAAATGAATTGAGTGTGATGTCAGTTTTGGGATTTTCACCGGAATCCTAAACTCTGTGGAAAAAAAAAAGTAATGAAACAAGGGAAATAAATTATAGTATGTTTGTAGCATTTGTAGTGTCGTTTTTCATGCGTAATGCTAATTATGAAGAGAAGACACTTCTAGGAAGCTTAATTGAGCATTATTAAAACTACATTATTGAATGAATGAATGAATGAATTAATCGAATCAATCAATCAATCAATCAATCAATCAATCAATCAATCAATCTCAGTTAGAACAAAATGTTTTATGTTTCCCATAAATTCAAAGAAAAACAATATATATACAGTATATATATTTTTTTTCTTACAGTAAATTGGGCAACAGGGTGAACTTGATTAATGCAGTCAACATATTTTACCACAATCATTTGATCATGTCACAAATTTGTAAAGGGATACAACTTATTTCATACACTTCTAATAAAAAAAAAAATTAACGTAGGAGTAAAGGCCCTTGCAAACTGAGTCCGAAATTTCCGCACGTTAAAAAATAAATACAACCTCACGTTATGTCAATCACGCTTGCACACTGCCTCCGAAACTTTCGTCCGTCATAATAAAAATCGAATCGGGTTTGATTTTCTGCGTTTTTCGCATCCGTAGCAAGCAGTTTGAATGGTGTTTGATTGGTGTTTTGACATTTCAGAGCCACCGAATCATGAATACGAAAAAACGCATACGAAAATTTCGGACTCAGTGTGAGAGGGCCATAAGCCATTACAATCATAAGACACCAAACACTTTATTCATTAAAAAAGTGCCGGAATGAGATTAAATCTTGTTACAATAAAAAGTAGAAGGAATCAGCATCATCCAGGCCATTGTCAGAGCAATGATTTAATTGAACCAAGTCTTATCCTTTTGCCCATAAGCAAAGAATGTAAAGTATTATGTACAATAATATATGAAGGCAGAGTTCTCCCAAGCTAAAGTGATCTACTATTTTAATAACATCCTAAAGAGGTTTCTCCAGTTAAAATCACTCCACTGTGACTGTACATTTTTCCATTAAACATTTATTGATATTGAAGGCATATAAAAAATAAATTAGTAAAAGGACGGGATTGTTTTACATATGACACTGAATTCAGTGGGGGACAATGGATCACAATGAGTTCGAAATAAGAGGCAATTCCTTTCATGATGTTCTCCTAGCAGCCCAAGTTAATAGCAGGTCCGCATTACAGGGACCAACTGAATTATACATCCAGTGCAATTTCTTGTGAAATAGCTCCATGGATGGCCTGAAATAGCTTGGCAGCTGAGCCCTAATGCGGCTGAGATTTCTCAGTGGAATATTTTCATTCTAAATAAGTCTGGTGGAGTCACCACGTGTTCTTAGGAACTGCTTATATTGTGACGCTTACCGATTTCCAGACACCTACCGGGAAGCTTTGAGGTCATATTTCTTATCCTGTCATTCCTGCATCGTCTCAAAGAGAAGCTACTCCAGCAGGAACCCCCTTGGCAAGGGTGATGTCATCTGCAGGCACTCTTCATGTTGACCCTGTGTGGCCCAGACAAATGAAAGCCATGCGGTTCAGCTTTGGAGAGATACTGACAGCGCTGCTTTGAAATGCTGATTATGCAGAATGTCCGCAGTCCCGCTGACTGAGTGTGTGCTCTACAAGAAGGTTTTGATCAGCGTGATGACCCTACCAGCAGGGGAAAAGCCCCACTCAGCTAATCATTAGACATCACAGAGTCAGGGATACCGTACATGCGAAACACCCCACAAGAATTAAAGAGCTTCTGATATTCGAATGCATTTGGTACAAGTCTAATTTGTGCAAAACTTAGATTTAGACCAGTGGTTCTCAACTGGCTTTGCTTCAGGATGCAAAATTAATTAGCGAGCCAACGCACTTGCAGAATAGTTTTACATTAAAACTGCATATAAAATGCAAAATAAATGTTTACATTATTTTTACCACATTTATTTCAACAACCTGCACTGGCCCAAAAATAAACAAATCAACATAAAAAAAAAGATGTTTATGGGTTTTACCTTGACATTTAAAAAAATGTGTGCAATAACATGTATTTAAGGTGTTATGAAAATAGGTTTTTATTTGATGATTACACCACATGACATTTTCCATGACAATGCTATAAAAGATTTCCAAAAACCATAAAATGAACATAAACACGAAGAGTACATTTCTAAGGAAATGGCACACTTTGACACGTCATTGACCCAAATATACAAATTTAATTTTTAAGTATTAAAGGGACAGGTATGGAAGCTTGTTTCCGCCATGGAATAAAACAACTTAAAAGATAATTGTGATTTTATTGTTTTATCTAAATTCTGAAAATTCAGAAAAAACTCACAATTGAGCGTTATAAAGTCAGAATTGCAGAGAATTCAGAGAAAAAAGACAGAATTGACTGTTTATATCTCGCAATTCTGACATTATAACATGCAGTTGCTACTTTATATCATGCAAATTCAGACTTCATAACTCACAATTGGTGGAAACAAGCTTCCACAGATAATTCACCTAAAAAGGATCGTTCTAGACTTTCTTTCTTGAGTGGAATACAAAAGAAGATCTTTTGAAAAAAAAAAAAGTCTCATATTCTTTTGAGTTCCACAGAAAAATGAAAGTCACACAGGTTTGGAACAGCATGAGAGTGTATATAAAGGATGACAGGATTTTCAATTTTGTATGAACTCACCTTTTAAGGAATCATATTCCTTCACATCTAAACCAAGTCTGGAACACCATCAACCCCAGATCAAGGTCAACATCAGAGACCTCGTTCATCAGCGAACCTTGATTAGAAACATTGGCAGGTGAGAAATGGTTCTTAGGAACCAGGTAGGATGTGACATGGAGCTTCTTGACCATGAAAAACAGCTGTGACCGTACTGTGAGTCTGGATTAAAAGCCACGATGAGGATGTGACATGTCACTCACCGCAAGACAAATGGGCATAGCGTGTCTGTATACACGTAAGCGTTATAGCACGGTCAATACCAGCAGGTTGGAGACAAGAAGGTCAGGGATGGAACAAAAGAACAAAAAAGGGTCCCTGATGTTTCTCACCCCTTTCACTCTCTCTGGTTTCCTCAAGGGATGTCTGGAATCTGCCTCAAGGGAGCGAAAGATCTAGCAGCATTACTCACCCTGTGACCCCATAACCTCAGTGCCTTACAAAGACCAAGTGTCCTTTAAGAGAATGATGAATGGCTGCTAAAGTATGGCTGTTTACTTGTGATTTATAAGGAGGTGGTAATATTTGCACTGCTCTTCCATGCTAAAAAGACCAGCCATAACCAAACAAAGGCCATTATCTTGCTGGTTTAAGATAGTTAAACGGGTTTCTCAGCCTAGTCAAGCTGGTTTCCAGTTGGTCGAGTTCATGTTTAGCTGAGAAGTAACTCCTCTGGAACCATGAAACTAGACCAGCCTGACCGGCTGTCTTGTAGTCAAGGCCAGCTCATTCAAGTCCAAGTCCATGCCAAGACCAGAAGAGGGTCAAAATTATTCAGACAATGGACATATGCTTTCCTTTGGTGTAAACTAATTTGAGTTTCATGTCAGTGTCACAGGAACCTCTGGGAGGCACACAGTGTGCTCCAGTCCAGAGACACAATTGAACAGAATGGATCATTTGCGTGAGTCGACACAGACCACAAAATATATTGGTAGTGTTGTAATACTTGAGACCGGACTTGGTCTCGAATCCGAGACCAAACCACACTATTTACTGGTTCAAGATGTTTTTGCAGCAGGTTTGAACGAATGATTCTTTACGTTGATGTTCACAATTTTTAGAAATACCCAATTCCCAACCAGAGGTATGTGTACACCAGTGGGTACTTGGAAAAAAATGTTGGTTTTGCTTTGTTAAAGGGGTCATATAATGGTACATGCACTTTTTCAAGTTGATTGTACTGAAATGTGTGTTGGCAGTGCCTGTACACAACCATCATATAATGATACAAATCTATCCAGTGTTTTTGTCTTAATCTCCTTATGTTTTCCCCTGCCTCAAATTGAGCCGTTCGACCGTTTGACGTCACACGGTTGGACGCCCCTCCCACGATTGTTGATTGACAGCAGCGTTTCAACACATCCCCGCCTGAGCGAGCTGTCATCATAGTCCGTCATTGTTGATACGCTGGAGCAGAATGGCGTCTAAGCGATTGTAGTGTTCTGTTCTTGGGTGTAATAACGAACACAGTCATTTTAATGTTCCTAAATCCGAAACGCTGAAGACAAGGTGGCTGAGTTTTGTTTTCGAAGGGAATATTCCCCACGAGCAACGTCAATGCTTTCATGTTTGCGCGATTCGCAATTCTTTTCTCACCAGACTGCTTTATAAACGAGGGTCAGTATGAGCTGGTTTTGCTAAGAAGCTGCTCCTAAAAAAAGAATCGGTACCAACTATTCATGTTCCTGCTGCACCTCCAGAAGAAGTGAGTGTAAAGTTTCATTAACCTTTAGGCTATATTAATCTTTGCAAATCGCAAAAAAAGGTTTTTCATGACCATTAGTTGTAACGTCAATCTGTCAATGAACCAACGTATACATCAGTAAACACATAGCGTTCATATCTCACTACTGTACCCTGCCAGTACATACAAAAATAGATCAAAGTGACATTACGTTAACCAACCATTCAGAAACGTCCTGTTCGAGCCTTAATTGTCGAACTTCTTCGGGGCCGTCATCTTGTTTCGGGTCCGACACCGGTTCAAACTGATACGGTTGCACAGATGGTTCCTCAGAGACTCCCGCTGTCATTCTCTCTCCAAAATATACCCTCAACTGTTGTCAAGGCAACACTCCACGTGCGTTGTCAAAACGACCCACAGAACAGAGGGGCGGAGTCAGCGAAGCTCATTATCATTTAAAGACATATGCACTAAAACGGCTTGCTGAAACCAGAGCTGTTTTTGACCAGGTAAAATTAGTGTTTTCTTACAATACTAATGAGAATTTTTAATTAAAGTATATTGCAAACTTTTCATTTAGACCCTAAAGAATAAAATTAACTTGTATGAAAATGGCATTATATGACCCCTTTAAACATAAATGCAGCTATAAAATAACAGATTTCTGTAACGGCTTCAGTTTGAGTCGCTTGATGAGTTTTTAGTTTTTTTTTACCCACAGCATTGATTAATTTTGGTTTGAACTCAGTGGATAATTGTAACAAAGACATTGTGTTTATATTAATATGATAAAACATATACATTTATGGATTGGTGTCAATTAACGAGGTACTAAGCCTCACTGATTGGGCAGTAGGGGCGCAAAAAATGTTGAGAAACACCGTTCTACTACTTCCATTCTTCGTCATTCTGACGTACTAATTAGTTTTCTGCCTGAAGGCCAATCCATCATAGTCTGTTGATGCAGAGCAGAATGAGATATTCATGATCTATTCTGTGTGACTTGTATTAGCCTGTAATAACTCATATCTTCAACTTTCATGTGTCAGCATTTTGCACTGAAGTTTTATAATTCCTACAGGCAAGAATCTCACCTAACCGTAGAACTCAACAGGCTGCCCTGGGCGAAGAAGAGCAGTGGAAAAGTACAACTCCAGAGAGCTTCGATCTAGGTCAAAAACTATTACATAACCCACTGACAGGTTTGAACAATAGCATTCATAGTTACCCTTAGATGACTGACCTCAAAACAGTTACTTTGTGATGAACTGAATGTTACACTCCTCTCTTTCTTCTTTCTCGCATTCTTGCACATTTTGACATTTGCCATCGCTAGTCTGTGTCCTTGTCAAAATCAAAATTTCAACCAAGTGCTTTTTTGGAGTTTGGCTTTTTTGTTATAGTGGATAATGGTTAGTAAAAAAAAAACTGTTGTAGTGTTGGGGAATAACTAGCAATGCTAACAAGCTAATTTTTTATATTCGGCACTGGTTGTATATTATATTATATATCTTAGCTTTTACAGCAACTAACAACTATAGCATTAGCTTATAGTTAACATTATCTTATAACTTGAAGTTAGTTTCAAAGTGTAACACTTAAGTTCCAATGAAGACGAAGATAAAGATAATGTAACAAGGTTTAATAGATAAATTCAACTAGAAAGCTAACATGCAATTCCTGACAAGGAGTGCAGGTGAAGGAACAACTTAAGTAGGAACACAAACGAGAATAACGAATCACACAGCTGACACATATGAACTAATGATAACCATAGAAACCAACCAGTTGTGGGAAATCTGAACAAAGACGTGACATGAAAAAAGTCCATGAAAACTAACAACATAACTGTGACCCAAAGCAGCTTGACATGACAGCAGATTAGTTGTATTAAAATAGTCTAGCTTTTACAGCATCAAGTAACTTAGCATTAGCTTAACTTGTAGTTAGCATTAGCTTATAGCTTTAGATGTTACAGTTTCAAAGTAGCTTGACATGAGCTGTGTTGTGTTAAAAACAGACAAGCTACATAGCTTACTTTTTACCAATGAGTAGCAATGTAGCGTAGATATAGGTCTACCTGTAGATGTTTTTGTGGCACACATAGCCTATAGGCTATCATTCGATTGTAGGATATTGCCCCTTTACAGCTTTATTGTACTTAGCATTAGTTCTTGAGAAGTTACAGTTTAAAGTAGTTTTCTCAATACTGATGTGAGATAATAATAATAAAAAAGAGGATTTTCAGGATTAAGAAGTTTAGAAGCAAGAAAAACAAACAAGACGGCGTGATAATGTTGATAAAGCCATTATTAACCAAACAAATGGGATTGAAAGCATACTTCTTGACTTTGGCGTAGTCAGAGCCCAAGGCATTTGTTTGGACAGCAGTGCTCTGTGGGTGGTGACGGTCTATCTTATGAAGACTATTGAAACCAGATTTTGGGGTCTGTTCTCTATAACCTCCTGACATCACCTTGCTCTCCCCCAGTGCTACATTTTTTTAATAAAGGGGTGTGTAGCATTATATTAGAGAATATGATACATCAAGGCAGTGCAATATTGACTCCACCCTAGTTGAAGCGCATGTCAAGACATCTGCTAAATGAGTAATAGGGCATGCTGTAATTGTTATAGCCTATGTACTAATGCACACAAATTTACAATCGCATGAAATGTGGGTTGTGTCACAAGCTATATCTGACACTTTCTAAAGTGGGTTTTGGAAAATTATAGTAAAAAGCAGCTGACGCATGTTAAATTAAATTATATTTCCCTTGTGAGTGTGTTGCACTCAGTTGAAAGGAGCCGCTCAGTCAGCGCATGTGTTTTGTCATGTTCCTGGCTCATACGTCCTGTGGAGAGGTTTGTCAGTGCTGAGGTGAAGGTCACGCTCTTGGAGGCCAAAGGTTAAAGGAGAAAGTACAGGGTTTAAACTTAAGGACAGATAAAGGTGGATACTTTTTACTGTCTACCTTCAATGTGAGCTGGTTTTGTTCACTGAAGACCACCTATCGCACTTTAGACAGCTGGAGTTGAGCTGTTTTGCACCTCATCAGTTGAGGTGGAGCCTGATGGCGAGAATCTGTTAAAGCAAATACTTTTTACTCACCTTCATGTCATTCCAAACCCATATCATTTCTTTCTTCTGTGGAAAACAAAAGAAGATGTGTCACGCTCTTTGCCATACAATGCAAATATATAATGACTTTGTGATGTCAAATTACTGTTTTCCTGTAATTTTTGGCTCCAGTTAACATCTTGGGTTTGGAACAGCCAGTAAATAATAAAGTGTATCTTTTAGTTAGGACTTCACAATTAAATTCAACACTAACTTGGTAAGTCGTAGACATGTTCAAACTTAAACATCACAGACAATATGACTGATTAAATCCCATACACCTTACTGCAGGTGAACATTGCAGGATTGCAGGAGGGACATTTAGTTCCTGGTTACTCCTAAATTACTAGAAACAAAGCCGGACCACACCAGTCTTGCACATTCCAGGACATTATGATCAGACAACAAGTTCGTCCTGCTTCCGGCATGTTTGTAGATGACACATGTCAGATCAAGGATGGGAAACTTGACCTGGGCCTTTAAACGGAGAGCTGTAGTGCAAGTGATCAAGGATGATGTTCCTGCTGTTCTCAGTTTACCTTCCATTCTCTCAACCACACAATCTCGTTCTCTTTCTCTTGTTCTTCCTTCTCGGGTATGTTTAACAACTAAGGCCCAGTTTTGAGATTTACAACATGCATTTTAAAAATACATCTCAGAATACAGTCTTCCAGGAGAGTTTGTTTGTGCTTTTTATAGCTTAGAGAGAGAAGGGAAACACTAAAACTGAGCAGCGCCACTTTTGGGTCTCTGATCATCAGGAGTAGGTCGCAAAAACGACAGGGCAGTGGTCATTACCGCATTCAAAACACATGCCACCGGATCTTTAGCCTTTACAGTGTCACAGCACGTATTACATGGGAAAAAAGCCTGTAAGAGCCTACCTGCCCATTAGGAGGAATGCGGGAGGTTTTGCACCAAAGAGCGCCGAGGCTCGGAGTCTATCATTTACTGCTGACTGAAGCCATACAGCAGCCCTCTTAAAGTTACAAAAATGTGCCGGGAGCGCAAAATACCACAAATATGCAATGAGGGTGTTTGTGTGTTCTGCAAAGCACAGTTTTTTGGTGCCTTTTTTTTTTTTTTTGTAACCAATGGGGGTTTTTTACATGAGGAAAACCTGATCCCTAAAGCTAAGCCTTATAGTAAATTATTCAACATCTACAAATAGATCAAAATCATTGGCCCATTATTAATTCAGTGAATTTAAATGTAGTCAAATTGAGTGTTGTACAACAGACAGAGATATCTTTGCAGAGATTTTTTAGGATTTAGTGAAACTTCAGGGGATATATGTTAAAGGGATACTCCACTTTTTGGGGAAATAGGCTCATTTTACAACTCCCCCAGAGTTAAACTGTTGAGTTCTACCGTTTTTGAATCCATTCAGCCGATCTCCGGTTCTGGCGGTACCACTTTTAGCATAGCTTAGCATACATCATTGAAGTGGACAAGACCATTAGCATTTCTAAAAAAAAAAATGACCAAAGAGTTTCGATATTTTTCCTATTTAAAACTTGACTCTTCTGTTGTTACATCGTGCACTAAGACCGACGGAAAATGTAAAGTTGCGATTTTCTAGGCTGATATGGCTAGGAACTATACTCTCATTCCTGCGTAATAATCAAGAAACTTTACTGCCGTACCATGAGTGCAGCAGGCGTAAGCCTGAAAATAGGCTACCTTCCGTCAACACAACGGAACTATTTTCAGGCGCTGCGTTATATCATTACGCCTGCTGCTCTCATGGTACGACAGTAAAGTTTCTTGATTATTACAAGTTTAAAATAGGAAAAATATTGAAACTCTTTGGTCATTTTTTTTTTAGAAATGCTAATGGTCTTGTCCACTTCAATGATGTATGCTAAGCTATGCTAAAAGTGCTACCGCCAGAACCGGAGATCGGCTGAATGGATTCAAAAACGGTAAAACTCAACAGTGGGGGAGTTGTAAAATGAGCCTATTTCCAAAAAAAGTGGAGTATCCCTTTAAGGTGAATGTCAAATGAGCTGTTTATGCATCATATTTCAGCCCATAATCAAAATAAAGGAACATTTAAGGTCTATAGGAATATTATTATCATTATTATTATCATTATAGTAGCAGTAGTTGAAGTAGTATTTGCAATGACATAAATACATTTTTTTATTTTTTTTTATTTCTGTAATATGAATACAAATGAATAAAAACTATTATGGTATTACTATTATTACAGTTATAAGAAAACATTTCCACAAGGAAAATTAATGTAATGATGCAAAAAACAAACAGTAATTTATGCCATCATCCCCCAGGTGTTGATAGCGTGTGAGCGCAGGTGAGAGCGAAACAGCACACGTTGCCTTCTGTGTTTAAACAGACACCCAGTGGCCCAGACCAGCGTGAAAGACGCTCGGGACAGTTGATGGAACTGTCATTGTCCCGATCGTGTGCACACCTCCAAAACGTGCAAAAGGAAAACCGAGTCTCAGACAGCGCGCGAATGCTAAATTGAGCCTCTTTCAAGTCTTCTTGCTCTTGAATGTACAAATTCACACACAAATTCTCAACATGCCCGTCTTGCAGAGTATAATCATAGTAGGTTTTGTCTTAACTGAACGTAAACCGTCGAGAAAGACAACGCACGTGTAACATTGTCAGTATATTGGATCCGTGCATTATGTCTTAAAGTGACAGCAGCCTATTAAACGCTGCTGAGTATTAGTATATTTGCTCTATTGTATTTATGTGTGCTATTATTTGTAGTTTGATTACTTATTCATATTTTCTTCATTTTTTATTTGAAAGTAGTCTTTCTTTCCCCTGAACATAGCACATACATAACCGTGACACTAAAACTGTGATACAAACCACATAATTAAAGTGTGAAATATGGCATGGACATTCCTAATAAGTAATCAGCATCAGCTCCAAGCATATGGAATTGTGTTCCTCACACATGCAATTTAAAAAAAAAAAAATATTATTATTGCATACAGTATATTTATGCACAAACCAGTATGAGACATTCCTGGTTCATCAGAGAAGAATATAGTTTCCTTTGTGGCCAGTGGAAAAAACAAATAAGTGTTTAATTGTGTTTCCGCATTGCTCTTGGGTAGAAGCAATAAAGAATGTACATTGCACGTGAGGTAGGGTATAGCATACATTAACACATCTCTCTTTATTATATAAAGTAGCATTCATGTCTCTGATGTGTGGAAGCTTTCAAATATAAGTGACAGTTGAAGCATGACCTCACCTTTGAAACTCATTTCCTTTCATATGTGAGCTCCAAAATAGATATTATTAAAGCTGCTGTGGTGATTCAATTTCTTGCAGATCTCACCCCACCCCCAGCATTCATTTTATCTTCCCAACAAATGCACAGACTATTTGGAGTTCCCTCTCTGAGGATGCGTTCATTCATACAGTTCTAGATAAACGTGGATTAGACAAGACTATTGCTCTGTTTCAAAACCTATTGACCTGCCTATACCTAGACAGCATTTTTAAGGCAACATAGATGCACTCCAGACGCAAAGGTTGCTCCAAAGGTTAGGGAAGGTATCACTCATCTTCACAGCTGACAATGAGAGAAATGCTGATTATACTTATATTTCATTCAATACCTAAAAGCATTTTAAAAGTCTATTTTACCCAATATTTAACTGTATTATGTGTTTTATTAGAAGTATTATGTCATCGGCCATTAACCATTTTGTATCAGTTTCACATAGCACTATGTAAAGTGTTCCAAGTCAGTCACTTATGAGGTTCTGGTTCAATAGAAGGTTGTTGTCATGCCGGCAGTAGACAGTCAGGCAGTTCACTGTGTTTTCGAGCAGAGCTTTTGAGTTGCTTAGGGTTCATTTATGGGTCTCTAGGTCTGTACATTTGCTTCCAGGCAGAAATGATGTCACTAATGCCGGGCCTATTTACAGTCCAAACATGAGGGAATTTCCATCTTGGACTGGTGTTTCTATTAAAAATAGAAAACTGTCTTGGTTAAAGTGATGCTTGATATGCTGACTTCACAAAAAAAACCTCAACGGAGCAGGTCACCTAGAGAATCAAATTCGGTCATAATTTACTCACCTCCAGTGTTGGGCTAATATTATTCCTTTACTTATTACTTCCTGGCAACAGTAGTCGTTACACTGAAGTGGTAATTGCGTATTTTCTGCCCGTTCTCATCCCAAGGCGTCATACATGTGACGCTTTGGACATTTCGTCTAAATCCGACGAACATGGCATCCTTTAGCGTGAATATGAGACGCAGATCCCAAGGCGTCATAACCGTACCCTACCCCAGACCTAAACCTACCCATAACAGTGCGTGTTATATTGACGCTAAAGGATGCCATGTGCGTAGGATTTTGACCAAATGTCATATGGCGTCACCTATATGACGCCAAAGGATGAGAATGTGTTGGTATTTTCTCCTCAAAATGCTGTATTCACGTATCCGTCTCTTTGTGAATGTTAGGGTACATTTAAATGGTTAATTTCATATTTTTTAGACAGAATCATAATTTTGATTCATTTTCCCATGAATTATGCAATCTCCCTGTGTTTTCACTCCCACGTTTTTTTTAGTTTTTTTTTTGCATACAGCGGCCAACACTTCATAACGATCCCGATTACAGTGTAATTACTGAGTAATATTGGAAAAATATTAACTACTGTAAAATACTGTATAAGGTTAGGGTTATTTATGTGTAATTATGCAGTTATTACTATAGTAAGTACATGTAATGTGTAACTATATCACCTTATATAATAATAAAGTGTCACCATAAATAATTACAACACATTAGATGTTATTGTTGTGTCAAGCTCCAAAAAAGAACAGAAAGCATCATGAAAGTAGTCCATACACTGTGAGAAATAGATGATTTTTTCTGGCCTCTAAATAAAACAAAAATTATTGGAGTCAGTTTTACAGTAAAATACTATTTAACTCAATGTGTTGCTTGTCGTTTCTTTGTAAACATTTGTGCAATTGTTCCAAAGTAAACCTCTTTATCAGAGTTTATTCAAAGTCTTCCAAAGCCATACAATAGCTTTGTGCAAATAACAAACTTAAACTGAAGTAATGCTCTGAAAATATTGCTTGCACTTGTTTTATTTTCTAAACATGCAACGGTAACTATTGATATTCGACATTATGGACGTCAAATGTGTTAGTACAGGTTTCTGGTGCGCCATGTTTAAATAAGAACTACAACAATGGAGAGGAACATTTAGTCTTTGCCTCACACACACCTCTCAAAGTTGATTATTATATGATTATTATATGCTAAATAAGATTGTTATGTTGGAACCTGAAAGTTTTGACGTTTGAGTCAATGAAAATGGCCGTTTTTGTACCATTTAACAGTGTTATTGTGAGTAATATCTGACAGGATTGGGAGGAGTGCTCCTGACTAGTTGACTGGAGACTGTTGTTTTAGCTTGAGTACTGAATGCCATCTTGATAATCGTCCAGTTCAGCAGCCTCGCAGAAATGGAGTGTGAGATTCAGATGTCTGTTCTTTCCAGTCTCTCTCTTCCTCTCTACCCCAGTCCCGTTCCTCCACTCACGTCTGCCATTCCGTGGCCATCTGCCATGTTGGATGGATGCCTTGAGACAAATATCTGAAGTGTGACTGGGGAAGTACAGCGCTGCTTGAAATCCGTTTTCAACAGCAGTTCTTGGACTGATTCTGGGCCTACTGTGAACCAAAGCCCTGTATCATAACAAATTATGTATTCCAGCCTCAAATTCAAATCGCATGCTCGCTGCCGTTCCTGAAGGACTTTGAGTTGAGCTGATTTTTGGCAGTAGGCAGTTACGTTTCAGTTTGTTTTTTTCTTCCCTTGCCTGGCTTGAACAGCTAGTGCTGCTATTTAGCATTTGACTGCAAACTAGATGATTTCATAAACACGAGAACTGTTAGCAGGGAAACCTCAAACCAGGAATGCCTAAAGTCGGAGCATGTGACTGTGCAAATGCGAAAGGGAATCCCGAGATTTCCCCTCCTTCTTACTGTAATCGGCGATCCGAGCTGCGAAACACAAAGGTCTCCATGGTGATGTGTGTTTATGATGTAAACACCCGTCCAGAAATGACAGTCTCATTCACTAATGTCTATTTATAAGAGCTTGAGGAAGGAACATGTGTGTGTGAGTGGGCAGCGCTGTGGAAAGCATTGCTCACACTCCGTCCACCGCTGCTCATGCACCCGCATATTGGCGATTCAAGAAAAAAGAAAAACGGACGTTGTCGCAGCGTGCTGAAATCACCATGGCAACTTTGTCAAAGCAAATAACTGTCTGTTGTTTAAACAAACAGGGCTTCCTCATCATGTGTAATTCCCCTTTTCTTCCTTTTCTTTTTTTTCAGCTCTTGAACCAGTGTTATTTTAGTATTTTCTTTGTACTATTATAGTTTTTATTCATAGTTTGAATTAGCTTCTATTTAGTTTTCATTTGAACGTCAGCTGAACGTTTGCTGTTTTCTTTTGTCATTTTACTATATGATACTATTTAGCTTTAAGTTTTTATTTCAGTTTAAGATTTTATTAGTTTCCATTTTCCTGTTTAAACTTAAACATATTTCAGTTAGTTGACAATGCAACATTTCCAATTCTTTTTTGTTTTGTTTGACTTTTTTTCATCTAATATTTTACTTCAGCTTCATTTCAATTACCAAATTTTTTTTTAAATAGTTTTAGTTTAAGTTTTAGTGAACAATAATAACCCTACCTTGAACAACAAAGGATTAAACGAGTTTCTGCATGTTAATTCCACACACTAAGAAATAGACATAACCTTCTTATGGAAGCTTGTTTCCGCCACTGAATAAAACATAAAAAAGATAATCACAAATTTATATGTCGCAATTCTGACTATTTTTCACACAATTGCACAAAAAAAAGTCAGAATTGCAAGATATAAAGTCCAATTATGAGTTTATATATCTCCCAATAGAGCTTATTCACAGCAACACCAACTTAGATGTTTAAAGGGAATGAAAGTGAGGCTGTGAGGGAGAGCTGAGTGCATCTCTTGGGTTGTACTACTATTTAATGTGTTTTTGGATTGTTCTGCTGATGAAACACTGTAAAAATATCTATCCAAGAAATTTCAGTAGACAAACAAACTGCCGACAATGTGAGCTGTGGAAATGTATAAGTGATCTAGGAGCTTTTTACACCGAACAAGTCGTAGAAAAGTAGAAATGTCTTAAAACAGGTTTATAACAACACCCGCGCAACCACCTTATGTTGTGTTTTGTAAGCTGCACTTTTATTTTCTAAAAATAAAAATCAACTTTTATTTTGACATTTGCAATGCATCTATTTAAATAAATATAAATATGTAAATATAAGAGAAAAATATCAAAAGCATCTGGATATAGTTTCTAGAATATGCTTAAATGCAACCTTTAAATAATGTTATTAAGTGTTAAAAAACTGTTATTATATATATATATATATTTTTTTTTTCACTTTTTGCAGCCAAACATTTTGTTTCATTACAGAATTTCATAAAAAAAAAATTGAGACACTGAAATACTATTTTTTTTAATACACGGTATTATTATAGTATAACAATATTTATTCATATTTTTAATTTTGTTTTGGTTTTTATATTATACAAAGATAATTAGTTTAAATTAAGTTTGTGGATTTGTAATTGATTTTTTTTGTTGTTGTTGTTTAAAATATTTCTATTTATCTCCATTTTAGTTTTCGTCACTTTAGTATAACGTAAACATATTTATTTAACATTTAATCATTTTAAATTGTTAAAACGTTTCCCTTTAAAGTAATTGAAAGTCTTCTACGTCAAGTCACACAGTTCAAAGGAAACTATGTGTTTGTGTGTCTTCTTTGAGTTTATCTCCATGGAGACGCCAGTGGCCCTGACTCCAGATGATCACAGTGCTTCGAAAGGATCCATTTGTTATGCTCACACACACACACACAAACACACACACACACACACACAAACACAGTGCCAGACCACATTCACTTCTGTTTCACTGCTAAAGAAAATCCGTTAGAGAGACGTCTGTCACAGCACAGTAAGTGAAAAGGAAAGCTCTCATTTACGCTCAGATTTAACGATCTGTAGAGTCTCATTGTCGAGCTGACAGAAACTGTGCTGCGACCTCTCTCTCTTCTGCCAGCCATTTACAGAAAGTTAAAAATGCAGTATTGAAATAGCTTGACGAGACGTTTAGATTTTAGAAACCTCCTTGCGACTTCCTATGGCTGTTTAAAAAATAATGAGACTGAATAAAAAGGCACTCAAGTTAATAGCCTTGAAAAATTGTGCAGGAGTCATTTATCAGCCCTTCCAGGAAGCTGCATATGTTCGAAACGCTGGCACACCGAACATCCTTTATTATAACGGTCATATGCATTTGATAACTGTTGCCAGTGTGAACTTCAAAACTACTAATCATTCATGAAAAAGAAGTGATTTCTTTCTAATGTCACAGAAATAGTCAGCAGTTTTTAATCACTCAGAGGAATGTATACAGTATGTAAAAGAGGAATTGACTCATGGCCTTTATATACTTTTCATTTAACATTCAAATATTTGGTTAAACTGTATAAACACACAAGGGATGGTGTACTAAACTTTGCGTTTATTATATATATTATATAAGTTACATACATAGTTTTAGATTACTTTAGCATGCTATGTTGTAGGTTGGCGTGCACACACAAAATAAGCACATTAACAATTTCAGAGAATAAAAACATAATTTGTAAGAATTAATCCGGGATTACATAAGAGAAGCCAAGCCAACTGCAAACAACACTAAAGAAAGCAGTGTTTTTGAATGAAGCAGAAGACAGACACACACTCACTGGGGGCTCGTGCCTTTGCAGTGAATCATCGGGGCAGGTCTGGGTTTGATTGGGCTGGGTTAGTCGGGGTTGTGTGTGTGTGTGTGTGTGGGAGGGACAGAGCAGGGATATCCCTTCATGGCTGCATGAGAATGAGTCATTCAAACCAGTGCTTATAGACAGAACAACGTGTCCTGTTTGCGTTACCACAGGAAGTCCATTGCAGAACATAGCAATGCCTCACTATCACACCACTCGCACAAATATGCACACATGAAACCGCACACGTACACAAAGAAGTTTCTCAACTAGTGACAATGCAGACCACAATAAACAAACTTTTTTAATTATTTTTTATTTTTGATAGACTCATTGGACTCCAAAGTTTCCAGCTGAAATGAACACTAGTGGCAGTAAAACACCAACAACTTGTATTCCTTTTCACACAAATTATATTATAGGGGCAGATTATCAGTTAATAAAGACTTATTTACACGTGGTTCCTTGCAAAATACTGTTTTATGTCCTTAAAACACCTTTACCACATTGCATGACTTGTAAAGGAATACATTTTGATGTTTGCATCACATAACCAGCTCCATATTATGTATGAATTTCCAGTCCGTTCTCATCCCAATGCGTCATACATGTGACGCTTTGGACATTTCGTTGAAATCTTACGCACATGGCATCGTTTAGCATGAATATGAGACGCAGAACCCAAGGCGTCATAACCGTACCCTACCCAAGACCTAAACCTACCCATAACAGTGTGTGTTTTATTGACGCTAAAGGATGCCATGTGCGTAAGATTTCGACGAAATGTCATATGGCGTCACCTATATGACGCCAAAGGATGAGAATGCGTTGGAATTTAGCTGCACTTAAACATGAAACTTGATAAAAGAGCTCAAAGACTCGTAGAAACAAGCTAAATGGGCATGGTTATTTCAGGAAATGTGTTTTTATCGTACATTCGTTTTGTTAAAACAGCAACACACTTTTAGTGCCACTTACTGGGCATTTTACTTTGGAAGTGTTGTGAAAATGTACAAGGAGCAATTTTGCAGAATGTCACCGCCTGTTTTTCCAATGAGCCTGGGTTGATGTTTTTACATTTGTTGTACTTTCTCTGAATGAACTGTGTGCTATGGTGTTTTTGGTGGTTGCTAGTTAGTGGTTGCTAACTATGATTAGCCTCAAGTCTCCAGACTAGATACAGCTTTTCTCTCAATCACTCAATTTTTTTCATCCACTAGGCGAAATTTGTCCAGTCACTTATAAAACTCCAAAACAACACATTATGAAGTTTCATTCGTGTCTCCTGCACAAATGGAAAACAAAAGCATTGACACTTGCCTTAAAGACCTCGAAGGCAAGTTAAGGTGACAATCTTGCAAAATATAACCAATGTACAGTATTTTGGAGCAACATGATGTCTTAATTTTCCTCAGTAATGTTGGATTAGCTTTTGTGGGACTTAAACAACACAAACAAAACCAGAGCTGGCCAATGCGTAATGAGAAACATCTGTGCCTGTCCGGCCTGGCTAGAGGTCTCAGATTTAAGCATGATGTTAGTCCACAGTTTCCAATGCCCCCCTCAGCTTGTACATCAATCCCACACCGATTTTATGCAACTCCTTTTGAAGTCGGGAAGAGGAACAATTGCAGATCTGTAAATAATGAAACTTTCGTTGTAACAGCATGCTTATGAAACGCAAGCCAAAAACACTCGTAAAGTTTTAATGAACTTAATGGAAGACTAATGAAAACAGGGCTTTTGAGGTGAGGCAGAACAGGGCGATGAGTTGAAATCCAAGACTGTGCTGAATACTGAACAATAAATGCCGCCTTGGCTGTGTCTCTATTAATTGTGCAAACAGCAGGGATTAGATATAGAGATAGCAACTTGTACCAATAATGATTCCATTGCTCACACTGCCCACCTCCAAACCCTCCTCCCAACTCCAGCATTCAACTCAAGGCCTCATGTCGGTATTTACTCATACTTTCCAGGGGTCACAGAGTCGCCACTCATGGCTGATGGGAACGTGTTGTTTTCTTTTGTTTTTATTGGCTGCAGTGTTCATGGGAAAGGGCCACTCGTCCTCTGAGGTTTCTCTTCTTCCAGCCAACCAGAGTGGAGTTTCTTACTCGATAGGGCTTCCGCATTTGTAACCCCTTATACGCTCAAGTGGAAATGCACCCATATCCTCCTGCTGGAATGTAGCCTGAGAGAATCCATTCATCGGAATGGACCGGAATGCTATACAATCAAACTAATCATTTGATTTTATATCATTTTTCAACTTTTACACAAACTGTAATGTTGACTGTATTTGTCAAGTGCAGTCATTCAACCCTGTTATTAAAGTTAAATTGATCAGATAATTTGATTATTTAAATATAAGTGAACCAACTAAAAACAACGATTTGGTCCTAAAAAGCCCCTAAGTGATAGATTTATTCAGGATAAATCTGCAGTCTTGTTACTCAAGCGATATCTTTTTCAATAAAATGTAGTTGTATTGTTATAAAATATGGAGTCACATATATCAATGTTCTTAAAAAAAGAATTTGTCATATTTTACACTATTTCCATGGAAAGTGGCAAATGAGTTGGTCTATATAGGTTTGTCATTAAATGTTTCAGTAGAAATAATCTGAATTCTGGAATTCCATTTCTGGAATTGCAATGGAAATACCAAAAACCTTTGCAAGTTAAAGATGCCTGAAAAAAAAGTATTAAATGAAAACTACAAGATCAAAATATTCAAGATCAAAGGGATTTTCTACATATTCGTCTGAATGAGGAATTACTCTGAGGACTTGGTTTATTTCCAGCCTTCTTCTCGCTAAAGGCAAATATTAATAGGCATTTGAGCATATAGTGCATTGTACAAATTGTTCATGAAGTATTTTTTGTCTCGTGCAACAAGCTTTGGAATATAACAAGACCAGTACTAACCAAGAACGTTTCTAAACTGATTACACAAATGGCTTAAAATGGAATTCATTTTAGACCTGTTCATATCATTTTTGTAATAATATATAACATATGCAATACAAATTCTACTGATAAGAATCTGTCAAGTAAAAGCTTGCACCATATTTCACCATGGTAAAACATACGTAGATTTTTCATATCTCAGGATATGCCTGAATTACCCATCAGTCTGACTTTTACAGACCATAATTCTCTGACCACATCAATGTCAGTAATGTCAAGCATAACTCTATGAATAATGGCGTAATGGGCGTATTCAATTCCATTCACTCACATTCAGATGTTTCTCTGTCCATTGATAATCAGATGAATTAATGCAAAATATTTGGACACAATACATCTGCCCCGAATAACTAATCACTGGATTTCAATAACAGAGCAATAACCCTGAAGCTGCAACTCAAAATTGAATCACAATCTGTCCTTTATGCAGCCAGAGCATGTGTGATCTTTCAAACAACTCACCAGTCCAACAAACATGTGTGTTCGAGGGATGGAGAAAGATAAAAGGCATGTGAGCTGAAAAAACATGGCATTGCAAATACATTCTTTTGTCTTTTAATAACACATGCTGCCAATCAAATCAACAAGTCTTCAGACACGAAGCTAAATATACCATTTTGTATATATGAATGTATTTCAAGGCTGTTTAACTGAGCACTGCATGAGCGTGCAAAAACTATAACAAAGTGCTTGCATGCTTGAGTAAACCACACTAATATAAAAACATGTCAGAGACTGGTATTTGGTGGTATTCCCATGCTGGCGGGAAATCGTGAGATTCTCCTTATGCAACACACATGTACACTGCCGTTCAAAAGGCTCACCAAGGCTGCATTTATTTGATATATAAAAAAAACAAGTATTGATTTCTTTTATATCCCCCCCCCCCCCCCCCCCAAAAAAAAATAAAAATTCTTACTGACCCCAAACATTTGAACGGTATAGTGTTTAATGTTAGAAAAGCTTTCAATTTCAGATAAATGCTGAACTTGAACTTTCTATTCATTAAAGAATCCTGAAATACAAATGTAAATATCTCTTTATTTTTTACATTAATAAAATGAGAAATGTTTATTGAGCATCAATTCATCATATTACAATGATTTCTGAAGAATCATGTGACACTGAAGACTGGAGTAATTATGCTGAAAATTCAGCTTTGATCACAGGAATAAATGACACTTTACTATATATTCACATAGAAAACCGCTGTTTTAAATTGTAATAATATTTCACAATATTATTTTTTTTTATGTTTTTTTTATCAAATAAATCCAACCTTGGTGAGCAGAAGAGACTTATTTTAAAAACATAAAAAATCTTACCGATCCAAACCTTTTTACTGGTAGTGTATATGATCAAAGTGAAGATCTGGTACAATGAAACAAACAAATGTGTGCCTGAAAACCTTATCTGCACATCTTAAAAAGCATCAATCATTGGCCTTGTCATTTTGTTTGCTTAAAAACCAAATTGGGTGAAAACCCCCGATGCAACGTCAATGAAATGCTGATTTACCATCACAGTTGAATTTTGTAGAGAGCGTACTAGGGAGGAAAAGTCTTTGACATAACACATCTGTTTTCAGACTAACCTCTTCGTCATATGTTTATCACTAATAGAGAGTGAGAGTGGACACTCCTCAAACGTTCCCCAGAGTTTCTTGAGACTTCTAGAAGCATAACAAGCACCATCTTCCTCAGCTGAAGACCACAGCATAGTTGAAGAATGAATAAGAAAGCAAACAGTGTTTGAAGGTAGTAAAAAGAAACACGAGTCACTTGTGAATCGTGAGTCACTTTGAATCCTGCCAGCCTTTTCTTTTTGAACTCTCAGATTTATATACAAACCCAGGCTCATCATGTGACAAGAATGAATCAGAGCATGGGGTCTGTGAAAACAATGGCACACCATTCCTGGTTAGTGGACAGAGTAAATCAGCCATTGTAGATACCAGCTGGTACCTTTCTGGCTGGTGGACCTAGTTGCAGCTTCAAACGACATGCCCATGGACCACCTACCACCCAATGTTCAATGGCAAGAACTGCTGAACTTCTGCAGTCTCAATCTTATTGGCTGGCTTTATGCAGCTTCCAGGAGTCACTACCAGTTCGACTAGGAACATCTGTGTTTATAAGGTACCAGGGGTGCGTTTCACAAAAGCATTGTTAGCCAACTATGGTCGCAAGTTCCATCGTTATCAGCATTATTCAACGAGTTGGTGTTTCCCGAAATCATAGTTCCAACAAACATTCGCAAACTGTATCGCAAAGTTGTGTGGTTGGAACGACAACTCTCAACCTGTGGTTAGAAGCATACTGTAGTTTCAGGTTTGCATGACAACTGGACTAGAGGTCTTCTCGGGTCCTAGAAACTGTACACGACCCGAATCACTACTTACCCAAACCCGACGTGCATAAATAATTTTTTTTAAAGAAAAACCCGACCCGAGACAGACCCGATAAAATTAGACCCGAGTCCGCCCATTTGCACGTAGAAGCGCGGATTCGCTTTCTCACTTAGAAAAAGTGAGAGAACGGTGTCATAGAGTTGTTTTAAATACTGCAGTTTTGTTAAATGCCCAACATAGTTTAAAATAATTCGGGTCTTCTCGGGTCCATTTGGAAAAGGCATATTTATTTTAAATTACCCGAGACCCGAGGCCACTAATACCGAACCCGACCCGTGTCCGAGACACTCGTCGGAGTTTTGGACCCGAACCCGCTCGGCTCTCGGGTCGGACCTCGGGTTTTCGGATCCAAGTGGACCCGTGAAGACCTCAATGTGGACTCAATAAATCCTTATCTTGAGCCAAATAAGCAAGCTGACATTCAGTACAATCTATATCTTTTATTTAGAATACATACAAATGTCTTTTACGTCTTAGTTTGTCAAGAGATTTAAAGCGTCGTTTTTGAAGAGTGCACATGTGTGAACGTGCTCTAGTACGCAAGAACAAGCCTATGATTGAATCTGGAAATAAAGCAAAATAGCTGGAAAAATTAGAAATAGTTCTCAGATGCCATGTCCGTAATTTATAGCAAAACATAAAGCATTAATTAGATCTCAAACAGATTCATTACAAGTAGTTATTACTCCACTACCTGCGTGACATCATTAAACAACGTGGTTAAACAACCAATTTGCGACAATAGGGTTTCGGGAAACAGTCGTGACTAGCTAGTTGATTTCTTCAACGATGCTTCACGATGCATCAAGATACGTTGTTGTATGGGAAACACACCCCAGGTGGATAAATTACTGGATTTGCCAATGTTGGACAATCACACTCTTGCTGGTTGCTTGACATGTCTGTCAGACAGTCTCTTCCTGTCTAAGTGGGTGGTTCTGGGCCAGAATAGGCTACAATGTGAACCAGACCAGAGTTTCCAAACCCTGTTCCTAGAGGCACCCCAAACAGTACACATTTTGGATATCTTTATTATCTGGCCCACCACATTTAAGGTCTTGAATTTTCTACTAATGAGTTGATTCAGGTGTGTTTGATTAGGAGTTTGAAAATGTGTAATGTTGGGATGCCTCCAGAAACAGGGTTGGGAAACATTGGACCAGACTGCATGCCGATAGGACGGTCACAACCCTGCTTCTTGGTGTGGCCGTTTAGCCATTGCTAAGTTCCTATTCCAAATGCCTCGAGCAAGCAGTGATAAAGAACAGCTGCTCAAGGGTTGGGGCTCATGTTTTGGGACCATAGCTAAAAACAGGAGGATGAGAGATGGAATTTAAGTAGGTGTAATGGATTCATCCCTGCATCCAGTGTCCTTCCAACCCCCTCGCAATGTACAAACACCTCCCCTTGTTCCTTATACTTTCGGGAGGTTTATTGAATGACATTTCAGGAAAGACGAGGGGGCCGTGTATTGTCAGTAACTAGAGTGGTGACAAATCACTTTATGGAAAGAGCAACCTGTTTACTGTGAAGCCAGAGTGTCCCCTCACCCTACCGTAAGCCTTCAGGGCCCAGAACCGGACAGACCTTCACCTTATCCCGTATTGATTAGTCCTGCCTTCTCCCTCATGGGACGGATCATTTATTTTCAGGGTGATATAAGTGGAACTGATTAGAACACGGGCTGATTGATTTGCTTACGCATGTGTCGTGGCACTCCGGAGACGATCAAGCCTGGCGGGAAAGGAGAACAATTACCTGATCTTTGCCAGGACTTGAGACAAGGGGCATTATCATCAGCGTCCTAGTGAGCATGAGTGTGCCACCGCATTTGAGAACGTGACAAAGAGTCTTGCGAGAAAAACACATATGCAGCATTCATTTGCATTTTATTGTGTTTGCAAAAACTGCAGCTCTCAAAAACGAGGAGATAAATGATGGTGTGTCGCTCGCTTATAGTCCTCGCTCTCACTACGCTGCTCTGATTTATTCCGTTTGAGATTTCGACCTTAACGCAGGTGTGTGTGTGCTGCAAACGCCGCTGACGTCCTTGTCTGAAGAGTTTCCGCCATCCAAGTAATTCTAATGAGCCCACTTCACTTGTGATTGACTCTTTTTCAGACAACAAAGTGATGTGTGTCCTTCTCTCGAACAATGATAAAAGGAGCAGGAGTCCTCAGAGAAGCCTACCTAAAACGCATTCATCTTGTCACACGCATCGCCCTATACTGCTGTACTCATAAACTCAACGCAGTGCTGCAAATGGTAATATCTTTTCTCACCGCTATGATCTTCTTGAAAAACTTTAAAATGGCTAGATTAACCTCAGTCATTTTTTTTCTGTGCAAAAAATACCTTGCTTATATTGAGTGTATATTGTATATAAAGTAAAGACTATTAATTCCATAGTTTGTTACAGACATTGGCAGAAAATCATGCAATTTCTCGAAGAGAGGAGATGTGTGCTGTGACTCTAACAAATCAGGCTTATGAATTTCACCTGGTGGATGATACAAGGAGTGAAAAATGTCATCCAGATGCATGATGCAACATTCACGGCCTGGCTCCAAATGCTGAGGATTGAGGTGGAAATCAACCATACATGGAAACCAGAGTATCATAGAGACTTGGAGTCTTTGCAGTCTTGTTGGACAGTGAACAGATGCCACATGTGTGGAGGCCCCTGCATGGCACCCCCACTCTTATCAAGAAACCAGAATATCATAAAGACTCGATAATGGGTTCCTCTGACATGGAGCGAACCAACCATTGCGTAATGCCTTAAATATTTTAGAAACTGCGTAGTATTTGAAGAAAACATTATACAGGTGAATGATAAATGCTTATCCACAGCGAACAAACAAACACACACAAAAAAAGATTACGTTTAAAACACATGCCATGTAAAATTGTACTATTTGTATTCACATTGGTTTCATGAGGTTTTGGAAAAAAAACTCTTCTTTTTTTTTTACTTTTCAAAGAGAAATGTATTTTATTGACTAAAAATGTCATGGTGTAACCAATTAATCAATTAATTTATTCATTCATGATATTTGCAACCAAACAAACACTTTTTTTTACAGAATAATTTTTATTATTAATAATACTATTTAGTTAGTTTGTTTGTTTGCAAATATCATGAATCATTAATCCATATATTTAAGTTTTTAAGTTTTCAGGGAGTTGCACAACATGATATTTTACAACATGAACCAATCTTGCCTCATCATAAAAAAAAGTCAAATGATTCGCTATTTTTAAGAGATTTACTGACCTGGACACACAGTCACAAGGGTGCACAGAGATCCTCTATTTAATATAACTTCCAGTTTTTTTCCCTGCATGTTGGCTGTACCACATGATTGCGGACACGTGTTTTTTTTTTTTTTTTTTTATATTTAACAAAATATTTTTTCCCAATTAATAATGATAAATGATAATACAAAATATTTAAGCCTTTCTTTTCAAGAATTTCATTGTAATATAACTTATTTTCTTTCTTTTTTTTCATTATGATATCAAGACAGTCAAAATGCACTTTAATTAAAAAAATACAGTTGTTATAAATAACGTTAATCCTAGAGGTTTAATAATAACCATGTATTAAATTAATCTGAAATTATGTATGCAATATATGAATTGCATTTTAATATTTATTAATGCATTTATAGAATCTGGACTGAATTTGAAGAAAAAAAAATGTATGGACTTCAGCAAAGTCTACAGTATATTCAGTTGCTCTAGGGTATATTACTCTATATATACAATATAGGCTTATTATGCAATCTGTGAAATCCCCACACAGTCCCCCACAGATCCACATCCACCTTTAGCTAAAACTTTCTCTAAATGCCACAGTGATATTTTCACGCCAACTTTCCTCTCCCATGTTCTCCCACTCCTCACCAATGGACCTCATCTGCCTATTCCCTACATGAAACTAGCACTGCTGTTTGTGTGTGTGTGTGTGTGTGTGTGTGTGTGTGTGTGTGTGTGTGTGTGTGTGTGTGAGAGAGAGAGAGCACTGGTGTGTGGGGCCCCAAAACTCCCCTCTGCTCACATTCCAACTGGGTTAAGTAGAAAGACTGACACAAATAGCCCATCCTTCACACACACACACAGACTGTGAGGAGATGGATTTTCCAGCGCTAAAGACTCATTCCTAATTCCTCCTCCAATTTTGTGTATCTGTCAAACAGCTTACTACAGCACATTTAAATGTCAGTCCAGTTGATGAGTCATAAGAAAGCTGCTTAATTACACGTAGACAAAATGTGTCTCTCTCACAAGGTTTTTTCCCCGCTAAACGTTTTTTTTTACGTTTTCCGCTAAACGTTAACACTATACCTCGTCTCCCTATCATTAGCTTAAGTCATTTATCCTAAATGCTGATATAGGGAATGGGGGAGGGGCTATAACCACCCACCCTTATGACTTATTCAGCATGATGTAGTGCTGTGTCACCATAATGGCTCCTGATGCCGTCTGTAACGGATGGGGGACTCGGTGTGTCCGGCCGGTAGATTAATAAGCAGGGCTTGTGTCAATCGATTGGGTGCCGGGTATTCGGGGTGTAAAACTGACCAGGAACAGGGCTGATGAAGAGGAAGTTGCCCATGTGACCAGATAGCAAATCCCTGCTAAGGTTCACACTGTCAAACGGTGCACTTAGAGACCATTGAAGCGAGGTAGAATGTCTTTATCCTTCCTGCATTAGCCGTGATTTTAAGGTGAATGCTTTTATCTTGCAGACAACAAGCACCTGCTGGAGATCTGTGAGAGGGAAATCACTGGGTATTGCTCTGGGCAATTCAAAGTCTTTCAAACACTTTTATCACACACTAGTTTATTCGATTTGCCTACTAACAATGTCCAAACGAATTGTATATATATATATATATTACTGAAGAGTCATGAACAAATGTAATTTCCACCAAATCAGTCATTTAATCTCTGGTGGAAATAACAGATTTCACATTTTTTCTTTCTTTTTGAAAAAAAGCTATGTAAATAATAATAATTATTAAAAAATTGTTCTGCAATTATAGCTTGTTTGCAAACATTTGTTCACACATCGTGTCTTATATTTCAGTGGGCTCTTTACTGACACCATTGTCTCAATGGTTTATTACTGGATGTGTTGGAAAAAGTACCAGAGATACTTAAAATAGCTTCTTTTTTTATATAAATACTCTTATGATGGATTTTTATAGTGTACAATTGAAAATGTTTAGGAAAATGGTAAATTAATACAATATGTACACTGCTGTTGAAAAGTTAGTGGTCATTATATTTTTTTTCAAAGAAATTAACTTTTTCTCCGCAAGCATTTTTTAAAAACAGTTGCCTATCAGCACCAGCATTTCTTATAATGTTTTAACAGTGAACACAGAACTGAGGAAATGAATGACTTTATAAACAAGGAGTGGTAATGATCTGAACAGAAATGGTGAGTAATTAATTAGGAACTAAGGAAATTAATAGGGAACACAGGCAAACAGGAAACCCCAAAACACCATAAAATGGAACTAAACAGAACATTAACAGTGCATTTACAATGTTACAAAACAAATATATTACAAATAAATGCTAATCTTTGAACTTTCTATTCAAATAATCATGGTTTCCACAAAAATATTGAGTAGAAAACTGTTTTCAACATTGATAATAATAAGAAATGTTTCTTGAGCAGCAAATCAGTATATTCATGTGGGGTCATGTGACACTGAAGACTGGAGTAATGATGCTGCAAAATAAGTGTTTTTATCAGATGACATTGTGAGTGACTATGAGAGACTTCTTTCAAAAACATTCGGTAATACTTTAGTTTAGGGTCCAGTTTTCACTATTAAATAGTGCATGCATATTACTAGGATATTGGCTGTTTATTTGTACTTATAAAGCACATATTAATGCCTTATTCTCCATAACCATATTCTAAATACCTTACCAATTAATTAGCAGTAATTAGGGAGTTTACTGAGGCAAAAGTCATAGTTAATAGTTAGTTAATAGTGACAATTGGACCCTAATCTAAAATGTGACCAAACATTCTTAATGATCCGAAACTTTTCAGCGGTAGTGTGTGAATAAAACGCTTTGAAATGCAGGAGGAAAAATGAATCATCATATAACAAAAAGAAAGAAGGTAAAATGTGTTGGTTTTAATATAACTCAACCCCTGTCACACAAAAGAAACACAATCTTCCCTCAACAATGTGTGAAGAGGGCCTATTTTCAGGTCTCTTTACTCTTAAGAGGCCATTCAGTTCATTTGATGCTGACCCAACTATGGTTAAAAAAGGCTCTTCGACTGTGATGTGCTGCCAAAAAAAAAAAAAAAACACACACACCAAAATTCACCAATAAAACATGGACAACAAGAGAAGTCATCGAGAGCAAACCTTTTAAGGTGCCGGCATGAACTCTTTCTTTCTGTCTCTTTATTTGGGTAAACTCCCAAATGATGACAAGCCAATTAACCTGCATCATTAGTTTGAGGGCCCTTTTAAACAGAACCACAAAGAGGGAGCTTAAGAAGGCTTTTGCATTATTGATCTAATGTCAGTGCCGGAAGGACTTTGTCATTGGGGAGAGGAAAGCCAGGATGGGGCGTATTACAGTAATGGCTATCTGCAGCATTTGAGAAGCTGCTCTCATTGTTAACCGCTAATGGACAGTTACATACTGTTTGCATGTTTGCTAATGCATTGCAGATTATCTGAGCCATTGTCTCTCCTCCCTTCCCCCCTCGCATCTGGATGCAGGGGAACATGTAGTTAACTGAGCGCAGCAGTTACGCTAGCATAAATAAGAGTTTAATGTAGCAGTTCAAAAGATTTGTTTACATACAGTATTAAGGCGATGTAATGAGTGCGGAAAATCAACTTTACAAACAAGCTCCATTTTCTAAAGATGCCCATGGAAAAGCTCTGTCACAGCGCTAGTGTGTTTCTAGGGTGTCGCTAAATGGTTGCTACGGTATTCAGAGTTGTTGCTAGGGTGTTTAAGTTAGTCGAATTGAAAAGAGCCCACCCCACAGTCTCTGTGATATTCCAACCAGATCTCAAGAGAAAAAGTAACTATTTTACGAATTTTATATGAAGTACGATTTGATTGGAACTAAAATGTGTGAATAAAAAAAAAAAAAAAAAAAAAAAAAAAAACATCCCTAAATCTTAAGGCCCATTCACACCAAGTGATAATGATACATATTTAGTTCTAAAAATCGTTCTCAATATTAAAGAAAAGCAGAGTCCACACCACAACTATAACAATCACGGCACAGAGAAACGGCATGGTTGGAATCACTTTCAGAACGATTTTTTTTCTAGCTGATGAACGAGACGCTTCTTCTGACATCCAGCTTTCTATGCGCGTGCTTCGGATGTGTGCGCTCAGAAAAGCTATAGTTTAGACCGATAAAGCTTTAAAACGCATGCAAATAATATACTTTCATGATATAACAACGCATTCTTATCCTTTGGCGTCATATAGGTGACGCCATATGACATTTCGTCGCAATCTTACGCACATGGCATCCTTTAGCGTCAATATAACACGCACTGTTATGGGTAGGTTTAGGTCTGGGGTAGGGTACGGTTATGACGCCTTGGGATCTGCGTCTCATATTGACGCTAAAGGATGCCATGTGCGTAAGATTTAGACGAAATGTACAAAGCGTCACATGCATGACGCCAAAGGATGAGAACGGGCTGGATATAACGTGAGCGTGACCGCGATAGAGATGATAATCAAAACCAAATGTTTTCGTTTTTGGCAGAGTATCCAAATCACGAGCTGTAAAGACTCCGCCCTCTTCTGGAAAGCGGGATGGGGGAGCAGCAGCTCATTTGCATTTAAAGATACATGCACAAAAACAGCATGCTGTGGGGTATTTTGAGCTGATACTCAACAGACACATTCTGGGGACACCTGAGACTTATATTACATCTTGTAAAAAGGGGCACAATATGTCAAGTCAAGTCAAGTCACCTTTATTTATATAGCGCTTTTTACAATACAGATTGTATCAAAGCGCTTCACAGTGATAACATGAAAACAATATAACAAAGTTTGTTTCTAAAAGATATTGCGTCAACGTCCACCTTAAGTAAGGCAGATCAATAATATTATTGAATATTATAAATGTCCCCAACTAAGCAAGCCAAAAGCCAAGGCAACAGTGGCAAGGAACCAAAACTCCATCAGGTGACAGAATGGAGAAAAAAACCTTGGGAGAAACCAAACTAAGTCGGGGGGCCAGTTCTCCTCTGGCCAACGAAGGAACAGTGCATGATTCGGGCAGCATTACAAGTCAGATTGGATCGGAACATTTAGAGTATTTTTTGGAAGTCCAAGTATGCACGCCGGTCTTAAGACGAGTTGTTGAGGATCAGTGCCGTCCACCATAGAGAGTCCATATCGCCCGTGTTGAGTCGTCACTTCACAGGCTTTGTGATTGGAGCATCTGAAGTCTCCGTGAGAGGCTGGATACAAACTGGAGCTGACGAACGCCATTTTCTCGGGACTCGCGTCCCGAGATAACAGCAGAAAAGCAAAGGGAAAATAATTAGCGTAGCTGCTGTTCATAATGATGATTTCCATAACACAGGCGTAAATGACAAAACATGAAGACAGTGACTCTTGCGTCCCAAAATCACCCCCCTCCGTCCCCCACTCAACTCAGCCCAGCTTTCTGACCTCTACGTCCCTCCTGCTGCTGAGACCTAACCACAATCTCACAATCTCTTCGCAACCCAACCATACGCGCCAACCCGTTGACTAAGGCTGTCGAGCCCCACTGGTGCGTGAATAGGCAGTTTCAGTGGACAACGGTTCCGTATGGCATACTACCTACCGCAACACAATATCTGCCCAACCACCCGTCATTCACGCAATATACACAGGAACGTAATGACTGCAAATACTATGCAACCTATACAGATAACCTACAGTCTCTTCAAGTTTTATAGTATTAAATGCATTTGATCTGATTCAGCAGTATTATAAAAGGTAAGCATTATTTAAATATGTCCCCTTTAACTCTCGGTGAGGTATAATAGCACATTCAAGTCCTCCTGGGAAGTTCGTATTCATGATCTGGGAAGTCGTTTAACATCAGGTGTGTTCAAGTCACTTTTGTTGGAGCAAAATAGGATATAGAAAGATGTTTTAACTCTACATCAATAATTATGAATAAAGAATTCACATCATGTTTGTTTTTGTGTTTTTATTTGATTTATGAAGGTGCCGTAAATATTCAATTATAATTGTACAGTACTTTTATAAGGGACCACAATGGAAATAAGTATTCGGCCTTTATTGTGTTATCCCTGACTACTTATGTTTTTATTTTTATTTTTATGTATGACACAGTTTCATACTGTTTCATATTTTTATATTTAAGTGGTCAAATAAAATCAATCAAAATCAATCAATCAATCAATACTATAGTATTTTGTACATGCTACTTGCTAGTTTTATTGTAAATGGGAAAAAATCCTTTCAACAGCTTTACCGTCAACACAATATTGAATCCGCCAGGTTCTATCACTGACATGCCCTCAACTTGGAAACTCAGGACTTAAAAAAATTGAGTTTCCTCACTCGTATAATTCAGCTTTGTGTCGGCTTTCATTTGCTTTCAACTCGTAAATATGATCTTTCCTCATGAGTTGAATGCATGATAAGCAGATCATATGAAAACGGTAATTAAATTCCTTGGAACTCACCACCAGTTTGCCAAAATGTAAAATTGTTACACGTGTATTAGAGATTTTAGACCCAAAGTATTAGAATTAGCAAAGACAAGAGCAGAGGAACCTGCCATGTTCAGCGATGACTGTGGGAGAAAATTAGCAGAATTTTGTGTAAGGGATTTAAAATTGGTTCTATTCATATGTTAAATGCAGTAAACAGAGCTTGCTGTCAGCTAAAAACAGTCTTCAAATTCAGAATCCGCTGTTGTTTTGGCTAGCTGTGACTACCACTTGTCCATCCAGACTACTTGACCAAATAATGCTTGATTTTAAGGACCCTTGTGAGGTGCTTACTGGAATGAGTGAGTGCTGTATTACAGAAGAACACGAGATCCTTCGGTGATGGGTCATCTCATGCGCTAATTCTCTTCAGACGCCGTAACTGATTGAAATTAATTCTATACTCCAATGAAGTATTATAAATTAGGGCTGTTGAGATGTTGACCTCCGTCTATTTGGGTTCTGTTACCGCACATCAAATTACAGTTGAAAAGTTCAGTTCATGCAGTTCTTACTTTGCTTTAGACAGAAAATCAAGCAGCATGTAAAGACAAGCTTACGCCAGTGGTTATAATAACTCTGTATGGCGGAAAGCGAAAGCAAACAATCATATCATTTAACCCTTGTGTTATGTTGCGGGTCAATTTGACCCGTTTCGATTTTCAAGTTGTTGGAAATACTGGTTAACCTTTGTTTTTTTTCTTGATATTTTGTGACTTTTTCTCATTTATCATGATGAACATGCATGCAAAGTTTCAACATGCTGATGTGTTTTGACATATACAAACAAAATTACTGTTACGTTCGTGATGTTCGCGGGTTAATTTGACCCTCATAGACAGCCATTCAAAAGCAACTGTACAGACACAAAATGAAAACATTTATTTTCTGTATGTCAGGGCACTTCAACTCCAGTTCTAACGTGCAAGTGCATCTAAAAGTGCTCTAACCCTAACCAAACACACTTGAAAAAGATAAAATTACAGTGTTCAGAATTATTTGCAAATTACAGATGAAAATCTTTGTCAGACACAGATAGTAAAATAAGCTCTCATTTCAATATTCAAAATATCTAAAATACCTAGCTTTTAACCAAAACTTTTATGTAGGATTTTCAAAGGCAGATTCACAGAGCCAAAAAATAAATAAAAAACATTTATTTGATGTATGCTTTTGTTATGTTTGGTTTCTCACTTCCCAGTGAGTGAATAATGAAACTAGGAAAATAGGTCTCAGGAAACTAGGGAAAGTTAACTTAGGAAAATGAAACATTTTCATTATACAGCATTTTTTTTTTTGTTCAGTTACGATGTTCAAAGCATAAAATGTAAAAAAAAAAAAAGAAAAAAAAAAAAAGGAAAAAAAATCAGCATACTGTTTATTTTCCAATTTTGTCAAAACCAAACTGTTTAAAAAAAAAATTTAAAAACATTTTCATAAATCATATTTTCAGATATAATGTTTTTGTAATGTTTGACAAATGTTGATATTAAAAGTTTACAGTTTGTATCTAAATCTCTGTTGTTTTTTATAGTGTGATTTTTGATGAATTGTATTGAATCCAATTAGGGTCAATTTGACCCGGTCCATAAGGGGTGTACACAGAAATCGAACAGAACACAAGGGATAACAGTCAGAATTTCTTTGTTTTAAACCCTTTGAAAGCCCATGAAATGTCCCATTAACCCTCATTCAGGACAGCGTTCTTCCGTTATATGGCAAATCTAATTCATC
Organism: Rhinichthys klamathensis goyatoka; assembly: GCF_029890125.1. Taxonomy (NCBI): domain Eukaryota; kingdom Metazoa; phylum Chordata; class Actinopteri; order Cypriniformes; family Leuciscidae; genus Rhinichthys; species Rhinichthys klamathensis. The sequence continues at coordinate 5,341,750 of NW_026606607.1, read as the reverse complement.
CACAGGCTGGAGAAGAAGAAAAAAACTAGAAAGTTCAATAGAGAAACCTGATTTATTTGAACTTTACAACAACACTCTCTTACACATGTGAAATACACCTTTTGCTTATCAGTGCCTGAGTAATTGGCGGGAAAAAAGCCCCAAATCGGAAATCCGGAACATTCTTTTCATCTCGATTCCAAATAAAAGCGTTAGCAGAAAGAGAGTTTTGGGGCCACATGTGAGGGGAAGGGAGCACACGATTACACCGCACTTCACATCTTGAAAACATGCACAGCCAAAGTGTTCAGTAAGCAGAAAATCACCCCAGTTGGGAAATTCTTTTTGCTGTACTCCACGTCTCCTCTTTCAGCCTGCCCTCCATGGCCATCAGCGCTCACCAGCATCAAAGAGCATTTTCTATACGCCTTCCCACGTGCACTTTCATACTTTTTATGAAATGTTTGCCAAATTGCTCTTTATTCTTGCTCAGCCCTTTTGGTGCTTTTATAAGTTAGATGCAGTCAAATTTACACTGGTTTCTGTGTCTGTTCTTGAGGTCAATCTCAGGAAACTGTGCCATACTGATATAAAGGCAAAAATAAATTTTTCTTTATTTGATGTTTTCAATAAAGACTTTTCATATGTTTTGTTTATTTAATTTTTTTTAGCTGTTTAATGAGCAAAACATATATAATTTAAATAAAATAATTATATTTTCAAATGTTTGTTTTAAAAAAGAGGCTAATTTGCATATCCCTATTCATTGGCATTACGTTTTAATGTGTTATGTAGAATTTTGTTGAAAAAATCTAGACATTTTTTTTTCAAATATTATGATTTCACATAATTTTCTAAAAAAAAAGCTAAATTTGTCTTTGCACTTTAATGCATTATTCTGTGACATTCTTCAGTTTAAAGAAAACAAAGTATGATCTTTCTGACATTCTAGAGTGACATTTGTTTGTCAGGTTTCTTTTATAGTATTTGACTATTTATGATTATTTAACATTTTGGCTTTGTGAAGCTCAATAGCTCAACCATGTAATGGGGAAAATTATTCTTTCATTATTTTTTATAATAAAATATATGTTCACTATACTGTTCAAAAGTTTGGGATCAGTGAGATTTTATTTAATTGTTTTGAAAATAATTACTTTTATTTAAGTGTGTAACGGGTGGAATAAGACAGAAGATGCAATAGCGATAAACCAGGTTTATTAAAGATACACAAGGGAACAGGAAACTAAGTCCAGGGCACAATGGTAGCGCAGGGGCAAATGGGCAACCCGAATCCGTGGTGCTGAGAAGTGTGATGATCCGAATCCTTGGTGTAGAGAAGTGTGACGATCCTCCCGAGTGATGGTGAAACAGTCCGAACCCCTTGACGTGAAGAGAAGAAACCAGATATTCCGAATGACGGCAGACAGACAGAACTCTAACACGAACTTCAACGGGAACAGACGAACTCCAACAGCAGACACCAGGCAAAGACCAACAGCACGGGGAACATCCAACAACGATCTGACAAACACAAGACGAAAACCAAGGGTATAAATAGAGATCGCTGATCAGAATCAGCTGGCGCTGATAACAATCAGCGGCTGATCAGCGACCACGCCCACACTCACTCACACACACACACACACACAGACACACACAAACACAGCGCAAGAAAGAGTCAATGAATTCATGAACCGTGACAGTACCCTTCCCCCTAGGAGCGCCTCCTGGCACTCCCAGGAGGACCTACCTGTTGATTGTAATCATCAATAAGGGACTGATCCAGAATGTCTCTCGCAGGAACCCAACTTCTCTCCTCCGGACCGTAACCTTCCCAGTCCACCAAATACTGAAATCCGCGTCCCCTCCGTCTCGAGTCCAGAATACGATTAACCGAATAAGTGGGTTCCCCATCTACGAGTCGCGGCGGTGGGGGAACCGGGGCCGGCGGATTAAGGGGAGAAACGAAAAATGGGCTTCAATTTGGAAACATGAAAGGCGGGGTGAACTCTCCTGTACGCTGGAGGAAGTTTGAGGCGGACTGTCACCGGACTAATGATCTTGGTGACAGTAAACTGGCCAATGAATTTGGGGGCTAGTTTATTAGATACAGAGCGGAGCGGAATGTTCTTGGTAGAAAGCCACACTTTTTGACCCACGACGTAAACGGGTGGCCTTGACCGGTGGCGATCGGCCTTAGCCTTGGTGCGCGCCCCCACCTGGAGCAGAGTCTCACAGGCTCTGGTCCATGTGCGGTGGCACCTCTGGACGAAGGCGTGGGCGGAGGGGACCGCGACTTCGGATTCCAGGCTAGAAAAAACTGGTGGCTGGTACCCTAAGCTACACTTAAACGGAGATGGGCCCGTGGATGACACTGGTAACGAGTTATGGACGTACTCCACCAATGAAAGTTACTGACTCCAGGAGGAAGGATTCTTAGACACCAAACATCGCAACACTCTCTCTAAGTCCTGGTTGGCTCTCTCGGTTTGCCCATTGCTCTGGGGATGGTAACCCGAAGATAGACTTACAGTCGCTCCCAGTAATTTAAAAAACTCTTGCCAAAATTTGGACACGAATTGGGAACCCCTGTCAGAGACCACGTCTGCCGGGAGGCCATGTAGACGAAAAACGTGATCTAAGACAGTCACCGCTGTCTCCTTGGCAGAAGGTAATTTGGGCAAGGGAATAAAATGGGCCGCCTTCGAGAACCGGTCCACTACGGTCAAAACGACCGTCTTGCCCTGGGAGGGCGGGAGGGCGGTAATAAAATCTAGCGCTATATGGGACCAGGGTCTCGAAGGGACAGACAACGGTTGGAGTAACCCATCTGGAGGACGATTGGAAGTCTTACCAGTGGCACAAACCGAGCAAGCCAAAACAAAACTCCGAATGTCGCGAGCCATTAATGGCCACCAGAACCGTTGCTTGACCAAAAAACTGGTGTGATTTACCCCTGGATGACATGCTATACTGGAACAGTGACCCCATCAAATGACGTCGGACCGAACCCTCTCTGGCACAAATAAACGACTCGGTGGGCAACCGGGCGGAGGCGTTACCCCTTCTAAGGCCGTCTTGACCTTTGATTCGACCTCCCATGTGAGTGTGGAGATAAATAGTGTCTCGGGTAAAATACAGTCGGGAGTAACCGGGCGTTCGGATGGGTCAAAAATACGAGATAAAGAATCGGGTTTGATGTTTTTGGAACCCGGGCGGTACGAGAGAGAAAAGTCAAAACGTCCGAAAAAAAGTGCCCCTCTAACCAATGGCGCCACTCCTCCAGTGCTAACTTGACTGCCAACAACTCTCTGTTACCAATGTCATAGTTACGTTCGGCAGGCGATAAACGATGAGACAAAAACGCGCAAGGGTGCATCTTGTCGTCTGAGGAAGAGCGCTGGGATAGAACTGCACCTACCCCCACCTCTGACGCGTCGACCTCCACCACAAACTGGCGTGATGAATCAGGGGCAATCAAGATGGGAGCAGAACTGAAGCGGCTCTTGAGGTTGGCAAATACAGCCTCGGCTGTACTGGACTACCTGAACGTCGTTTTGGGGGAGGTCAAGGCGGTCAGAGGTGCGGCTAGTTGGCTGAAGTTGCGAATAAAACGCCTATAGAAATTGGCAAACCCCAGAAACCAATGTAGGGCCTTACGAGAATCTGGGCTTGGCCAATCCAACACAGCCTTAACCTTGTCAGGGTCCATGCGCACTCCCTCAGATGAGATGACGTAACCTAAGAAAGGAACAGACTGTGCATGAAAAACGCATTTCTCCGCCTTGACAAAAAGCCCATTCTCCAGCAACCTCTGAAGCACTCGTCTGACGTGCTGAACATGTTCCTGGAGAGAAGAAGAAAAAATCAATATGTCATCCAGGTAGACATATATGAACTGGTCAACCTTATCTCTCAGCACGTCATTGACTAGTGCCTGGAAAACCGCTGGGGAGTTGGACAGCCCGAACGGCATAACCAAGTATTCAAAATGACCCCTGGGAGTATTAAATGCGGTTTTCCATTCATCCCCCTTCCTGATGCGAACCAAATGATATGCATTACGTAAATCCAATTTTGTGAATACGGATGCTCCCTGCAACCGCTTGAAGGCTGAAGACATCAACGACAAAGGATAAGTATTCTTTACCGTGATGTTGTTCAACCCTCGGTAATCAATACACGGTCGCAGAGAACCATCCTTTTTACCCACAAAAAAGAACCCCGCCCCCGCCGGAGAAGAGGAAGGACGAATGAATTCAGAGGCTAGAGAATCAGAAATGTATTTCTCCATGGCCTCCCTCTCTGGAACAGAAAGTGAGTATAACTTGCCCTTAGGTGGAGACGTACCTGGCATAAGATCTATAGCACAGTCATAGGGACGATGCGGAGGAAGAGAAGCAGCCCGAGACTTACTGAACACTTCCTTCAGGTCGAAGTACTCCGCGGGCACGTTAGACAAATTCCTCGACTCCTCCTGCAAAACAGAACTGGACAACGAAGAACAGGCAGACAACAAACAAGACGCATAACACTTAGTGCTCCAAGCAGACACGGAGTTGTGACCCCAGTCAACCCTGGGATTGTGCTGGATGAGCCAGGGGTGACCGAGGACCACCGGGGAATGGGGAGAGTCAAATAGTAGAAATGAGAGTTCTTCAGTGTGATTGCCAGAGGTTATGAGAGTTAGTTGATCAGTGGTGAGTGTAATGGCAGGTAATTCTTGTCCGTTGAGAGCGTTGACCGAGATCGGGTTGGTGAGTGGTATGATGGGGATTTGGAGCTTACGTGCTAAAGACAGGTCCATGAAATTTCCCTCGGCCCCAGAATCCAGAAGTGCATGGCAATTGAAAAATCGGGTTGCCCATTGCACTCTCACCGGAAGGAGAGTAGAAGAGGTCTTGCTGGTGGAGATCCCGCCCGACAGTAGCCTCCTGCTTACTGCCGAGCTCGATCTTTTACGGGGCAGGTGTTGATGAAATGTCCAGTTCCTCCGCAATAGAGACATAGCCCCTGGGATCTCCGTCTTTCTCTCTCCTCCCGGGAGAGCCGAGCTTTACCCACCTGCATGGGCTCGTGATTGAAGGTGTGGCTGACCGTATCGCTCTCCCTGACGCGGGGGGGTCCGAAGGTCTCAGGCATCAGGGTCCTGCGGGAATGTTGCTCCACTCTCTGCAGACGGCCATCCACTCGCAGGGCCAGTTCGATAAGTCCATTGAGATCCTTCGGTAGGTCCAAAGCATAGATTTCTCTCTGGATACGGTCAGCCAGCCCATGCAGGAACATATCCCACTGCGCCTCCTCGTTCCAGTGACACTCTATGGCGAGGGTGCGGAATTCAATAGAGTAGTCGGTGACCGAATGGTCTCCCTGCCGAAGATCAGCAAGACGGCGTGCCGCCTCTCTTCCATCCACCGCCCGATCAAAAACTCTCTTCATCTCTGCCGCGAGTGTTTGGAACGAGTAACAGCATGGGTACTTGTTTTTCCCACACCGCCGCTCCCCACAAAGCTGCCCGCCCCGACAGCAAAGTCAGTACCAGAGCCACCTTGGTCTCTTCAGAGGCAAATATCTGGGGTTGCAGAGCAAAAAACATGGAACACTTAGTTAGAAATGCTCTTCAATACTGGGGCTCACCACTATACCTCTCCGGAGTGGGTAATCTGGGTTCAGGCAGATGGTTGGGTGATGAGGGCGTGGGGAGAGTCGGCGGTGTGGGTGGCGCAGTGGGAGTCGCTAGCTGTTGGAAGCGCTGGGTGAGCTCGGACACCTGCGCTACCAAAGCTTGAACGGCACGGCCAGTCACGGCAGTATTCTCCTCCTGCTGATCCATCCTCGCGGCGCTCCTCAAAAGGTATTCGTCCAGATCTGAGGTTCTCGCTGCATCCATGTTGGTCAGATCGTTCTGTAACGGGTGGAATAAGACAGAAGATGCAATAGCGATAAACCAGGTTTATTAAAGATACACAAGGGAACAGGAAACTAAGTCCAGGGCACAATGGTAGCGCAGGGGCAAATGGGCAACCCGAATCCGTGGTGCTGAGAAGTGTGATGATCCGAATCCGTGGTGTAGAGAAGTGTGACGATCCTCCCGAGTGATGGTGAAACAGTCCGAACCCCTTGACGTGAAGAGAAGAAACCAGATACTCCGAATGACGGCAGACAGACAGAACTCTAACACGAACTTCAACGGGAACAGACGAACTCCAACAGGGAACAGCAGACACCAGGCAAAGACCAACAGCACGGGGAACATCCAACAACGATCTGACAAACACAAGACGAAAACCAAGGGTATAAATAGAGATCGCTGATCAGAATCAGCTGGCGCTGATAACAATCAGCGGCTGATCAGCGACCACGCCCACACTCACTCACACACACACACAAACACAGCGCAAGAAAGAGTCAATGAATTCATGAACCGTGACAAAGTGTTGAACTTTCAGTCTATCAAAAAGCCTGGAGGGTGAACACATATTTGGTTTCCACAAAAAATATGAAGCAGCACAACTGTTTTCAACATTGATAATAATAAGAAACGTTTCTCGCCTATTAGAATGATTTCTAAAGGATCACGTGACACTGAAGACTGGAGTAATGCAGCTGAAAATGCAGCTTTGTCATAAAGTGAATCAATTTAATTAAATTTATTAACAGAGAAAACAGTCATTTTGAATTGTAATAATATTTCACAATATTACTGTTAAATTACCGTATTTTTAATTAAAAAAAAAAAATGCAGCCTTGGTGAGAATTTTTCAGAAACATTATATTTGATGATCACTAATGATCTTTTGTACTTTGGGCCTGAAGGGAAGAAATTATGATTTATTGAGAGTTCAGTATCCATTTCAAATGAATTAATTATTTTAAAATAAGAAATACATTAAAATCCTGAACTAATCAAGCATTGGCTCCATTTTCATTTCCCGAGAACGACACCATTTATTCACAACGAGCACCATTATCAAATCTTTATGTTCAACGGAATGTGAAATCGTAACTCTCATATATAATAACTGCATAAAAATAGGCCGAAAAGGTGACACAAGGTGTAAAGATCTGGGTAATTGTGTATTCTAGTCGTTTGTTCCCAAGTGGCCACTAGATCAGCGGAGCAAACATATCAGGTGACAGTCTCTGGCTTTAGCCAGTGTTTTATCTTTTCTTTGCATCTCTTCCAGAGCCATTCTCTTTTAGGTTAAACACTCACGGCAGGCAGCGAATGTATTCCTAACACTACAAAACAGCACAGGCTCTAACGCTTTTGCCAAAAAACGAGCTCTCTCTTAGGAGCTCAAGTTAGATATGAGCTTTAAATACAAGCGTGCTCAGCCAGTCAGAGCGCCAGTTGTTTAATTTCGTTGCAATATTGCCAGAAAAGCCCTTAGGCTATTTTGCCCTCATTTTTTGCAGGTGAAGATGCAATTATAGATGCTCTTTTTCTATGTCGAGATTGCAGTGTGTGCGTCTGTTTGTTTTGCATGTGTGTATGCAGAATATGCTCTCTGCCCGACTGCAGTACAGAGCTGGATTATGTTCAGGTAGGGCATTTGCTCCCCTTTTCTCTACCGTGAATGACATTTCCGATGTTCCCCTCGAGGTGAGTTGTCCCTGCTGCACCTGTAACCTTTCTCACCTATGTTTCTTCAACTCTAAGCCAGAGGGGGGGAGTGGATTTGAGAAAGCAGCCCGGCCTGACAGATATGACAGTAAACAATTTTTTTGGATCTCCTAGGCCCATTCACACTCTTGTGGGGGCGTGTGTGGGCTTGCTGTTGATAGCATGAATCCTCTGGATTTATTTTAACATGACTAAATGTATACTGTACTTACATTTTTTATTAAATTATGTTGCTATATTGTTGATTTTGGATGAAAGAAGCAAAAGTGTTTTGTTTTTTTCTTTGCAACATCTGCAACTCATTTTACTACTGTAACATGACATATTTCAGTGTGAAACAAGATATTCAACAAAGGGAAAAAAAGTAGAATGATTTATGTATCTTGAATTGACTGGAATTTGAAAAGAGGGCATGGCTGTCAGTTTTGCACTATAACACTAGGAATGTGTATTAGAACATAATTTCACGTTGAATTAAAGCAATAACAATAGTGGAGTCCCTTGTGACCTTCACAATAGGGGCACAATTTGTATGGCTTGTGTAAGTGACCTTTATTGGAGTTGCTATGGATTCAGTTCACTCGCTTATGATCAGTGCTGGAAATTCACAAGTTGGGAAGTCAAGAGGTTTTTATAGGTTTTTTTTTATATGAGAATCTGCATAAATTGAAGCTAATAAGCTTAATTAATAAGCTTAATTATATTTAACATTAATAATAATAATTGTTGAACTGAAGCTTAAACGTGATGCGTAACACGAGAATGAACCTCATTGGTTCTTGCTGAAGCTCAAACGCGCTGCGTAACACGAGAATGAACCTCATTGGTTCTTGCTGAAGCTCAGACGTGATGCGTAACACGAGAATGAACCTCATTGGTTCTTGCTGAAGCTCAGACGTGATGTGTAACACGAGAATGAACCTCATTGGTTCTTGCCCGTCAAGCGAACATACTTGAGCTTTCGTTTACCACAACTGTTGTGTGAGTTGATAAATGTTTAAATGTGAATTAAAGCCTAAATTAAATATGTTTATCATATTAAGCGATCAAGTTTTTGATTTAATTTAAGGTAGACATTTAGGCTAACATAACCATGGAATTACACTTAGATATAATAGTGAAAGTAAATAAACTTGACCCTGGGGGTTAATTTAGTCTGAAGAAACTTTAAATGTCATTCTGAGGAAGCACACTAATAGAATATTCTGGCAGCATTCATGAAAGTCAACATTGCGCAACCCCAAACACAGCTGAACTCATGATTTGTACAGCTTCTTTGGGCTATAAACATCATTGAAATAATTTCATTTCCCTTCAAAAATGAAACCAGTTTGAACCAGAACAGCGTCCCATTCTAAATTTACTTCCCGGACTCTGCTTCACCCCATTTCCAGCCCTAATTATGATCATTCCATTCCGCTTAGGAAGCTGCCTTAGAAAGTAGCTGGCGATGAAGACCGTAGACAGCGAGGCAGCGCACAATTGGAACAGAACTATGGAACATCGTTCAGGCCAAAGAGCACGTGTCTTGCAGACGGAATCTGTCATGAATAAAGAAACAGTGCGAAAAGAGCAGGAAAAGAACTGTTCCATGACCTTTACATGAACGTCTTTGTGTGACATATTTTGCCGTTCGCACTCTATGGGTGGAAAGAGTTTTTCCAATGTGGACACACAGTATGCTTTTCCACAGCATTATCTCATGTCACTCGAGACAGGGTTAGTGCAGAAAGTCACCATCTGCATGGCACTTAATAGGAGACTTCCCCCAAAACGATAACTCTGTCATTATTTTCACAGCCCGTTCTAAACTGGCATGATATTCTTTCTTCAATGGAATATGAAATTTGTTGAAGAACATCTTGGCTGTTCTATTTTTTATAATGACAGTGTAATGAGACTAGGGCGATCAAGCTCCTAGATGACAAAAAGCGTTATAAAACTGTCCATGCAACTCATGTAAAGGCAAGGACACACCAAGCAAGACAGCTGACCATCAGACAATGTCGGGCCTTTGTGGAGCGTCTGTCAGCCAAGTGTTTCCCACCATTGCCACTATTCAGCTTAACAAACCAGTGCACGAGAAAAAACAAAACGGAAGTGACAAAAGCCAGCAAATGATGAAGTCAAAAGAAAGCACACAGAGAAGCTGATAAGCATGCGGTGCATTGGTAATAGTTCATATATCCACAGTCCTGGCTCTTCCAGTATCCCTTTTTGAATGATGAATACAGACGACTGCCATCTGTTGGTATGGATCCTCTCATGTAGGTGCAGAACGTACATTTTGGCCCACATACAGACTTCCATCACTGCTAGTTACATTCTATTAACTGTTGTCAACTAACTCATTAAAGTATTAGACTGTCTGCTTAATATCTGCTAACACTTTATTTTTATGATCCCCAACATACATTCTACTGACTATAAGTAACTTTGCCAATACGTCAACTTTTTCTACTAACCCGAACCCTAACCGGACAGTCTACTAATACTCTAATGAGAGTTAGTTGACATGAAGTTGCAAAGTTACTTATAAGCCGCTTTCCGACCGGAGGGACTTTTGCAGTTTCTAGAACCTAACGTTCCTATAACCCTTTTTTTCGCTTGTTCCGACCGGACTAAGTTGGGGATTTTTTAGTTCCTCAGACCGTAGTTCCTATAACTCTTTCAGTACCTAGTCTAGAGCGAGGACTTTTTTAGTTCCATTTCCCTAGGTCTACGTTGATTGGTTCAACTTATAAGTCACGCCCACTGTCAACACATTTTCTTCACTGTCTGTTGCAATTCGCCTATGTAGGCTATGCTAACTCATAACTTAAGACAAACATAACACATTCAACCAGCTAATTGCTAATGCTTGCTAAACTTACCCGTCGTTTTGTTTGCCTCCTGCGCTCTGCTCTTCTATCTTCTTCCATCATATTACTTAAGATCATATTACGCTGGAGCCTTCGTCTTCTGTGTTTCTCTGTACAGAACTCAAGATCTTTAAACGCCGCCGTTCATACTCGTTATTAAGGTCCCGGCAAGGCAGAACAGGAACATTCCGATAGCCTCCTCCACGCTGGTTTGTTGTTGTTGTATGTGGCGCCGCCGCCGCCGTGCTTGCGTCACTCCCTTACCCCTCCTACCAGTTCCTATGGCCACTTGGCCAGTGCGAATGCAAACAGCAAAACCGAGTTTGGGGGAGAGTAGTTCTTAGAACTGTTTAGAAGTGGACAGTTCCTATAACTAAGTTCCTGTAACTACTTGGTCGGAAAGCAGCTATAGTTAGTAAAGTGGACCATCGAAATAAAGTGTAACCTTTGAAAAATCTGCCAAGGTAATGAGATGGTCCTCACTGCAGAACACGAAATCCAGGGGGAGGAGTTGGATCTCCCACCTTACATATACCTAACCCTACCCATCTCCGCCCCCTGATCCCTAACCCCACCCCTAATCCTACCCAGCTCCACCCCCTGATCCCTAACTCCACCCCTAATCCTACCCATCTCCGCCCCCTGATCCCTAACCCCACCCCTAATCCTACCCATCTCCGCCCCCTGATCCCTAACCCCACCCCTAATCCTACCCATCTCCGCCCCCTGATCCCTAACCCCACCCCACCCCACTATTCATTTTTTTTTTTTTTTTTTTTTTTTTTTAAAGCTTACCTCAAGGGCATCCGGGTTGTATGGAGGATTGATTTCGAAGTGTACTGTCCCTTTAAGGCATTATACAGAAACTACTACGCTATAAATCAATGCACAATGTCACTTTGTATCGTTAAATGGGAATTGTATTTGTTTTTATTTGTTTTAAGGTTAAGAATAGCATGTCTTATGCATATATTTATCTTAATGTAACTTATTATTCTACCCTATTCTATACTATCCACTTTCTGCTGTAATGTTGAAATTTCTCACTTGTGAGACAAATAAAGGCTGATCGTATCGTATCGTATCGTATCGTACCATGTGCGTCGGCATGTTGACGCATGGTCAAAAGCGTCAGTTAGATGACGCCTTGGGATGAGAACGGGCTGGCTTGGCTGATCTTTGGCGCAAACATGGCATCACTCTCATTCATAACTGATGTTCAATGTGATGATCTCTGCAGGTCTGAGATCAGTATCAGCGTGTGTGTATGTGTAGCCTGCACGTCTCCTGCCGTGATAGATCTGGAAGTTCTGCCAGTCTGAGGTCGGTATCAAAGGAAGGCCAAGCTAGAGCCAAGCCGGGGGCCTTCGGCAGGCTGGGGTTCAAAGGCTGTTATCACCTCTTCTGTCAGATCCAGCAGAGCCCTGCGCTTTGATTAGCTTCTTGTCTTGTTAGAACTCTGCTCTTTCTCTTTCACTCACACTCCCTCAGATGAGACTCAATCTCTTTCAGGAGATACAGATGAACCTGATGGACAGTCTCAAGAGCGGTGGCTGAGGACACGAAGAAGGGAACTGATTTGTTGCAGACAAAAGCTGGAAGCCTCTGCATATTAAAAGTGACACGCATCATGTTCTGGAGACAAATGTTATTTTTAGTGGTCGAAGGCCTCATAAGAAATGAACAAGACCAAGTTTATATAAAAACAGCTTTTCTCTTTTTTCTTATGAGGACACAAACCCCTAAAACAGCTAGACAGCTACTTTCTCATCTAGTTTTTTTAAGCAATAGTTCACAAATTATATAAAGTAGGTTCAGTTACCAGGTACTGTAAAGAACCTCAGACATGACATGCAGAAACAAACAGATATCATGGCCACAAATCAAGAATTTGTTCCCACAACTTAATATTTTTTCTCTCATTTAAGTTAAATCATTCCCAAGTTGTTCTAACTAATTACCCGCTTTTTAAATTTGTTATTTAGTAAATTGTAGTGGCCACAATTTACGTAAAACAATTTGCCTAAAGTCAGGTGCTCACAGTACGAATTTGGCAGGGATTTGGCTGCCTGAGATCAATTTTGCAAATCCTAAAAGATTCCTCTAATCCTAGGCTAAAATCTGTAGTCTTTGATTGCTAGTTTGATTGCTAGTTTCCAACTGCCGATTAATGAACACCACAATCAAATTTTACTTCCGATGGAATTCTGCCAGTGTCAGCACTTTTGAGGCGCAGTCCTGCAGTGTGGCTTCGCCTACGACAATCTTCAAATCAAAAACCAATATGAGCATAGAACCTGATGACGCAATTATTATATAATTATATTATATAATTATTATAATATATTTTAAATTTTTCTTTTCAAAACAGGTCAAATTTGACACTAGAGCTTGCTAGCCACCATTTCAATCCCGCATGTAAATGCAACTCACCGCCACAGAACGTGTCAGGGCTTGATGATGTAAAACTCCGGACGAGGCTTCTTAGGCGTCTCATATTAATGACAACTGAGATCCCAGTGTGACATGGCTTACAGCGGGGATCATGTTCGTACAGTCTGACAAGCAACAATCTTAAATCATACTGTGAGCACTGGGTTTAAAGGTGCTCTATGTAATTTTATTGACTGTGCTAAAGCAGATACCATAATACGTTTGCAGAGATATAGGAAACATGCTACGTTCAAACACTTGTTTCTCTGAAAAAACTATTTTAACGCCAATAATTGTACTTTGAAATGAAATGGCCCTTGTGATCCCGCCAACTGCCAATTTACCTAATAATATTTTGACAATCCGGGTTGCCAGTTGGCGGAAAACACAGTGATGGAAGCAAAATTATACCCATCCTAAAAAGCCTTAGCAATAAAAACATTGCAAACGTGTACATTAGCTGATCAACTTATACTGCAAGGCTTGTCACTTACATCAATTGTCAAATATGATCGTTTCTGTTGCGTGTCCATGATCTGGCAACCCACGTGAGCACCGAGTCTGAGGAGGAGGGGGCAGGGAAAAAAACTATTGCCAATGTTTTAAATTTGGTTCGCTATAGCTGTCAATATTACATAGTGCACTTTTAAAATGAAACAAATCAATTTAAAGTGGAACAAATGATAATTAATGTCCAATTTTTTTCAGTAACCAGGCTATCAAGTGGCAAAAGTAAAAATACAGTATCAAATCAAAAGTTTAATATAAACCCTTTTACGTATAAATTTAGAAATGCTTTAGAACAATACTTTATGTACAAATATAACAATATTACTAAGACCATGTTGAATGTTTGGGCGCATTAATATTTGTTTCCAAAGTCTATGATTATAACCTACATGAATTAAAGTTGCATTATCTTCCAGAAGTACTATTCATTTCAATGTAAAGCTTGTTTAATGAGGGAAACAAGACTGAATGCACCAATAGTTAAATTTATACTTAACTACATACATTTTGATATTCAAAACAAAGTAAACCCTGTAATCCTTGAGGTATAGTGAAGATTAGCTCTGATGAAAATAAATGTAATTTGAGTAGAATCTAAATAAGAGCAGTCTTTTCAAGCATTTTCCCTTTTTTTTCATATTTGTAAAAAAAAAAACAAATAGAGATAAATATCCCTTAATAAATACAAATAGACACCCAGGGAGCACATTATAAAATTCTATAGTGCTAACAGGGCATATTCAGGAGTTTGACTGAGTGAGATTGTGAAATGCTGTGGCATGTGATGCATGTGAAAGGCTGGCCAGCAGCGTCGCACATGAAATGTATTCTAAGTATGTGGAGAAAAGGGCGCCCGGTTCATTCACTTTCCTCTGATGTCCTTCTCGCTTTGAAGATGTCCTCCAGGTCTGCTCACCTTAGAATCTTTATCTAAGCGCAATAAATGAGCAGTGAAATATAACCTCCAATAGCTGGGGATTCATGAATTTTATGCTGAAATCTCTACCATTTCAGAGATAGACTTTCACACCATAAAAAAAACTGTTATGAACAATGTAGCACATGCAGCATATTTAACCATCTCTATAGAGTTCAAGACATCCCATTTTTCCAGCATTCTTGGTTCCAAAATGTGTTCCCCATTCATTTCCTCCAAGATTTAAAGACTAGAGCCAAGCCAACCAGCTCAAGCTAAGAACATTTATTTGAAAATTAAAGGTAGAAAAAAAGATAAAGGTACATTTAAATTCTTTGATCAATTCTATTATGAGGGATTTAACTACTCAGCCCAAATCAATGATGTACAATAAGATTGAACAAATTATTAAATTGCAGTCAATGATTATACATTTCAATCAATTCAAGTTTGTGTAGATTTGTTTTACAGAAACAAGATTAATCACACCAATGTTTGCTGAGAAAGAACCCATAGAATATACTTCAAAGATATTACGTTTTTGTGCCACAAGCAAATCACTGAAATATTATTATAAAAGGTCTCTTTAAAAGTCAATATATTGTTATTTTCATATCATTGTACATAAGTCTATATTCACTGCAGCAATTCATTTTCGCGAACTGCACACAAATATGTTCTTAGGTAACTTAACTTTAAACTAGTTACTAGTCACTATTCACTGGGTTTGCTGCCTTAGCTGAAGCTATTTCCTGGGAACGCAAAAATAAAGTAAATTCCAAAGTAAAAATTCTTGAAAACTATTTTAATAGTGTTAGTTTTAGGTTGAATTGACAGTAACAACACTGCAGTGGATCACTATGCATTATTGAGTATAAATGAAGCACAATAATGATATTTAATTAATCAAAAATGAAAACCTTAAGCAGTTTCTTTACTGTATCTGTATTCCTCCTTCAACTGATTGGTTTCACATGTCTATAAGCATCGCTTTATGGTGTCTGGAACCGATCATAAACTAACAATCACTGTGTGGAATGTGTTTGTGTGTCTGTAGTTCTTATTTCTTTAGCAGTGGAACTGTTCAACTCATGTGCCTTTAATCACTCACACACTCCCTTCAGGAGAACTATAAGAATGGGCCAAAAGATCTAAATAAACATGACTGATTTACACACCCACCATCGTAAAATCAAGGCGGTGGACGTCAGAGTCTTAGACCGGCTGAGGTGACTGTTCCTGGACAAATCGTGTGACGGAAGCAGCTGGAAAGACAAAGAAAAAGAGATGAGGGGGTGGGGGTTCCTCAGGTCAACATCTATCTTATCTTAACACATCTGTTTCCTCAAGCTTCCACCAGGCTGACGATCCCTATTGGAATACACAGATTGGAGGAAACCAGAGCTAGTGTTTGGCCAGTCATTTGGAGAAGACGTAGTGGAAGTGCCCAGCATGAAGCTACTGACAGGAAGTGATGTCCTCCAGCAGCATTGCATCATCAATGTTTTGTTATGAAGTTAAAAGAACTGCTCTTTAGAATATTACTTTTCACAAAACTATTATTAGCCGTGTTTCCCAAAGTTTTGGCTAGGGGTGTGAAGAAAATCCCACAGACGTCGTACATTGAAGGAAGGACTCAAGACATCCAGAATTCCATAGAGGGGGTCGACTCGTTTGATTTGGGCCAGTGAGAAACCACCTAGTGATACCACCCAGATCCTCCAAACAGTGTGCTAATAAACATTCAGAATGTTTTAACCCCAAAGGAACGCTCTGGAAACAACATTACAAAATGGATAGATCTGACTCTAAATTCTGATTGATTAACAATGACAAATTCTGACAAATGTCTGCCATCACAACCAACACAGTCTCATCCCAAGACGTCATATGACTGACGCTTTTGACCATACGTCAACATCCGACGTTTTAGGGTAGCCTTTAACGTCAGTTAGATGACGATCCTAGGGCGTCATATGTCTGACGCTTTACCTTTAGCGTCAGTTAGATGACGCGGGTAGGTTTAGGTCTGGGGTAGGGTTAGGATTTCATAGCGCCATATACTGACGTTAAAGGGTACCCTAAAACGTCGGATGTTGACGAATGGTCAAAAGTGTCAGACATATGACGTCTTGGGATGAGACTGGGCTGTCACAACAGTCCAACAAGCCAGATGATTAAAGGTATTAGGTATAAAGGTATAAAACGTCATCAGCATGCGCTAGTGGTAAACAAATAGAGCAAGATGAATCGCACTTTGGCAATTGTGGTTTTTATGTGCGCCGAGAAGGAAGCGAAAGACGAGAATATGGAAGCAGGCATGGCTGGGGAAAGGAGGCCAACCTGGCATGCCAATTTTGTAAATGGAGCTTGAGGTGAGTAGTTTTAAGATTTAGCGCCACGTCGCATTGATCAATACACCATTTTATGTTGCATTTTTCTTGGCTAGTCAGCAGTCACTAGACGTAGGTCGTAGCAGCAAACACACTTTAAGATGACACTGTCAGAAAATGATTGTAGGCTATCTTTGGTCACAAGACTGCGACAACGGCCGTCTTTGAACCTCTCTCACTGTACGACGTGGAACCACCGCTTAGGAGCCACGACCACAGAAATCACCATGATTGGTCCATATTTTGTTTTGGACAGCCCAAATGTGTATCAGGCATAAATAATTAGAGTTTCATTCGAAATGACCTGTTGGCACAGCAAAGAGTGAGGCTAGACCTTATTTGACCTCTCCAGTTATTATTATTGAATTACATATTCTGCTTTTAGAAAGTATACACCCAGAACAGGCTGGGAAAGAAATATTCACAATTAGTCATGTATTGTGCGGTCAGTATCACATGGCAAAGAGAGATTTAGGGCTGTAGAAAAGTTCCCCACTCCACTGGAGTCTCTCCATCCATCTGTATGGCAGAAAATGAGCGACTGATTGCATTAGTTTCTCTTTCTCCTCTCAAAGGTCTCTGCAGATGTTAGAAGGAAGGGGGAGGGAGCGACACTTCATAGACGTGCTGGGATTCGGCCCACGGGGTTTAGGAGGAGTGGGTTAGAAAACCAGCTGTAGCAGATAAACTCCGTCATTTCCCATCTCATCCGTGTTTACAGAGAACAATCCACATTTCCTCTGCTTTTTGAAAGGGTTGATAACACTTCATTTAACAGAGCTCGTGTTACGTCTTACCTAAGCAAATACTGAGTATACTATAAAAGAGCCATGTACTTCAAGGAATAGTCCAGGTTATTTCCAGTATCCTTCAGTTGTCCAACTAACAGGAAATGCATTTACAATAATACACTTATGGACTTAATGGAAACTTAGCAGGCGAGCGGGCCGGAGGGTTAAAATGCAGAAATATGAAGTTCGTATTTTTGTTAAAGCACTTAAATTCTCCAGTAAAAATGTATTCTCTCTCTCTCTCTCTCTCTCTCTCTCTCTCTCTCTCTCTCTCTCTCTCTCTCTCTCTCTCTCTCTCTCTCTCTCTCTCTCTCTCTCTCTCTCTCTCTCTCTCTCTCTCTCTCTTTACATCGAATCATCTTGTAACATTTTATTTGACAGTGTCCTTGTTACACGTTACATGTAGTTACTATAGTAATAACTACAAATTATGTGTAATTACATGCAACTAACCCTAAACCAAATCCTTTTCCTAACCCTAACCCTATAGTAAGTACACATATAGTTAATTAATATTACTCAGTACTTAAATGTATACTTACACAATAACAAGGACACCTTAAAATAAAGTGTAGCCAAAAAGAAATGTATCATGATTTCCACAAAAATATTAAGCAGCACAACATAAATGTTTTTTTGAGTACCAAATTTGAATATTAGAATGATTTCTGAAGGATCAAGTGACACTAAAGATTTGTGGTAAAGAAAAATATGCTTAACCCCGAACTTTTGAATGGTTGTGTAAGTGTTTAAGTGCATTACTGTAAACATGTTCCCATTCATCTACAGTATACACAATTGTTTAATCAAAATTCAAGTTTGAGACAATAAATTTGAATATATATTTTTATATATATATAGCGTGGTGTTACTTGTTAAAAATGTTTTTTTTTTACGCTTAGAATTTGTGGCTTAGGCAACAAGCTTGAGCAATTGAATTCGAACAACAACATTGCTCACATTGTCAAATATTTTTTCTATAGTAATTAATTCTTACATTAAATATGTGTAACATGAACACTCTAATATAAAGTTTTATGAAAAAAAAGACTTTGTTGGGTGTGCATCAACTTTGTTGGGTGTGCTCTCTCTCTCTCTCTCTCTCTCTCTCTCTCTCTCTCTCTCTCTCTCTCTCTCTCTCTCTCTCTCTCTCTCTCTCTCTCTCTCTCTCTCTCTCTCTCTCTCTCTCTCTCATCTCTCTCTCTCTCTCTCTCTCTCTAAACATGGGGCCTCTCTGTCCTATAATGCATTCATTCCACCTCCAAGTACAAACTTAACCAGGGTGAAGCATTGTACTCCTCCGGCTGGGAGGTGGGCCAGTTCTTGCTTGCTCTGCAATCCTCCACAAAACTCAAGATGCCCCCAACCCCTTTCTATTGAAACAGCAATGAATGAAACCAGAGGAGGAAAAGGATAAAAACACAGCTTTATGGCCAATCTACAAACCCACCAAACAAAGCTAGACATTTTTCTGAAGAAAAATGACATTTGTCTGTTTAAAATCTACTGCCATGATGCTAGGGTTTGCTATGCGGTTACGAGGGTGTTTTGAGTAGTTTGTGATGTCTTTGTTTGGGTGTTATGAGTGGTTGTTAGGTGGTTTCTTACTAGTCTAAGTCAAAAGAGTTCCCTCCAAAGACTCTCACTGTGTCTGAAATCAAATACTTCCTTAATTCAATTCAATTCACATGTATTTGTATAGTGCTTTTCACAATACACATCATTTCAAAGCAGCTTTACAGAAGATGCATGAGTCCACATTACAATTTAGAGTGATCTGTTATAACTGTCTAAGTTATGTATTTCAGAAATGTACAGTACATATACAAAATCACAGTTAGCGAATTTATTAATTTAAACAATGTAATAATTTAATGCAGAAACAATGAGCTCATTGAAGTAATGAATACTTGTTTGTTAACAAATGATTACGACTGTGGCGATCAGGACAAGGTCGAGGGCCGTGGGATATATAACTTCCTTACTATATATATACTATAATCGGACAAACTACTCTTTTGGCATACTTTGAACAACAATAGGCTAAAAGTACACGGATGACCTATTACTTCTGCTGAGATGCTGAAGTGTCCATTCGATGGACTCTTTTAGAGAGGATTCATGAATGACAGTGAAGTGGTGCAACTGACACTGGTCGGTCACATGACAGTAACAACAATGCAGATGTAGCACTTACGAATTTCATTCATACAACCCATATTCATATTTTATAAAACATTCTTTTTTAACGGTTGCAAAGTAAATTCAAATTCAAATGTAGTGCAAGACAGTATGTGATTTTGAACGCAGTGTCTATGATATTCTAGTCTGCAAATTTGACTAGTTTCAATCAAACCATGGAATCTTTTGGCCTGTTTTTTCATCTTCTAGGTAACAATTGTAAGTCAGATCACTTAGACAAGTAAAAGCACACATCTCAACACATTTGAGGTATCGTTCATGTCCATATGACAAATGGGATGAGTAATATACCAAAGTTGAGAGATGAAGTCATTGCTATCATCTCTAAATGCTGTGCCGATGCTCCCCTGCGGCGCTGCATTCTTCCTTCTTTGAGAGGAAATGTAAAAGCGGAATATTTAAATGTTCTCAAGGAACATTACAGGCTTTTACCTATTCAACTGGAACGAGTATCATTCGAGACATTTTACTGCGCGTTGAATCTCCATGAGAAGGTTGAGCGATGCCAAATAACTTTCCTTCCCTTGATCCCATCTTCACACACAATTCTAATGGTTCATTTGAAGCTTCTTCTTGGCATACAGGAGTATCTGTAGAACATTATGTGACTATAATGCCTGTCAGCTATTCGATCTTCAAGAAATGAGAAGATCACGACGCTCCTCTGAGGTGCAATAGGGAAGCTAGCACGAATACGCAATGTTCTGCTACAGGAGAACTTTTCCTTATTACCCAACCCCCCTCAAATGTGTTTTCCCCCCCATCTGTCAGACAGGGTAGAAATCAATGCCCGTTTATGTTGCCTCACACATGGGAATAAGAACAAGAAAACCCAAAGACATTTTGAACAAGTCACACCTCAAGCAATGTAAGCACAAGTACAGAGAAGTTCCATAAACGTACTGGCTTTTGTTCGCTATTTTCTGTTCTAGTTGTTCTCGTCTTGTTCCACAAGTTTCCACAGTGTCTTCAAATAAAGACATTTTTAGCGTGGTACCAAAAGAGATTCGCAGAGGAGTGACATTAAGGCGGAAGAACACCAACAGTGTATTGTATCGCTGAGCTTTTGAACATATGCTGGGGCGTTCTCAACTTCAAAAGCCAAGAGTAACAAACACAGTGTGCCGTTTCCAAATCAGACTCTCAAAAGATGATGTCTTCATACTCGCACCTAAGAAGCAACGGCAAGATTAAAGCAAGCAGATGTAACAGATTCGTCCTGGTTAACAAGACACACAACAACAAAAACAAGCCGATCTGTGTCAGTCACATCTGCGTCTGCCTGAAGCCACCTCCGACAACTTGATTGAAACTCTATTTGATCTCTCAAAGGCATTGAATCTAATATGACAATTATACACTTGAACCGCATGCTAGCTGAGAGCTCTCCACAATAATGAAACTCAATATGAGTTAATTACATCCTTCTGTGGCCACAAGCCCGGTTATGGCGCGCTCCAGCGTTTCATGCCACTTCAGAATGTGATTATTGCAAGGGCCATTGAGGAGATATTAACAAAAGGTTATTACAAAGGGATGTCCACAGGAGCACTCAGCCAGTGTCTTTTCCAGTCCCATCCACACCTCGCCGCTATCGCGACATTGTTCTAAAGATGCTGGGATCCCATAACCACCATTAAATCAATGTTAGGGTGCAGAAATGTACAGCTGGCTGCTGTCGTGCCTCCAGGGCAGAACCATATGGAACAGGGAGGAAGGGAGTATCTTACTCACCCTTGCCTGTGTTCCAGACGTCTTCCTGTGATCAGCTGTCGAAGAACTGACCAACAGCTGCTAAACTGCCTTTGCCTTGAGCTTTACTGAAGAATAGCTGAGTAGAAAATCAAGGTCATCACATTTGGCATATGGGTCAGTGACCTTTGCTATCAAGTTATTCAAAAATATACATTTGCATAAACTTGAACGCACCTCGTCAATAATAAGCATGCTTTAAATTTCTCCATTAAAATTCATTTTGATTCTTTTTGTGGGACTCGGTAATCAAAAATGTCTTTGAAATTCTTTGAATACAATCTTGAATTATTATTTCCAAAAAACATATTTTAAAATATTAACATATTTGAACTTTTGTCTATGAATTTCTAGTTAGTGTAACCAATATATATATATATATATATATATATATATATATATATATATATATAGAGAGAGAGAGAGAGAGAGAGAGAGAGAGAGAGAGAGAGAGAGAGAGAGAGATAAAATGGGATAACCCTAAGAAAAGTTTTAATAGTCATGACTTAAATATTCATGGTATTTGCTAAAAAAATGTTATCTTGAAAAATATAATTAAAAACCTTTTTAAAAAATAATGATCAAGGTTTAAGGTGCTAGGAAATATATTATTATTTCAGTTATTCAATTTAAATTTTTTTTTTAAATGGATTAAAAGCATTAATATTGATATGTATGAAACGAAGATTAGATTTCTTAGAACTTGGCACACATTTATAACTAGTTTTTTTTTCCCAACATAATTAGACCAATCTACATAATTGGTGCAAACTGTTGTCCCACAACCAAAAAAGACATTTAAAAAGCATTTAAGTATTCAAATTTTAGATGTTTACAAAGATCCTTCTATTATCCATTGATAATTATCCATTCTATTATCCTTCTATTATCCATTGACATATCCTATTTAAAATATCAGTATACTTAACATATATAAAATCATCCTTTATTGGGTACTTTCAATTGGGAGGTGGCTGTCCCGAACCCTAGCCCCTAAATTTCAACTTGTGAAAATGATATTAAATGTTTTATTTTTTCCATTACTGTTTTTAAAAATATCTTTATGATTTCTTTTAAAAAGTAAAAAAAAAAAAAAAAAAAAAAACATTTATTTAATATTTTATTTTTAAATCATGAAACTACTGAAACAGTGTGTGTTTTAGTCCATTGGCTGAGACTGATTTTAACCACACCCCTACATTTTTGATCCGGTAATATTGCTGTGTGATTCCTGTGACATCATGGTTTTTTGAGTGTTATTCGATAATTATTATTTTGTGTGTTTGTGTACAACTGTTCAGAACTGTGCTAGTTAACCATGTGCTGATTAGCATCATGAGAACACATAATCATTTATTTGAGGGAAATAAACACAATTTTAGTACAGTTATGCAAATCAATAGTGTTTTAGTACTGTTTCAGTATGTGCGTTAAAATTCTGTAAAGTGATGTGGTCGCTACCGAAACATTTCTGTCACTACCGAAAATGTGCCGTCACGACCGAAACATGCATGTTTTGTCTAAAATAAAGTATGTTGAATTATCAACTAACATGTTATTATAGTGTTTGGTTCAATGCATATTCAAACTAATAAATCCTTAACTTTGAAATCAGTATGATCAACTTTATGCCTTTTACAAAGAAAGATTGGATTCAAAATACGACAAATCTTATGAATTACAATTGAAATACTGTTAATATTGTCATTGTTACTGATTTACCGGTGAAACCTTTTTTAAAAATAGCAAAAATACATATTTACTAGGTAGATGTAAACAAAATATTAATAGGTCAATATAAGCCTTCTTATTAAATTATTTATTATTGTGTTTCGGTGGTGACAAATTTGGGGAGAGGAAAAATATTCAAAAACTTTCTGAAAATACAATATAACTGCACAATTACTAGAAATGTGTACCTTGGATATTATACAATTTGCATACATGAAATTTTTTTTTGTCTTTTCCCACAATTTTTGTAAGACGTTTCCAACTCTAACTTTGAAGTAATTCTGTAGAATGGCCCACTTATTTGTCATTGACTCAACACATCACTGTGACATTAGGCATTAGCGCATTCACACAAAATGACAACGCTTGAGAACTCACGTAGAAAGGAAAATTGCATTGTTTTGAGTCTCATAATAATATTTAAATATATTATCTGAATGTTCCATTTAGTCCCATTCCACGACAATAACAGCACTTAACTCAGTTAATTATTTTAAAATACAGAAGCTGCAGGGTTTAATTTGATTTTTATGTGAAATGCAGGGCTCCTGGGGTAAAGGCTGTGCTGTTCGCTATCCATTTGAGGCAAAAGTAATCAAATGATTCGTAATGCTCTTTCTCCCTCTGCTCTGTGGAAAAAGGGAAATGCTGCATCTTAAGAGATAAGAAATCAGTTTCTGCTATGTTTTGATTTGATCAGATCTACAGTAGTGAGAGTAATGCTTCAAGGTACTCACTTACTAGTGCTCCAGACTCACTCAAGACAAACGATAAAGCTGACCTCCAATGCAAAACACAGTCCCAACGCACTAAATAAAAGTGACATCACTGCTTTCCTTTTCCCCCCTTTTTTCTTATACATGTCTTCCAAGCTGTGTGGAACAGTGTTGTAATCTTATTTTATATAAAAGAAAAGTGCATTCTCAAATCACACAAGCCTAAAGATGGCCGCAAACCTATAGACTAAAAGCCACAAAACTTAATTTTGACTTAACATATTGAGTAATATTAATTATGCGTTTCACGTCCAAAAATCCATTCCACAATCAGCACAGAGAATGCCAAAAAAAAGCCCACAGATGTAGCCAGCTGATTAGCATTTATAGCTCATTAGAAAATGCAAATCCAAGACTGACAACATTAAAATCGCACAGAGGCTCTTCCAGTAGTTTAACAGAGGAAAGCTCTTGAGCGGAGTCAATGCGACCAGTCTTGACCTGCGTGACTGCACATAATGGAGCCATCTAGCATTTGTAAACTCCCATCCCTGAGGCTTCGGAGCAAGTGATTTGATTAGGGGTCTTAACGTGACGGCCTTCTTCAGATAGCAACATGTCTTAACCATTGAGAAACACAAGGACCTCCTAAGCCCTCCAGGTCACACAACCCTGGTTGAATCCAATCATGGAAGAACTAGTTTGCTTTGAACGTACTATTTCAGGGTTTTATTCTACAGAAGTCAAACATAATCTGTCATGCTCATATTTTTATGTAAGACTAAAATAAGCTACATGCATCATACATTTTTAAGGTTTGATAGGTTGATAAAAAAAAGGAATCCGATATGCAATACACTCTTAAAAAATAAAAGAACCAAAGGGGTGTTTTTTAGAGCAGTGCCATTAAAGAACCATGTTGGGTTAAAGAACCATTTTTTTCTTGGTATTAAGAACATTTTAATAATCGGAAGAACATTTTTCCACTGAGAGAAAAACCTATTGTCCAATGGAAAGGTTCCATGAATTTTAAAGGTTTATCACTGAACCATAAGCCCTCTTCAGATGGGACTAGTTTTCGAAATTATGTTTTAGTTACACTTCGCCCAACATCTGTGACTTCATGTACCCATTCAGACGGGACTGACCTCTCCGTGTTGATTACAGAGCTGGAAGTGTGTGTTTTCTAGACGCGGGGGTTACAGCTGTATGACGTATGTTTAATTTAATATTAAACATATATACGTCATTAAAATATTAAAACCCTATTTAAATAAACTTAACATGAGTTTATATAAGTTGTTTATAATAAACCCACATAAGTGAGCAGAGTCATCTAGACATACCTGACACTGATATTAAAATGGGCAGACTTAACAGTTTTCTGTGATTTGACTATTTATTAATTTTATCATTTTATTTTTTTAATCGGATACAATTGGCTTGGGAATTGAAAATTGATTCCAATTGCGTAATTGGATACTTAAGGTCAGGAATCGGATTCTTGTAATAAAATAACATTTTTAGAAATGTTTTCAATTTCTGTGTGCACATTGTAATGTGATTTCAAACCATTTTCAAGTGCAAGAAGACGTGAAAGAGAACTCTATTCGGTACTCACTCCGCACACATCCAAACTCATATAGTGCACGATGCTGAATTGTGTTCTCGTACGCATCTTCTTGCGCTTGAACGCACAAATACACACATGATTATGTCAAAATATCCTCATAAGCACAGTCGGTTTCGTCTTAATTTAATGTAAACAGTTGAGAAAGAAAATGCATGTGTAACAGGATTCTTAAAGTGACAGCAGCCTAATATTTCTGCTGCTCTTTGTCATTACTGATAATCAAAAAACAAAAGAAATAGAAAATCACTCACTGATCTTGACTGAATAACTTTTGTAACTTCAATAAGGATTAATAAATATTGTATTTACAAAAAGAAAACTAAGCAGTTATTTTATATTTGTTTACTCAAACTTTGTTCAGTTGTATTTATGTGTGCTATTGCTAATTTGTTCTTACTTTCTTACTGGTTATTGTCGTTAATAATTATTATTATTTTTTGGTATCTTTTGTTAAAACCATAGGGAAATCTTAGTTGTCTTTAGGCTGCATATTTTTTTGCAGGCAACTGATTTTTGCGGGCAAAACGTTTTGCCAAAAGACAGAGAATAGATATGTTTGAAATGTAAAGGTTTGACTAATGTTTTTACCTTACTGGAATCAAAACTAGGAATCGATAAGAATCAGAATGGAGCCGACTTGGAATCCCTAGATACCATCCATACTGAAATTAAATGAAAGCATGTAAAATATTGGTGTGCAAATGGTAGCTCAGGTAGGTAAAAAAAAAAAAAACATACGAGGAGAAGCGTTACTATAATAAAATATCAGCAATCACTGACATTCGCATTTAGACGGGATTCGATTTCTTAGAGGTCCGTTGAGTTTGTGAAAACCAGTCGAAAACCAGTAGATAATTTGCCCTGGAATTTTTACTGAGGTTGCGTGAAAAAAACAGACAGGATTAAAATCACAAACAAATTTTTCAAAAAGGTCCTCTATGAAGACTTGTCCCGTCTGTAGAGGGCTAGAGATGCCAATAAAGAATCTTTATTATGGAATGCACAATCCAAACCCAAAGGCACTGCATTATATAATTGCACAAGAAAAGAAGGCAGCAAAATAAACAAAATCATGAAACCGTTAAGTTAAACACCTCCAAGGTAACGGATCATATTGACAAAGATCTCAATTTTCAGTCCCAACCGCTGTCAAGGCAGCACAACAACCAGGAGCACTTCCAAGTGCCATCGCTTATTTGTTTACTATGTAAATATCTTAACAGGCAACGTGTCGGACGGCCCAATAAATCAGTTAAGCCTGTGATCATTATCTATACCCTGTTTGCAGGCATTATGTAAGACAGCTATTTACTCAATATGTGTCATTTGCCAGCTAATGGACAGACATTCATTGCGAAAACTCAAAACAAGCCGTGGCATGAAGGCGCAATTGAGAGATGGTTTTCAGGCTCATTATTTACTTTTCACACAAACAGATCTTTCATTTAGCTGGTTCAATATCACAGACAGTCGATGTGTCATTTGCTGCATCTTTGGCTGCGGCAGCATGCGTGTCTGGACTGAGCTGCGGTTTAGAGCATTTGAGCCATTTTATTACGGAAAGTGACGTCGGTGGACGCAGCAGGGCTTTTAGCGTTCACCTTTGTAGTCAGGGGTTAAGTGTTGACAACTGTTAGAGCTCACATGGTGCACTTTAATTTGAAACGAGGTGCTGTGATAGCGAGGTCAAAGGGTCAAACCAGGGCCATGCTCTCTATCAAAGAAGGCCGAAACTTTTGAACCGCAGATACGGCAAACGTGAAATACGTCTGACCCTCGCAACTGTTTGTTTTACCTCGATGCTGCACTTCAAACCCTCCACGGGAGCTGTGCGTTTATGTTTTGAGGTTGTCAAGAAGCCCTCAGCCAGTTTTGAGATGTTACGTAAAAACCACAAGTGCTGGTTCAAGTCTAGGATAGGGGTTGGATGGAGGTCTGATACGATCGTTTAAATCCGCTTTCTCATCTCTGACACGCACCAGCTGCGTCTTCTGTTCGCGCTCTGACCAGAACGGGAAGACATCTCAACTAGAACAGCACTTTTTCTTATCCACAGAGTTCTCTCGACTATCTGCACTTCACATTCTTGTAAAACCAGAGGCCTCTAAGTTGTTTTGTTTACTACGATCCCTCCTCACGTCACATTCTGGTTGGCCTTAACGTGTCACGTCAGCCGCAAAAATCCAAGCAATGCTAAAAATGCAACCTAAACGTTTGTTTTGCTTTTGGTGGAGCGTGCACGCATTTGACTGCAGGCTACGGTGTAGTACAGGGGGAGGAACCCCACATCTGTTCAGCATAAGAGATGTTTAGAGTTACTCGCTCTCTCTGGATCAGACCTTGTTTGGATGCAGCGGCTTATCTGTGATTGAACAGACTCACGGCATACTGTATTTCTTTGCTATACGTGAAGAACCGCCTGCATCTTCAATATCTCGAAAACTTTAAGCTCAGGATTTCCAGTGAAACGCATTTTAACGCTCAATTCCTGTAAATCTTGCTGAAATTGTGAAATCCTGCAGCGGTTGGCCACGTACCATGCATGATAATCAGCTTAGATTGCTAGCGATGGAGGCCAGCGGTATTCATTTGCTGAAGCTTGACTAAACTCGGCATTTTACGCAATCCAAACTCCTTCAATGTTTCCATAGTAAAATGTGGGCGGATTTATAATTGGTATCAAATGTTTCATTCATTTTATCTGAGGGAAAAGTTGTTGTGTGCAATGGACAAAGAGGTTCAGCATTTTGCTATACTATTCAAAACTAACGGTTGGTGAGTGTAGGATAAAAATCCACCCAGGCTGTATAATTGGAAAAAAGGCCATTTGAGCCATCCGACTTGTCCATTTGTTTTTAAAGCTATATTGATCCAAGAGAGATCTAAATGGTTCTACCACCACAACATGCATTTCCTGTTTTTAAGATATGTGAGTTTATTTATTGGCCTGGGTTCAGTGGTGAGAGTGAGCTGTGTTTGGAAGCAGTGAAGCTAATTAGACTCACGTAAAAGACTCTCGCCTCTTTCTTTGCACTTAAAACACCAAAACAACAAAACAGAGACACTTTTATCGCGGAAGTTTTGTACTAGCTCTAAGTGTAACTTTGAGCTTAATGATGTAGGTTATCATATTCCTCTTTGAATTCTTCACACGGCCGCTTTATGTTGATTTATGCTTTGCGCTACTGAGAAGATACAAATCATTTCATCTCTGGGCTTATGAGAATGAATTCAAGCACCGACAGTGCATACACTATTCCAGGAAAATATATGTGGGTGATTCTTCAATTAGAAGAAGTTTTCAGCTCCCTCGGATGAAAAAAATAAATAACAATGGTTCTAGTTTCAAAGGATAGATTATAATATCTTTTGCATATTGTGTCCTTTAAATTACTATGTGCAAATTTTTTCATGTTGAAATATTACATTTGCCTAAATTTCATTCATTATGTTTGTCTTTTTCTTTTGAAATGTAAAAAAGCGTTCTCCTCTGCATTTTTCTTGAACGTAAAATCTCTCATTTTTAATGTAGTAGGTATTATGAATGGTTAGTTTAAAAAAAAAAGAATTACTCTACTGTTATCATTACCATCTCACCAAACTTTTTACAATAAATCCCAATTTACTTATAATTTGGTGCTGTCATATCGATCGCGATTAATTGCATCTGACATAAAAGTTTGTGTTTATATATATGTTTTTGCATACATATGTGTGTGTATGTATGTATATAAGTATAAACACAAACTTTTATGTCAGATGCGATTAATCGATTTGACAGCACTAATATTATTATTAGGTATTGCCCAAAAACAATCAAGCCAATGATTGTTTCTCTAATTATTATTCATAATAATTAGATGTCTCATTTTCATAAAGTAGCCTAATTGAAGAATCAATCAAATACATTAAGGTGTTCGATTAAAGAAAACATTATTACACAATAATATTTTGTGTTAGGGGATTGTTGCAATCAGTAACTTTGCGGCTGAGCATTAGAAACGGTGATGTCTACCACAAATTATTGCTCCATATGTTCACTCAACCATTGCGTTCATAATGTATAATCTGAGCAACAAGAAAAGTAGAAGTTCCTGAGACCCCAATTCACCCCAACAGCTGTTCCCCAGGTTTCCTAAGAGAGAATATAGAAAACAATGTTGTTAAACCTGTACCAACATGCCTCCATGTACATGTTCTTATAGAAGATCCATCTTGGGTTTTACAAGCGTACATTTTTACAATGGCAAAACTGTGTCGGATCTGACTGTGGTGAGTGAGCACAGATTTGAGTAATTTCAGGCCAGTTACCTGTGCATGCCACCATTTCCGGCTCTGTTGCCATGCTGTGGCCCGTAAGAATATGTGTATCACCACATTTTTTTAGCGTTGATCCCTCACGTCTGAATGAAAGCTCTGGGTGCTGCTGGCGCAGTCTTTGATGATAGCAGTAAGTTTTCATCTGTCAGCCTTCACGACTCCCCAAAGGTTCTCTCTGGGTTGCTGTCTATTAAATTGGGATTGATTGAAACAATACGAATCATACATTCAACACTGTACCGCAGAAAGAGAGATTTGTTCCTTCTGCTGTCTTTCCTTTCTTCTGCTTTCATTTTTTGACAGGCCCTGGGGGCTTGTTACCGTTTCCCAAAATGCATTTCACTGCACTTTTGCAATTTAAGGTGACCGCTGAGATACTTTGCACCCGGGCTGTACATCCATTTCCATCCTGTGTAAAAAGAGTTTTATGCTATTAATATAGAATCAGGCTGTGGCTTTCTGTATATAATGTTTTGAAGATCAATAAAGAATACTTAGATAATTGTATTCTGGCTGCTCTGTGTTGAAGCAGAAATATTGAGTAAATATCCTTACTGATTTCTTCTTATGGAAAAGGATTTAATAACTACTGATAACAATATACTCAATTTATTTACATTATTTAATAGAATTAACTCTGTTTAGAGAGTAATGCAAAATATATTTCAAAACATCATAGTTTTGTAAGAATGTATTTCAGTTTGCTTGTATCCATTCATCACTATTACATTTTCATTGCTTATGCAATATTGCTTTTACTGAAAACAAAATATCATTTCTCTATGCAGTTTTGTTTCTGTACGCCTTTGAATTTCTGTCTTGTCCATTAATCTTTTGCTCAACCCTGTTAACAATTCTCCTGTAAAATATTGCTTTCATAATATTGACCGCATAGTTCAAACACACCCTTGTAAAAAAGAAGTGTGCTTAATTTGATTGAAAGTGCACTTGCAGATAGTTTAATATTAATGAAATAAAAGGCCACTTAAGTGTACTTAAAGAGAGTTTCCTAAGTTCTTCTTAAGGATACATTTACACAACAATGATGTACTATACACAGAAAAGTTTTTCCTTTGTGTTTTTCGCGTACAGACGACAACGCTGTCAAAATGATCCCCGTTCACACGGATCCGCGAAAACAACAAAACACACTGTATTATTCATGTCAGGCCAGTAGTTGGCAATGTCACTTTGTGAAGACACACTACTACGTGCCTATAGACCGAACACGTAATATCCATGCGCATGACATCACCGTTTTCACAATTTCACATTTTTTGTAGTTTACACAGAGACTATAATGATAAAGGATAGTTCAAAACGAATTCAATAAACCAAAGGGTCTTTTAATGACAACAGTCTCAGGAAATCTACGAAGATGAAGGAAAAGTAATGGAATGTCTACCCACAAACACGAACAACAACCGAGGGGTAAAACAGAGCAACTTAAATAATACACAGTGATAATGAGATGATAACGAACCGGTGTTATGATTGGATGAGTGTCCATGACAACTGATGACCGGCATGAAACTAAGACAAAGAATTGAAAATAACAAGCCAGAAGTCCATGAAAACAGAAACTAAGAGCAAACTAAACTCAATATCGGCAGACATTTTCACACTTTATCCAACCTTACAATATTTTGAATATAACAGGGTTGAGCATGTTACAGCCCTGTTATCTTGGGCCTGAGCTGGGAAACTATTTCTTAAACACTCTAAAGTAACCTTTCTCAAATAAAGCATAACAATCAGCTTGAGAATGACTGTGTACGATCAGATGTACGTGATTATATCCCAGTACAATAATAGGAGGGACCACAATCCCACCAAAAATGTGGATGAATTGATTTCCGAAAAAAGAGATTTCAAGGATTTAAGAGTTGAAGAGTTTAAATATGACTAGAAACTCCGAGGTACATCTTCTGCTCCAGATACCCATCTTTTGTAAGTCCCTGGTGTTTATTTGCAGGAAAGCCTTGAGAAATATCCAACAGAGGTTAATCTGTGATTAGCATAGCTATGGCCATGCTTGAGTCACAGAGAATGAGGAAAAGGAGTGAAATGATGAAGAACAGAAAAAGAAACGGAGAGGGCACCTCTGAGCAAGAATTGCCCCCTGCGGTTGCCTGATGTCAGGTGTGGGAAAGCAGATGAAAGTGGGAAAGGGGTGCTGTGGAGGACTTTGATCTAGCCTTTTGTGTGCTAAACACGGCTGTGTGCCAACTCTCTCTGAAGGTGCAGCCTTTGAGTGCTCTCCCATGTGCTCGCTATGCCAGTCTGTATGCCAACCTGCTGTCTTGTGCTTCCACAGATGTGTCTGAAGTATCTTGTCCACCTTCTGCCGCTCTCTTTTCCCCCTTAAAGGGTCTGTGCGCAGCACGGAGACCTCTGGATGATTGTTTAAAGGGGGTTCTCGCATTCCGGAGGCACATGTCATGCTGAGTCAGGCCTATCTTTTTCTACTTCACTATCATAGAAAAAGCGCTACAGACTTCCAGCAGTGCAATGATAATGATATGCATGTTCAATTTTTTATGTGTGCTATGCCTTTGAAATGCGCCCGTAGTTAACCCGTTTAATCTCACCAGTCGCATTTGTGACCGCCATTTAGCTTTGAGTTTGAAGAGTCTAAAAAGAGTTGATGCGTTTCACACCTGTCAACTATAAATGAAAGTGGAGGCTGTATTGAATTCATGTGAACATTTTTACATGGCCAGGGTCAAGGATGTCTATAATACCTGGGGGAAACTATTCGTTAGCATTCTCATTCATCTCAATGGCAGTTCCAGAACTGCCTGGAAGTACGTGATTTGAAATCAGTCACATGTTTTGAGACCGGCGGAGACGACAGCCGCTAATACCAGCCTCCTGCGTTTCTGTCGCTGCCTCAGAAGATGCAGTTGACCAGCGTGGCGGATACACATCGTCATGTTGTAAAGAAGACAACATCTGTATTGCAAACCCCTCCACGTTGCGGTTTCTGTTGTTGTTGTTTTTGCCGTTTGCCTACCACTGGACACTGAACAGTTGCGATACACAATGTGGACAGTCAATAATTTTAGATCAGATTTCCAATCAGATATACAAATAATCAGATTTGGACTGACAGTGTAAACGTAGCCAATATAGCATTGTTGCTCTGTAGCGATGTTTTTGCCGTTCACACTTGCGAAATCTGATCTGATTTCAATCGGATATGCACGAGATTGGATTTGGACTAACAGTCTGAACGTAGCCTAGGTCAACACACATAAGCATAGAACAGAAACAGAACTAAATCAACACAGGAATCTACATGTTACAGAGCCTGTGTGACAGAGCTGCAAAAAAACCAAAGCAAAAAACAAAACACATAAATGACTGAATTAACATTTTGTCAGTTGGTGTATCATTATTTTCTGCATTTTGATTTTTTTTTTTAATGTAGAAAACTTAATAAAAAAAATAAAACATTAAACGATAAATATAATAAATATTTTTTTTTTTTTTTTTAAACATCATTAAAAAAAACTTTGATACTGGTTTGACCAAGACTGGCCTAAAGGTAGGCTTGAGGTAGACCCCCAAGAAACCACATCAAACCAGTTTAGTCCTTAACAAACCATAGCTATTATGTACAAAAATGTTGTTGTTGCTAGGTAGCATGTTTTACCATGTTTTGCTAGACATTACTAACATGTTGCTAAGCATTGCTTGCATTTTATTAACATGTTCCTAACATTCTGCTTGTATGTTTAGCATGTTAACACACAGCTAGCATGTTTATATGATATGTTAGAACATTGTTAGTTTTATCATGTTTATGGCATGTTTTAGCATGTTCTTAGCATTCTATATTTTTATTAACATGTTTAAGCACATTGATTTAACATGTTGCTAGCATGTTTTAGCACATTGCTAATATAACAAATTGCCACCATGTTGTTTTAACATCTTGCTAATGTTTTATCACATCATTAGCATGATTTAGCATGTTGATAAAATGTTTCTTACATGTTTTAACATGTTGCTAGCATTATTATGTTTGTCAAGCCAACATAATAAATATAATTGAGAAGAAAAAGTGACATTTTAGATTGTAGCTTTGAGAGTTCCTGCTGCTCAAAGTGTCTGTACTCAAAAAGGGGAGAATGTGCTTGTAACACCAAAGTCACGAGTTCGATTCCCAAAGAATGCTTGAACTGATCATACTTTGAATGCAATATAAAGTTGCTTTGATTAAAATTTCCAAATGCATAAATGTAAATGAATAATTCACCCAAAAAATTGGAACTCATCCATGGTTTTGAAAATCTTCAAAAAGCACCTAAATCTACAATAAAGTATTCTACACTGTAGAAATGATGCACTATAATAATTTTAAACTGTGCACAAACTGTATTGATTCTCTCTTGAAGTGACAAACTAGAATCTGAAGTAGAGAACAACTGTAAAACAAATATCCACTGTAAAAAAATATAAATAAATGAACAATACAAGACTATAAACATGGCCAACAACCTATTAATTGGTAACAGTAAAGTCCCCTTACCATTTACTGTAAATAAAAAACAGTTTTTTACTGTAAATTTCAGTTAAATTTAAGATTTACTGTAAATTTCAGGTTTACTGTATATGTAATTTGTTTTCTGTAAAAACTTAAAATGTTGCTACCATATTTTTTCAGAAACATTTTGGCAACCACGTTTAAAGTTTTTTATTTTCCCTATTTCCTGTGAATGTTTGAGACTTCTGATTCATTAGCCAAGTATGGGTAAATAAATGAAAAAGTGCACTAAACTGTTTGCTCTAGAAACCAGTTGTTTATAATTATGAATGAATAACGAAAAATAATACAACAAATAGTTTGCAATAAAAAGCAGCATAAATGTTTTTGTACAGCTGAAATAATTGGAAGCCTTGCACATTCTAAAGTTATAAAATGGCAATTGTGTTAAAAATAAGGAGGATTAAACGACCTAACTAATGAGCCACATGCACACAAACACTTTAACGGTACCTTTTACTTTTGTTTTCTGTTGTAAAATTCTGTTTCTAATCAGAAGGAAGGGAGGGAGGAGGTGAGGGGGGGGGGGGGGGGGGGGGGGGCATGGAGAAACAATCATGGTTCAGGCTTCATGTTTGTTTTTTATAATTTCTCTAATTTCATTTGTGTCACTATAAGATTGTGTATCAGATATAATATGAAGTTAATTCTCCATGACAGAAGACGGTATTTCTCCAAGGGCCCAGTTACAGTAAGTAAATAATGTGAGTTCATCAATAACATACCAGCGGAGTTAGTCATCAGGAATAGAGCTGCTGGCGGCATGTGCCAAACGCTCTTTTCATTTGTGTGCATGTGTGAACTGCAGTCTGTGGATGGATTATATAATACGACAGGCACTGGAACACGCTGATGTCTCAAAAGCTTTGCTGCAAAATACTGGCTTGCCTCTTTCCCAGAATCATTCTGAATTGATTGGTTTTGCAAACAGAAAACTCAGAAATCAAGGAGATCTGTTTTATAAAAGAGCTTGCACCTGACAGTACAAGATGCACAGGAAATGTTGCGATTTTACAATTTATTAGTCAATCTTCCAAAGCCAAGATTTAAATCTAAACCCATGCATCTGGATATAATATACAGGTCAACGTACGGAAGAAAGTTGCAACAAATGTTGCTTGCTGAGTTTAGCTCTTGCATAGACCGACTGCATGTTTATAGGTGGTTTGGCGGAAGAGGTCGGTTCTGGTCTCGAGTGAATTCTTTTAAGTGCTTCTTTTTCCATTATGCATTTTACTCTGAGTGTAATGGATTAGTTATTAGGCTGACACCTGTGAATATCTGAAGCTGAACATTCTTATTTTGTATGCGATTGCATGTTGTAGTGCATCCTGCAGACAAACATGCTTTTTACAATGCTTTCACAAGCGGGAGTAAGGCCCTGTCCCAAATGACACACTTCATGTGCACTTATGGTCTTGTGGGCTCACAATGGCCACCGAATGCACGTGTCTGTTAAGTCCACAAGACTGTGTGTCCCATTTGTCATTTTAGGTTTCAGAAGGGTGCTCATGAGTGCCCCCTCCGCAACAGACTTCTACAGACTTAAGAATATAATTTACTTCATAATGCACAAAAATCCTAGATCTTTGAATGAAATCTGTTTGTTCTGACAGCGTGGTCAATATACAATGAATCTATTGGTTGCT
The DNA here is from genome assembly GCF_029890125.1 of Rhinichthys klamathensis goyatoka. Classification (NCBI taxonomy): domain Eukaryota; kingdom Metazoa; phylum Chordata; class Actinopteri; order Cypriniformes; family Leuciscidae; genus Rhinichthys; species Rhinichthys klamathensis. The sequence continues at coordinate 5,305,682 of NW_026606607.1, read as the reverse complement.
ATAATAATGATGTGTGACTCCAAGAGACTTTCTCATGCAACAGCTAAAAGCACGAAACGCTCATGTCAATCTTGACATCTTTCTGTGTTGTTAAACTTGTAAGGTGGAGTTGCCCTGTACATTCATGTATCATGTGTCTGAAAGCTCTCACCCATTCACTGACTCAGTTCATGAGAGCTGTAAATAAGTGAATTCAGACACAGCGGCTACTGCACTGTGTAATGTTACCGTCACATTCAGAAACTGGAAATTTTATTCAAATTTCATGCGGTTTTATTTTGTGATTTGATTTGGCTATGCAAAAAAAACTAAAAAGAAAATCTGATTTTTGCTGCCTGTCTGAATAAATACATAGTGTAAGGGTTTCTTCAATAATGGGCACTTTTAGTCCCAGGGGGGCTTATTTATTTTTTATTAACAGATTTAAGCAAGTTTTTTTTATAATTTCAATAAATAATATGTCGCATACAAACAGTTTTTAGTTTTTAGAAAAAAAGGTTCTATATAGAACCCTAGGATGCCAGACTCAATATTAAAGAACGCTTTATGTGCGATAGATTTTATTGGAGAAATGTGAAAACTGCAGTGAACCAAAGACAGTCTCAAAACATGGTTTGAAATCGCTGGTGTTTCTGACGTTACCTTGTAACCAATCAGGTCAACGTGTGATCGTCAGCGAGTGGATCTCTGAGCTGCTGTGAGTGAGTGGAGGCGGGGCTCATTTGCATATTCATAGAACCACATATACTAAATAAGGTAAGGGTTTAGAGTTACATTAAAGCTATTTTAAGGCATGAATAATTTTTTCAAGGAAAAAACATTTAAATATTTCATTTTGGTGATCAAATTTGAGTTTTAAGGGAGAAAATTATTGACTACAGGGGGACTTGAAGAAAGCATCTGATTATAACAAAGTGGATGTTTGCACGAGCTCTGCAATTCGGCACTCTAGTAAAGTCAAGTCAAGTTTATTTACACACCACTTTTTACAATAGATTGTTTAAAAGCAAGCAGCTTTACAGTATTAAACAGGAAAAACTCTGAGTATCTCTTTCAATTAGAAGTACAACTTCATTTTCTACTATAAAGCGGCTCTCCAGTGTGTTCATGTTTTCACTCTGGGACGTCCGGCCTCAAAGGACTGATCAGAAGAAATGAACCAGAGATTTCCATGTCAAAGTCACCTATTACGGACCAAAGGTAGTTGGGTGGTGTTTACCAGCCAGAGCAAACGTTTCCGGAAAGTTCGCTTTGGCTTGCCGTTTCAAACTCCTGAAATGACTTTGTTTTGGCCTGATTGTGTTCGAAATGACGTCACACAAGTTCATTCTTTGATTTTGCTTGAAGTACAGTATATCAGAGCCTTAACGTATTAGTCATGGTCCCACAGTGGCTAAACACTCTGGCTACGCCTGTTACAGTATAGCCACACCCCAAACTCTCGCTATAGGTTGAGCTGGAAAGAGATTGACAGATCTCAGCGGACCACTCTCAATGATTTGATGGCGCCTGGGAGGCTTAATGTTCACACTTTTGCCGGAGATAAACCAATGAATGGGCAACCCGATCTCGGTGGCTAATTCGCACGAATTCATATGACTTCAATTGCGAATTGGGCAACTCATAAAATATGTACGATTTAGCAAAAAACGTACGAATTCATACAAATTACCTACCCCTGACCCCCCCTAAACCTACCCATCACTTGGGTTTAGACAAATCATACGAATTCGTACGAGTGAAGGCTCGTAAACACCGGGACGAATATCGGCGCGCGTTATTCGGCAGCGTTTTTCAACGCGTTTTTTTGTGTTCACACCCATGCGATTTTGGCTGACGATGAGCCGAGTGAACATGCCAATTCATTCCCTGACATTAGATGGCGCCCATTTGCTCTGCAATACCACTCCATAACAGTTCTCTTTTATCAAGGTTTTTGTAGTCGCTGTCGCGTTTGTCATATAGTTCTTTATGTTCCGACACCAACGGGACCAGCAGCTCTACATTCATCTTGCCTTGCATCTTCCTCGTCTTATTTCTTCCCGGCAGTGTAGACGGCTAGACGCTACTTGGCGTATATCTTCTTCGCCGTTACGTATGTGTGCTCGGCAAGACCGTTTTGTGTTTGAGCGCCCCCAAGTTGTGTTTTACTGTAACTTCAGAAGCTCCAGACACGTGAGCAAAAGTGCCAATCTCATTGGTCGGATAGTTTTTGACGCGGTGCGTCAAACTAAAAAAACGAACCCGAGGCATTTTTAAAAAAAATGGCGCTTTTAAGCGTGGCGTTTATCGCGCCGGTGTGCACACTCACATTGGCGCCCTTTGTTTAGTCAAGAGGCGTTAAACGTCGGCGAATATCGCGCGTGAACAGGCCTTGAGGTTGTAAGAATTCGTATTAATTAGCCACCTCATACTCACTCGTACGAATTGGTCTTGAGATAGCATATGTACAATACAACTGGAATAAGAAAATATATTTGAACATAAAAAGGAGTTTATAAATGTCCACAGGGTCAAAAGTGCCCATAGCTAAAGAAACATCAATATATAACAAGTACAGGTCAAAGACAGCGTTAAGAGACAGTTAATAAGCAAGACTGAGAAACGAGAGATGGAAGAAAAAAAACTTAGCAATCATAAGTGCGAGGAATGCATGTGTGGGAAGCGGTTTTGGCTTGAACAGTAATGATCTCAGCACACACAGGACTGCAAAACAGCATCTGCCCTCAAACGTTAAACGCAGACCCCCAGAAAGAACACCTTCATTTTAAATTAAATGCCAGATTTAATGTCTCCGAGTCACCTGGAATTGATATTTAAGCTGATCTTTTTAATTTTCTAGACAAAAGGCAGTGCTACATTTAGAGAAATCATCTGAAATAGCATCAGCAATCAGTCACTCACACCGTTTCCTCCAATATCCCTCAAATTAATGTGCACATTAGAATCAGGAAGGAAGCAGGGAAGCGTGCACTCTTGACACCTGGAAATGACATGCGCTTGCATCCTGGGATACGAGGGGTTTCTTAAAGATGCATATTTCATGTAAATGCAAAATGCATGAGGACAAGAACCTCAGTTCAAAGTGCACGAGCGGCCATTTAAACCCCGCTGCTGGCCTGATGTATGACGCGAGGGGAAAGCGCCGTACGGGACTCTCACGAGCAGCTTGCTAAATGAAAGAATTATGAGGATGAAATTCCACAAAACTATCTACAGATTTAAGCATTCACTGATGTAACTGAGGAAGGTCAGGACGGGGTGACATTCCAGACAAGTATGTGTGTGTGTGTGAGCTGAACCAGCTTTCCAAACCTTCACTGGGTTTGGGTTTGTGTGTGTGTGTGTGTGTGTGTGTGTGTGTGGGTGGGTGGGTGGGTGTGTGGGAGGGGGGGTGGGGGGATTTAAGTCAGTTATTGCCATTTTGTTTGATGATGTTATTTATAGAACTTTGACAATAAATTCTGTTATTATTTCCTCCCATAGTAAAGGCATTTGTGTGCTATTTTCCAAGATTCTGAGTCTTTGTGTGAGGAATAGACCTAATTTAAACGATTATTTAGAGAAGTTCTTAGGCCTATTTGGTACAGAAAGATGTGAATTGGATTGAGAGCTACAGCGGAGAAGAAATTTTGTGCATCATGACTTTAAAATATAGAGCACAAGATGTATAGACTCCATTGTTTTTTTTTTGTTTTTTGTTTTTAAGAGAGAGTGACAACATGGAATCCTTGTTCATGTCCATTACAGGTACATGGGAAATAGCAGCCAGTGCATACTTTGACATTTCAGTGTTATTTTACTATCAATGACATGCAGTACTGTTAGTTTTTTGTTAATATTTTAAATTAGATTTCGTTTTTATATCCTCTGGTTTCAATACATTTTTAGTTAAAGTTTTATACATTTTCTTGTGTTTTTTTTGTCATTGTAATTATTTATGTATACATTATATATATATATATATATATATATTAGGGCTGTCAAATGATTAATCACGATTAATCACATCCAAAATATTTTTTTTTTTACATAATATATGTGGGTGCACTGTGTATAATTATTTTGTATATATATAAATACACACACATGCATGCATATTTAAAAAAAATATATTATTTATATATAAAATATTTATATTTATATATAATATAAGTTATATATAAATCTATATACAGTATATACATGAAAATATTTCTTAAATATATACAAGCATGTGTGTGTATTTATATATATAAAATAATTATGCACAGTGCACCCACATATATATTATGTAAAAAAAACTTTTATTTTGGATGTGATTAATCACGATTAATCATTTGACAGCCCTAATATATATATATATATATATATATATATGTGTGTGTGTGTGTGTGTGTGTGTGTATTGTATCCATATCCAGTTTTTTTACAGATCCAGGGATTTTGGAAAGAAATTAATTTACTATATTAAATAAAAATGTTATTTAACAAGGACATATTTAATTAATCAAAATATGTCATTAAACACATGCATGTAAAAAAAATTCAAATAAATGCTGTTCTTTTGAACTTTTTATTAATTTCAATGATTTCTGAATGATCATGTGACACTGAAGACTGGAGTAATGATGCTGAAAACTTAGCCTTGATCACAGGAATAAATTACCTTTTAAAATATATTCACATAGAAACCAGTTATTTTAAATGAAAATAATATTTCACAATATTACCATTTCACTGCATTTTTCATAAAATAAATGCAGATTGATGAGCATAAGAGACCTACCAAACAAATAATCATAGTCTATATTACTAAAAATCCCTTTATCAGCACACAGAAGCTGTGAACTCAATGAACCCAAGTGCTTCTGAACCACCTTTATCAAACAAATGTGTAATTTGGCAACTACAAATTATTTGGCTTCTAAATATTTCAGTTTATGGGTTTTATAGTCTGGTGCCGTGCAGAAAAATGAAGGTGACCGTATTTTGGCGATTGTACAACAGCTTTGCGTGTGGCTAATCCAATCAGATTTTAGAAAGTAGGCAGTGCAGTAATTGAGCGGCTCAGAGAGGTCTCAGAGAGAGAGAGAGAGGGAGAGAGACATCATTTAAAGGGAGACAGAATGAGATGAGCTACTGTCAGACTCCTCCGAGCGTGGCCAACATTGTCATCTCTCCCAACCTATCCTCATGTGCGCTGATGTGCATCTCGGGATGACAAGATCTTCCTGTCTTCCTGTCTTTCCCTCCCTCTGGAGTCAGTCAGTATCCGGGAGGCATCAGTCTTGGATCACTACGCTCAATCAAAACCTGGTCAAGGAAGAGCTGCATAATGTGACGGAGGCAATGTCTCTTTGATGCCGACTCGTCAGCCTAGTGCCAAGAGAGCCAGACAATCCCAGTCTAAACGGATGATTGGGAGAACCCCCCCCCCCAGCAAAGACAGGTAGACAGAAACACTGTCGGCTGTATTAAATATAATCCCCGGCGTTGACCTGTAGGTTGCCTCTGTTTGATTAATTGGCCTTAGTTTTAATTAGCGGGCCCTTGAAGACTGCCTGAATCGAATGAAAACACGCAACGTAATGTAATGAAATAAAACCCTGAAATGGAGGTATCACGGTCTCGTATGATAATATCACCTCATTACATGTTGATTGTTTTACCTGCAATCCTATCTGCACTCATTGCCCTCCATTATGAGGCATTTGAGAGGAAATCAAAGCGGAGACAAACAGATAATCATTTTTTTTTTTTTTTGTGGTTATGTAATGTCATTTAAAGGCTAATGCAATTTATAATAAATTTGATCATGTTGTAAATTCACAGATGTGCTCTGGAGGTAGTGTCTTAATTTTCGACGTCTCCATGTTGTATACACACTGCCCTCTAGTGTGTCTGACGCTGCAGCTGGTGTTGGTCTAGTGAATGCCAATGCGTCTCCTGCTACTCTTGAGGATTTGACAGCCAAAGCCGTTTTGTGCGTGCCACTCAAGCACGACGTGGGAGAACCGCAAACAAGGCCACGCTGCTCTTATAAACCATGTTGACACCACAATTATTTGGCACTGCTCTGTGACCCTTTCGAGACAACAGAGGTCTGATCAATATAGAAGTCAAGATGCTGTAAACATTATCTCAAGATATTTTAAAAGCGATGTTTTCTGGGGAAAGACATGGTAGGTAGCTTGGTAGCATTTAATTTTTTTAAATGAAATGAATTAATAAAATTAAAAGTGCTTTTAAAAAACTATTTGCAATGTCATCTATCTATCTATCTATCTATCTATCTATCTATCTATCTATCTATCTATCTATCTATCTATCTATCTATCTATCTATCTATCTATCTATCTTCCATCCATCCATCCATCCCTCTCCCTGTCCATCCATCCATCCATCCATCCATCCATCCATCCATCCATCCATCCATCCATCCATCCATCCATCCATCCATCCATCCATCTATCTATCTATCTATCTATCTATCTATCTATCTATATATCTATATATCTATCTATCTATCTATCTATCTATCTATCTATCTATCTATCTATCTATCTATCTATCTATCTATCTATCTATCTATCTATCTATCTATCCATATATCTGTCATCAGTCAATCTATCCATCCATCCATCCATCCATCCATCTACCAACCTATGAAATGCATATTGTAGATGTTTTTACATTTGTCTAATTTGCCTGGCAACATGATCGTAATAATGAACACATTTTAAGCTTATGAAAGTGTAATTAGCAAGCAATGTGATTATATAAGTGTAACAATTTATTCAATCATATCCAGATGTTCTTGCAGTAGTGGTAATAAATCATCCGTATGCTGTATGGTCAACTAATTTCACCCGATAAATCCATTACAATTTTCTTAGGGGAAAAAAAACAGATGATGTCATTTTTACATTATGTAATGAGACACTAAAAGGGCAGGAAATAAGTGAAAAATAGAACGTGGCTATTAATGAAACTTTAGAGACATGTTTTTTTCATTTTTCGAAACATACAACAAAAGGTCATCTGAGGATACGGTGAATCGGGAAACCTGAAACCCCGTCTACATCAAGGCGAGCCTCTCTTTCCTCAGTGGCTGTGAGTGTGTTCTTTCCCTCAGGGAGAAGAATCCAAACTTCACCACTATATGTCATTGTTTACTAAACGACTTTTCCCAACAACAATCACCACACAGAATTTAAAACACCAAAACACTTTCTTTCTTTTGTTTTGTTGGCAAGCAGTTACATTGTATGTAACTATGTTAGCCTACTATTACAAAGACAAATGAAACCAAACTTTAGGGAAGCTAAGCTTTGATTGCATAACTCTGCAAAACTCTCTCTTTTTGCAGATTTCAGCATGTTCCTTCATTCACTTGGGTTAAAATGTGGCAGACGTCCTCTGACTTTCTTTTACTCGTCTTTGCTTCAAACTGAACAGCTCGAACACCAGAACAGAACTCTGCATCCTCACCAATTTTCACACCTCTGTTTGCTTCTCATTAACATGTACATGTTGTATAACAGAGCTTGTTATATATGTGTATGGGTGAACTCTTAAAACATTTCACACTCACTCATTTGTTTGATGTATTACTGTAACTAACAATGTCCAATGGTGTATACATACACAGACTGATTGAAAATTATGCACAAACATATTTTAATAAAAATAAGAAAAACAACTTTTAAAATTTGTTTACTTTATTTTTATTTAAAATGATTTATTAGTTTTAACAAATAGTTTTATGATAGATTTGTATGTTTTAACATTGAAAATCTGGATCTAGGACAATATATATATTTTTTTAAATCTATAAAACCTTTAAGTAGCACAGTATACAAATAAATAACGAAGGCATGTTAAAAAGTTTCCAAAACAGCTTGTTAGTTTTAAAATAAATCATCCCCTCTGACATGTTGAAAAAGACCCTTATTAGAGGTGAAACTAAGGGGTTTGAGTTATGCATATGTCTGTGAGTTTCTATTCTCCATTCTGATGAAAAGGGAAAAACTATGATGTATTTGTTTCTCTGAAGGTCACTGCTAACATGGTAAATCTGTGTGTCTGATCCACTTGGCTTTTTGCTTCGTTTGTTTTCTTCAGCTGATTGATTTTCATTTGGAAATGGAGGTTTACTATATGTTTAGTTCTGTCTGTAAAAGCAAGAGGTCACTTGAGGATACGGGGATGCGAGAAAGAACTGGAAACGTCTGCCTCTCGTTACCACCGCGGCTTTGTTCCAAGATGGAAAAGACTGTACGAACCACTTATTCGTATAATCAAGACATGAATGTTCCAGGCTCCTGTGCAATCCGGGTTTACACACAGTTCTAATCTCCAACTGAAGGGCCGCTGTTTTCTCTGCTTTTTCTTTATATGGACAAGGAAAACATTAGCTGAACTTGCCACCGGAGTGTAAATGAGATCAAGATGGATTTTGATATCTGCTTTCTGTTTACAGCGCTGCAAACCGCAAGCTTTCTGAGCCTCTGAAAGCCAAGTCCAAGACATGAGGGGCAATGTTAAATGAGATTTCCTGTAGCAAAGCGCTGGTTGTGGCTAAAGGCATTAAAGCTGATCAAATCTTATAAACCTCTGCTAGTAGGATTTGATGTGCATTACTGACAGTGAGAAATGGTCTGTTTGAAATATAATACAGCACTTTAAGCCTAGATAGCTAGGTGGTTATAAGAAATGTTCAAAGTGTTTTCAAGAACTTGACGGTATTTTAGCAGACAATTGTCAGTGTGGTAGTTTGTTCTTTAGCTTTGAATTTTCTACAACAACACCTTTACAATGGAAGATAAAGCCCGAGTTTGACATTTAAATCACTGTAGACTTGCTACAAATGTTTCCCTGTGGGATATTGTACATTATTGGATCTTATTGAGAACAAATTTAGTGAGTCATGTGGGGAAGTGATGGAAATGTAGAGTCAAGCTCTGGAGAAAAGAGTCCTGCCAATTTTGTTAAAGTGCTAAAGTGTTATATGAAAGCCCAACCTTATCATGTCACCTTCAAATGGCGGCCATGTCTAAGCACATTTATAATCCAAAGTCTTTCAAATAAAAAGTTGAATTCAGCCACAAGGTCAAGTTATAGACAATATTGCATCCTTATGTGATAAGGATGTCTTAAAAATAGTGCTTGCCCCTTGCATATTTGAATGATTTTGCATACAGTAAGGTAATAGAAGGCATAGAAGACTGGAACACCTTTTATGATGAACATTTCAGTGGTTTCTATTCATTTTGGCTAACTTTGCTTATCTTTGTTCATATAACAAGCATAATTGGGTGTCTTCAAGTGATGTTAAATTCTAGGTCCAAAAGGAACAGTCACGTAAAAAAGAATTACAGGATAACAAGAAGAGGAGGAAGAAGAAAAGGTTGGATAAAATAACCCACTCAATCTCAGGGGGTAATTTACTAAAAACTAATTGTTCACACTGACAGTTTTGTTTATTTGAACGCACTGCCTTCTTTATTTTAGTGCCTGTTTTATGCATATGCAAAAACGGATGACAATATTATAAATAAGTGTCCATGATAAAGATTTTTTTGTTGTTGTTGTTGAAAAACTAGTTTAAAACACCTGTGCCAAGTTCTTACAAAATATATGAATGTCCTGTCATGTAGGGCAGTCAAGTAATACATTTCACGTTGTATACATGTGATCATCTTATTCTTATTTAACTGTAGACTATACTTATATTTTGTAAACACCAACTTGACCAGGTTGGGAGACCAACTAAACCAGTTTAAACGACCAGCTGGGATAGATCCAACACGCAAGAATATTACTTAAATCCAAAAGATGTGCAACTGATAATCAAGCAGTCTGTAATCATTATGTAAGTTAAGACTTGTGATCCAATCTGGTGAAATCTTGAAAACCAAACATTCCCCACACCTACATTTGTCCAGGTGCATTTGAAGTCCATTAGACAGCACTGAGGGATTTGACTGATTTGACTGCATGGAGAGCTTAGCTTACAGGGGAAGTCGAGAAGCAACACTTCATGACGATTAGACCATGAAGGGAGATTCCCCTTTACACCCTGGTTGAGAATCAACAACTGTTTCTGGAGACGAAAAGATGAAGAGGGTGACCCACATTGGGACAGCTGGCTGGTCAAGGGATGTAGAGAGTTGAGTCATGTTGTTCTGATGAATGTCAAACTCTATATTCAGCATCTGTGATAACATATACAGCCTTTATCCAGACAGACGTGGATCAGCATTGTGGATATTGGATATACTTCAGACAGGTGGTCAATGATGGATATCACACACTTCATAGTATACAGTAATGGTTGATATGTTGACATTTATTAAACTGTAAGATCATTACAGCTTGACCCCAAGGCAAATCAGCTATCACCAAACAAGCCCTTTCTGTGCTAAATCACTGTGTGTAATCACATCCTCCTTCCCCATGTATCCAAGACAGCACCAAATTAATGTCATTCACGTGTCGCACAGGAAATGCACACCTAGATATGAGTATGAGTCACGCTTCCCCTATGACCTGAAACATACTGCGAGGAACCATCTGGAAGAACCAGATAAAACCATGCATCTTTATGGCCTCTGGTGCACTGTTTACTGCAAAAGGTGTTACATCTAAATTCAATTTACAATATGAACTGTACATGGATTCTTGTACATGGATGAAAATTTGCGGGTTTTAAATAAACTACCTTATCGCATCCACAAACTGCAGACTCTAATGGCTTCCGGTGGGTGCTGCATTATTAATGGTATGTGGTTAAATTTATCCCATCTCCTGCTAAATCCCATGCATATGCTAGAGATAATGACCAGCAGGAATTGCTGAGCCACCCACTGACTCGCTCTTTCTTGCTGTCCCCGTTGGGCCAAGGGTTAATGACATAATTTCCATTCAGTCAGGCTGCTGTACTCTTCCTGGTAGTCAGGTGATGAGAGGGAAAGCATGTGTGTGAGCAAGCGTGCCCGTATAACCATAAGCTGAATCAGAAAGAGCTGGCAGCAGCTCTCTGATCCTGGAAGTGTCACCAGATATGCAGAGAGTGACTCACCAGAACGAGCAAGATCAAATAAGAGGTTTGGGGAGTGGTGTTACTCAGGGGAATAGTATGCCAACCTTCGCTGCTGGGAATTTATCCCATTGAGAGCTGGGTCAGAGAGGGCTGAAGGGGTCCTGACCAATGAAAAAGACAATTTAAAGAAAGATTATGCTGCTTTCTGCGTGTGTAGCAAGACCAAGTGGGAAATTAAAGGAAATGTTAGTCCAGAAATTGTCATCATTTACTTAATCATGTCATTCCAAATCTGTAAGTCTTCCTCACCATTTGAGGAAAACAAAATGAGTTATCTGACAAAATATTCATGCTTCTCTTTTCCATACAATGATGATCAGGGTTGGAGCTGAACTTTGCAGGAAAGTAGACCTCCAGGAACAGGATTGGACACCCCCTGCTGTTGATGACGTAGCCTGGGTAAACCCAGACAACTTCCGGCAAATTTAGATTTGCTTTGGAAGTTAGTCTGGCAAAGAGCTCATTCAAGCCCATTTCCAATCCGTCGAAATCGAGGCACCAATCAGAAACGTTGGGGCGGGCTTTACACGATGACGACAGCGCTGGGATTTTGAAGCAGATTTTGTAGCCTACATTACAAAGATGGATGCCGCCGTCGAACATCACTCGTTTGAATCAGCTATCGCGTTTGTTTTAAGCGATTTGAACGTTTCCTTTTTGTTAAAAACCGAGCAAAGAACAACACTCGGAGATGTTTCTCCGCCGCTCTGCATACGTCATCTCCTTCATCGCTCTGATTGGGTTTAGGTCTATCCGCGACGTCCGTTGGTGACGCCCCTCTGGAAATGATTTGTCTATGACGCTTTGCCAGACCATAACTCAGTTACAACTGAGAATGGTCTGGTTTTAACCAGGCTAATAGATGATGAGGCAGAAATGGCTGGGCGTATGGTGGAGGATCCATCCACGTTAGAGATGTATGATTGGTGTTAGGTTGGTGACTCACTAGGAGTGTCCCGATGGGTTAAAAGTGATGGTGTAACAGAGCCAGGTCCACACCCTTACTTCTCTTTTGCTGGTCACACCCTGTGGAGATAAACTGACCATCCCAGCACTGTAAATACCCTTTGTGCTCTCAGCCAAACCACTTTCAAAGACAGAAAGAGAGAGAAGCACTCACATGAAGCCCAATATGACTCATGTCAAAATACTTGGAAAAAGCTTGCCTTGGTGGAAATATCAAATAGAAAGTGGCTACCCTCTTTAATTTGTGTTTGTTCCATTTGGGCTCTGGCTGGAAAGGTTATGTAACTATACTCAGTAACTCCTTTAGAGGTTTCCTCTGGGGCAGCGTTCCTTAGTTTCATTTCATTTTCATATTTCCATCTGATTAATTTTCATTTTCAATTAGAGGTGCAAGAACTCACCTAATTTGGAATACGAAAGAGAGGACAAACATGCTCTGACTGCTTATGAGATTTTCATATCTGGTAGGCGTGTGTACTGTGCAGATTGCTTCTGAATTATTGTTGTTTGTCTATATTCATATTTGTCTAGTCTATATTATACCAGTGGCAGCAGAAAACGATGATTTATCTAGATAATTTGAGGTAGAAATTTCCAGTTCAGTAGCATGAACGGACACATTTAGAATTCTAAAAACTAAGGAGGACAAAGAGTACTGCATTTACATAATCAATAAATAGGCTGCATGAATAAGCACATTCCTGGGTTTTACCCTCTGGTACCAAACACAATGGCTCTGTTTCAAAACCATTGCTACTTTTGCTATTTCAACTTCTAAGGCAGCTTCTAATTAAAAAAAGAACCTAAGTGACTGATTTGGAATACTCTGCATACATGTAGGCAGCAGACTTCATAGAAATAGTGCTCTTCCAGTGAAGTCACATGAACTCAGGAACTCACATGACTCATGCACTAGGCTACTCCAATAAGAATTCACTAGGCTACTCCAATAAGAATCATTGGTCATGTAGGTCATTTTTTATTACATATAGTTTTATTAAAACTTTTCATTACTGAATTAAATATATTTGTCATTGACATTTTTGTTTCCACTTCATCCTCCTCCATTTGGGTGAATTTTTTTTTCCACCCACTGAGCTCATTGCAATGGATTTTAAGATTGCTTCCTTAAAGGATACAAGTGATCCTGCCTTAGAATTTGACCAAACGATGGTTTCTTATAAGGCTAGAGTAGTTCAACCCAATCTTATGAGAAAACGACCGTAACTATTTTACAAGGTGGTGATTCATTTAAGGCCCTGTTTACTGCTAGTATCAAGATGCATTTTGGTCGATCGGATCGAAAGTGGACGACGCTATTGTGTAAACGGGGTCTGAAACATTTTGAGCTTGTCCACTGTCGTCCACTTCCAAAGGTAGTTGAAAATGCATTCAAATGGATTGCTTTCGTAGTGTGGATGCTCATGTGGTCGAATGTGTTCAAATAGCCACAAAAGACCACCAACTCTCCGTCTAGTGACCTAATGCATAAAGATTATGGGAAGTGAGCTAGCCAGATGGGATTTAAACTTTGTCAGCTGAAGACCCAAGTTTGGTTTGAAGACGAAAAACATACCATGCACAATGTACTCTCACCATTCTCTCATCATTTGGTAACCGAGACACTGCTTTAAATGACATGGTGATGATGAGCCACACTGTATACTGTATATCAGATGGTAGCAGGGATTCAATTCTCAGCTATATATAAAGTTTGGCTGATCATAGACTCAAGAATGTTGCAGAAATAGCCCAGGAGAGAGTTACAGTAAACTTGTGTGTCACTTTTAAATCTTAATTTAAATATGACACATAAGCTAACTTGGTTGATGGTCTTCTGCGGTCATGCAAAAAAGGCTTTCTGCGAGCTGATTTCAACAAATTTAGTCTAACTTCCTGTCTTAATGCCCACTTGTGAAATATTAAATGGTTTTCTACGGATGAATCTGTGTATATGCACAAGAAACAGCATAAACTTCAAAACGAGAAATAAAATAATAAATTAAAGTGAAGTTTACTCATTAAAACAACTGAAAAAATCTGCCAGAGGAAAAAGAAGCAACAAATCTCTGCTCAAAAGGCTGCATGTTTTAAGGCAAATCAGTCACAATTAAATAACATTTTACTTAAAAATGTAGGTTTAGTGGGTTTGTGTTTAACTAGTACACTTGTTAGTGAGGTAATCAAGTAGGGCTAGTTCATCAAAGTTTTCAGCCAGTAAACAGGATGGTGTATCGGTTAGGACACAGGAATAAAGACGAGGAGATTAATTTTCTTTTCCTTTAACTGTATTGAGCTTCAGCAGTACTCATCAGAACATTCCAATATCCAGTATTGTCATTATAGTTTTTCTTCATTCACTCAACACATGGAATATTGAAAGCTGGATTTCTCAGGATGAACTAAAGAGGCTAATCAACCCATGTATGTGGGCTAAACTATTACTGTTAAACTTGAACTTGTATCCGTTCCCACTATAGCCAACACACACTACGCACTTCCTTCACCGTAACCGCAGAAGAAGAGTTTTAAAGCGGCAGGCATCCAAAACGTCTGAGCCTTTTATACAGCCGCCCCCAAATGTGCGAGCACATTTGTTCCAATTAAAAGGCTTATCAGTCAGGCTGAGGGGGGGCTCACAGAGGCATCGTCCTCCCCAGACGAGAGAGCTGGCAACATCACCAACCGAGCTACCGGTCGGGTGTACACATGTCCTCTGATGTCCACATCAGCGGATCTAATGCACCCATCGTCGCTGCGGTGAATCTTGGTTACATGTCCAATGGGCCACAGGGCTCGAGGTAGCTGCGGGTCCACCAGCATGACAACAGCCTTATCCAGTAGTTCAGGAGAAGAGGAGTGCCATTTCTGTCTGGTCTGCAGCCCAGGGAGATATTCTCTGATGAATCTGGACCAGAATTGGTCAGCGAGAACTTGTGAATGCCGCCAACGTCTGCGGCTCAGGAGCTCCGTCTCAGGATAGACCACTTGGGGGAGGGATCCATCCGGCCGCCCCATAAGCAGACTATTGGGTGTCACAGGGTCGATATCCGCAATGTCGGCAGATACATAACCCAATGGTTTAGAGTTGAGAATTGCCTCAACTTCCAGGAGAACTGTGAGAAGGACATCTTCATGAACAGGTTGGGCTCCCACACAGGTGTAAAGTGCAGACTTGACAGAGCGGACCTCTCTCTCCCACACACCACCAAAATGTGGAGCTGCTGGGGGGTTAAACTAGAACTTAATCCTCTGACGTGCGAGTCGTTTCTGCAAGGTTGGCTCCATACTGGCAAAAGCCTCTCTAAGTTCCGGTTCTCCTCCTTTAAAGTTGGTCCCCTGGTCTGACAACAACTCTGCAGGTGTCCCCCTTCTGGCGATGAACCGTCTTAGGGCCATCAAGTAAGCATCCGCATCCATATTTCTGAGGAGATCCAAGTGTACCGCCCTGGTTGTTAAACACTTAAATATTATCCCCCAGCGTTTCTCCTGGCGTCTGCCCATCTTCACAAGCATGGGCCCAAAACAATCCACACCAGTGGAGTGGAAGGCTGGTTTGTGTAATCGGAGACGAGCTGCGGGAAGGTCCGCCATTCGGGGAATGGAAGGCTGAGCTCTCCAGCGCTGACATTCGGCACAAGAACGCTGATGTCTGTGAATCGCCTCCCTTCCATGGATTATCCAGAATGACCGCCGCATCTCTGCAAAGACTCGCTCTGGACCAGGGTGATGCAGGTTGCTATCGTACCTTTGGATAAGCATGCGTGTAACTGGGTGTGAGGCATCCAGAACAACAGGATGTAATTTCAAGTCTTCTTGACCTTCCAAACGTCGGAGCCGACCTCCCACTCTTATGAGGTCTGTGGATTTATCTAACTCCGGAGCCAAGGTAAGTAATCGACTCCCAGGTGAGACGGGTTTCCCTGCTGCAAGGAGTTTGTAGTCCTCTATGAAATGACTGTTGTTGGGCTCGCTGGAGAACGATCATCTCTGCCCGTTGGTGCTCTTCAGCGTTACGCGGTGAACTGGAAGGGGTTTGTCCTAGGATTTCTTGAGCAGTGGCATCTATGAGCTCCTGCCAGGTGTGATACACCTTGTCATCCCGGCTGATCGACATTGGTGAGGTAACTGTTACTCCACAGAAGGTGGCCTTCCGGAGTTCACCTTTGTCCTCAAACGGCTCAGTGCTGGGTCGTTCTGGCCAGGTGGCTGGGTCCTGGAGAAGGAAGGGAGGTCCTTGAGACCATCGGTTGGGATCTATTAGGGCCGCCAGGGTCTTCCCTCTCGTCAGATCATCAGCAGGATTGTTCGCCGAGTCCACGTAGCGCCAAGTGCACTTCTCTGTTAACTCCTGTATCTCCGCTATTCTGGCGCCCACAAAGACCTTGTAGCGGCAAGACTGGGAGTGTAGCCAGGTTAGTACTGTAGTGGAGTCTGACCACAATACAGTTCGAGCCACTGTCAAGGTAAGTTCCCTGTCAAGGACACGAGCCAGCTGCGCTGCAACCAGAGCTCCACAAAGCTCCAGGCGTGGTATGGAATGCAGACGTCTTGAAGCTACTCGTGAACGAGCAAGGATGAAAGACAGGTGGATCTGGCCTTCCTTGTCCTCAGTTCTCATGTAGGCTACAGCTCCATAAGCTTGCTCAGAGGCATCTGCGAAGATGTGCACCTCACGGATGGCACCCTCAAGGTTTGCATCCGCAGGAACATATGCACGTGGAAAGGTAAGGAGAGGTAAGGACTCAAGTTCAGCCTCCCAGCTGGACCAGGCTTGCAGGAGTTCGGAGGGTAAGTTAGAATCATCCCAACCTCGCTTCTTATCCCACAGCTGCCTAATGATGAGCTTTGCTCGGGTGGAGTAAGGTAACATGTAACCCAAGGGGTCATATTGAGTTGCTAGAACTCTGTATATGTTCCTCAGGGTTGGTACCTCGTAGCTCACAGGCCTATGTTTGTAGCTCAAGGAGTCGGTTGCCCAATTCCAGCTGAGACCGAGTGTTGACTCCAGAGGGTTGGACTTATTCTGTGCCAGCCACAGGTCCAGGCTTTCCGATCTGGCCTCTTGAGGCAAGTGGCTCAGGACGCTTGGATCATTGCAAGCCCATTGACGCAGCTCAAAGCCTGCAGAATACAGAAGATCCCTGAGCCGATCGACCAGCAGCTTGGCTTCACCCGGCGTACACATGCTCTGCAGGCAATTATCGACGTAAAAACAGTTCTCAACCGAGAATCTCAGGTCATCGTCCGACTTGCAGTTGTCAACAATGTGGCGCTGCAGGGCGTATGTCGCACAGCACGGGCTGCAAGTTGTGCCGAAAGGCAAAACTTGCCACTCAAATGTTCTTGGGGGCTCTTCCACCCTCAGGTCCCGCAACAGGAACCTTAGAAGAGGGCGATCTTCAGGGATAAGGCGGACTTGATGAAACATCCCCTTAATGTCTCCACTAACCGCTATGGGATGTTCACGAAATCTCACTAAGACTCCAAGCAAGGGGGCACCAAGGGTAGGGCCAGGTAGCAGGTACTGGTTCAGGGTCTGCCCAAGGTACTGGTGAGAGCAGTTGAAAACAAGGCGGTTCTTTCCGTTGTGGCTGACGAGATGATGTGAGATATACCATCCTTCTTTGGTAGAGGTCTCAGTAACTTCCCTCACAGCACCTGCTTCAATGAGCTTCTGCATTTCCATCTTGTATGCTTCTGCTCGCTTTGGGTCCTTTAAGAGTCGCCTCTCAGTACTACGTAACATGGGCATAACAGACTCCTTTGGTGAGTGCAAAGGTGGCATGTTTGCATGGCGCAGCAATGGTGTGGCGTACCTGAGAATTCCATCTACATTAATACGGACTGTCTTGGCTTCAAGCAATGCTACAGCCTGCTGATCCTGCTTTGACCGAGTCACCTCTCGTTCGTGTCGGTAAGGTACAGTGTCTACTTGCCAGAGCCTCTCAACATGCTTGTAAAGCTCATCCATTGGTGGTGTAGATGAAGTAAACAGACACTGTGCAGGTTGGATTTGCCGCCCCATGAATGGGGTAGGGCCTTGAAGAGTCCACCCAAGCCTGGTGCGGATTGCGGCTGGGCCACCTGGTGGACCAAGTCTGACTGGCTCGACAGGTATTATCAGCTGAGGGTTGTCGGAGCCTACAAGAAGTGTTGGCTGAGCATCTCTTAAGGCAGGTAGGGGAATGCCACTTAGGTGTTTATACTTCCTCTGCAGGCGGTCAATAGGGTAAGTATGCTATGCTAGGCTAAGGCGGCCAGCTGTGAAGGCACCATCGATCTTATAGCTAGTGTGAGGGTTTGCAGATGGTGAGACGCGGAAAGACACTGTGTGACCATGGAGGATCTGGATGTCCTGACGGACTGTACGCAGAGGAAGAGCTTCAGGAGTGCCCTTCATGCCTAGAAACTTAGCTGCTGCTGGCAACAACATGGTCCTCTCTGATCCATCATCGAGAATCGCAAAGGTGTCAAGTGTCCGGTCCTCATAATGTACGAGCACAGGGACAACCTTTAACATGACTCGATTCCCGGCGCCAGGTCTGTCCAGGTAAAGCGAGTCAACCGCAGAGCTGATTAAGCAGCTCTCTTCTTTAACAGCTACCTCTTTATTTCCCCTCTCTGCTCTTGTATTTATCTCGTGAAGGGCCAGTAGGTGTTTTCCCTGACAGATGTTGCAGGGTTTCTTCAATGTGCACTGAGCTGCTTGATGAGTTCGTGCACAGCGCCAGCACCGCTTGTTAACCCGTATCCACTCTCTAAGCTGATCTTTGGAAAGTTTGGCGACAGCACTGCATTGACTGAGATAATGCTCATTACTATCACAGTAGGCACAGTAGGCTCTACTCTTGGCTGTTCTGTTGGCTGAACTCTCTTTGTGGTACAAAGGGGCTGTCTCTGAAGACTCACCAGCTCCATGTAGGACGGTCACTGTTTGTCTTCCAGGACGAACATCAGTCTTCACGTTCTGCCTTTCTTTTACGCTGCGTCCAGTAGCCTGACTGTCGAAACCCTGACACCATGATTCATAGCGGAGCCACTGTGCCAAATCATGTAGAGTGTGGGTCGCCCCTAACTGCTTGAACTGATGTCGACGGAAATCAGCTCGCTGTTCTGGAGGGAGCTTACTCAGCAGACGAGCAACATGTGATCCACAGTTGAGTTCGATTTCCCCTTCAGGACCCAGAGTCTGCAACAAGCCCACTAAAGATTGTATCTGGAGAGAGAATTTCTGGAATGCCATAGTATCACCACGCTTAACTTCGGGGGTTTCTAGAACACTTGCTATCTTCTTTAAGGCAAGTTGATGAGGCTGACCAAATTTATCATGGAGGGCTGACATAGTGTCACTATAGGGGGTTGGTGAGTTCAGATAGGCATCAGCTATAAGCCTAGCTTCCTCCAGCTTTAAATGATCCACAAGTATTTGATACTTGAAGAGTTCTGTAGCATTAGATGGGAGTAGGTTCTCTAGAGCTATGCGAAGCCGTGCAAACTCACTGGGATCCGGGTGAATGAACTTTGGGATTGTGGGTTGGGGCCCTCGATACACTTGTTCATTCCCTGGTGGCTGAATAAACTGTTTAGGTGGCGGCATGCCATGTACCGCTCCAGTGGCTGCTAAGGGAAGGTAGGCTCGGGCAGGCGCTGATTGCATTAAAGGTGCTGGTCCAGGGTGTGTGAGCAGCTGAGAGGGTCGTCTAGAGAGGTATGGTGATATCCCTTTGCCGGAAGCAGGAACGGGATGCTGAGGAGGCAGTGGGGGCTTACAAGGCATACATACTCTAGCTTCAGGGGCAAAGTCGAGTTGGCTACTGTCTAGCCCTTGTTCTTCGACCCTGAGATTGCACATGCCTCTCGACAGGTTCTCATCAGGTTCAGGCCAGGGTGGAGGATCAGGCCATTCCTCCTCCTCCATTTCCTTTGAATGTGCTGCAACATCGAAACTCCTTGAGGCTACAGCAGCGGCTTGTGGAGATCTGGGGTTACTGTAATTTGAGGCTGAACTATTAACTTGGGCCAGGTCTGCTCTGAGTGAACGGGCTACCTCCAGTAATTCTTTCATCTCGCGCCGTGCTTCATTGAGTTCCTTTATGCCAGTCTGGAAGGCCTGTTGTGTTTGGAGCAGCTTAGTATTCTCCTCTCGGATAGCTCTGATTTCCTCCGGGAAACAAGGATGTCTGGGGCTCTGATGGGATGAGGGTGTTCGCGCAGGCTGAATAAACCCATCCAAATCTCTCCTCTGGCTGTGGTCTGGGGCTAGCTGAGGAATCTCAGGGTAAGCAGCATTCCCATGGAAGCCACTAGAGTGAGGGTAGGCTGTCTGGAAGGGAGTCATCTGGTCTGGACCCTCCCGAGTGAGGAACACCCTCCTATCCAAGGCAGAGGATGGCGGGCCCCATTGTAACTGATTTTGTTGACTATATCCCATATAGTCCACTTCAAAGTCCTGAAGTCTGGCAGGTCGACGTATTTGACGTTTAGGTCTCACATCAGGATACATCTCTTCATCTGACTCCATCCTGAATACTGCTATCCGGCTCGAAGGACCAATGTTAGTGAGGTAATCAAGTAGGGCTAGTTCATCAAAGTTTTCAGCCAGTAAACAGGATGGTGTATCGGTTAGGACACAGGAATAAAGACGAGGAGATTAATTTTCTTTTCCTTTAACTGTATTGAGCTTCAGCAGTACTCATCAGAACATTCCAATATCCAGTATTGTCATTATAGTTTTTCTTCATTCACTCAACACATGGAATATTGAAAGCTGGATTTCTCAGGATGAACTAAAGAGGCTAATCAACCCATGTATGTGGGCTAAACTATTACTGTTAAACTTGAACTTGTATCCGTTCCCACTATAGCCAACACACACTACGCACTTCCTTCACCGTAACCGCAGAAGAAGAGTCTTAAAGCGGCAGGCATCCAAAACGTCTGAGCCTTTTATACAACACTAATTAGTTGATGTTCATTTTGAGTTGTTTTGTGTGTTTTTAATGGTTCTGAAATTAATTTATCTCGTTTAAACATAAAGGTATTTTTTATAAATATATATATATATTTTTAATAAAATATCTATCTGGCATTATCGTTTTCTTCTGTGAAATTTGTCTTGTATGATTGGATATGTCAGTAGTATGACATGCATGAAAGGCCAAACTGGGTGTGTGGTCTACTGACGGATGTTGGCGAATAGATTTCACAAGAAATACCAAATGATAAAGTTCAGATTGAGGTAGACAGCAAACGCCACTCCTCTAGGATCTTCTCCACTAATGAATTCTACTTCAAATTCCACACAGCAAATTTACGGTGTACAAGTGGTGGCCAAAAGTGATGTCCGGACTAGAAAAATTGACATAGAGGGCATATCTCACCTATCCAGGCCTCTCTCCATTGGCTCCCTGTGAAACAAATAATTGATTTTAAGGTTTTAATGTACGCGTTTAAAGCTCTACATGGACTTACCCCTATTTATATATCAGAACTTTTAAGTTGTTATTCTCCTCAGAGATCACTTAGATCTTCATCTCAGCTGTTATTAAATGTCCCGAAAGCTCGTTTGAAAACTAAAGGAGATAGGTCTTTTTCAGTCTATGACCCAAAACTTTGGAGCACACTACCTTTAAAGATTAGAGCTTCGCCCACATTAAACGTTTTTAAAGCATCGATTAAAACCTACCTTTTTTCTCAGGCTTACTAGATACTCGGTTTTATTTTGTATGCATTTTTTAAATGCTATGGGGTTGCAGTCTTTTTTTTGATGTTTCCAAGTTATGACTATCTATTGCTTATTATACATTTTCTGTTTTCATTTTTTAGGTTTTCGGTTTGAATTTTTGACAAGTTCTGTTTTACTATGTGTGTATTCTTGCTTTACTTGTGAAGCATTTTGGTCAACATTCGTGTATATTCATATATAGGACACTGGAAACGTGTTACCAAAACCCTATGCATACACTGCTGTTGGGTCTACAAATAAACTCTCAAAGTGTCAACAAATGTATTCTGTGAGCAATGTACATATTTAACACTTTCAAAGGTGTCAATTTAAAGGTTTAGTTCACCCAAAAATGAAAATTCTGTCATAATTTACCCGCCCAAGTGTTGTTCCAAATCTGTATGAATTGCTTTCTTCTGTTGAACACACAAACAAATATATTTTGAAGAATGTTGGTAATCAGACAGTTGATGGTAGCTATTGACTTCCATAGTATTTATTTTGTGTCAACAGAACAAATAAACTCATACAGGCTTGGAACAACTTGAGGGTGAGTAAATGATGACAGAATTTTAATTTTAGGGTGAACTATCCCTTCAACTCCAAAACAACGGGTCATATATACACTCACCTAAAAGATTATTAGGAACACCAAACTAATACTGTGTTTTACCCCCTTCGCCTTCAGAACTGCCTTAATTCTACGTGGCATTGATTCAACAAGGTGCTGAGAGCATTCTTTAGAAATGTTGGCCCATATTGATAGGATAGCATCTTGCAGTTGATGGAGATTTGTGGGATGCACATCCAGAGCACGAAGCTCCCGTTCCACCACATCCCAAAGATGCTCTATTGGGTTGAGATCTGGTGACTGTGGGGGCCATTTTAGTGCAGTGAACTCATTGTCATGTTCAAGAAACCAATTTGAAATGATTCAAGCTTTGTGACATGGTGCATTATCCTGCTGGAAGTAGCCATCAGAGGATGGGTACATGGTGGCCATAAAGGGATGGACATGGTCAGAAACAATGCTCAGGTAGGCCGTGGCATTTAAACGATGCCCAATTGGCACTAAGGGGCCTAACGTGTGCCAAGAAAACATCCCCCACACCATTACACCACCACCACCAGCCTGCACAGTGGTAACAATGCATGATGGATCCATGTTCTCATTCTGTTTACGCCAAATTCTGACTCTACCATCTGAATGTCTCAACAGAAATCGAGACTCATCAGACCAGGCAACATTTTTCCAGTCTTCAACTGTCCAATTTTGGTGAGCTCTTGCAAATTGTAGCCTCTTTTTCCTATTTGTAGTGGAGATGAGTGGTACCCGGTGGGGTCTTCTGCTGTTGTAGCCCATCCGCCTCAAGGTTGTGCGTGTTGTGGCTTCACAAATGCTTTGCTGCATACCTCGGTTGTAACGAGTGGTTATTTCAGTCAAAGTTGCTCTTCTATCAGCTTGAATCAGTCGGCCCATTCTCCTCTGACCTCTAGCATCAACAAGGCATTTTCGCCCACAGGACTGCCGCCTACTGGATGTTTTTCCCTTTTCACACAATTCTTTGTAAACCCTAGAAATGGTTGTGCGTGAAAATCCCAGAAACTGAGCAGATTGTGAAATACTCAGACCGGCCCGTCTGGCACCAACAACCATGCCACGCTCAAAATTGCTTAAATCACCTTTCTTTCCCATTCTGACATTCAGATTGGAGTTCAGGAGATTGTCTTGACCAGGACCACACCCCTAAATGCATTGAAGCAACTGTGATGTGATTGGTTGATTGGATAATTGCATTAATGAGAAATTGAACAGGTGTTCCTAATAATCCTTTAGGTGAGTGTACATTTTAGGTTTAAGTTAAGCTTGCCTCAAATTAAGTTAAATGTCACTTGCTTTTTCTCTCTTTTTTTCTGTGCATGAGTGAATGGCATTGCTATTGGGGAAACAATGAGGATCAAGCTCTGAAAGTTTGTTCTCAAAGTTTTAAAGCTCAGGATGTCTTCCTGAAGGAGACAGTACTAAGTACAGTAAGTGGAATTCCCCCATGCATGTGAGTGGCTAAAATTATGAAGCCACAGTCAGTCAGTGATACTCCTGAACCACCGTGAGCAACCCATGTGACACGGCCCCATTACTGCTGCTGTCATCTGAATACTAAACCTTCTTATCAAGTGTAAATAATCAACCTTGCACGCCTGTCAAACCATACAGATTAATCCTGGTTTAAAATTCCCAGCCGAGGCCAAATTAAAATCTCATAGATATCCTTTAAACAGAAGGTGGTTCTAAATACAGCTGTAAAAACGATTCCTTAAATAGACAGCAGTCACGCAGCAGGCGAAGACGGGCTATGAGAACAATGCCTGGTAGACAGCAGCATATGTGTGTTTGAGATTTATGGCGTGATAGAGGAACTTGGCTCGCTGCCTGTGGATTGTCAGCTCATTGCCTATGGCCAATGATATAGCGTTTGCGGATTACGAAGACATTGGGTGTAAATGGGGCAATTTGCATGGGACAGATGTGCTGCCCCGTGCGACAAAGTAATTCAAGACCACATCTAAATGCATATCTGTAATGCCTCTGTATTGGCTCTACTAGTGGAAATGCACTGAGAGGAGCTGGATGTTCCAGTGCTGGGTAATTCAGTTCTGGGATCAGCGAATGAGTGTAATTTCAGGCTCAGATTGTAGGGCTAAGTGTCATGTTTCTGTGGAAACTGAGATAATAGACAACATAAGTGCAAGCCAAGACATTACTATACTGGACATGGGCGGCTCTTACGGCACTTGTGGGCTTTTTGAAAATAAACTCACTTAAAAAACTCTCACTAGCTTATTTCTTTTCTTCTTTTTTTTTTTTGTTACAGTGGATATACATGGAGAAGTATGGGATTTTCATTTGCTGAATATCATTTCCACCACATCTCAAATTAAGCATTGAATTATGTGATGGAAGTAACATTTTATATATATAAATTTGCAACAAAATGGCAGATGTCTGTCCTGCTAAAGCTAATTTTATGTATAGCACATTATGTAGCTTACACTATATTGTACTATAATTAAAACTAAAAACAAAATAAAAATGAATAAAAATTACCAATGATTTGATTTAATATTTCATTTTGCCATATAAGATTTGAATTGTGTGTATTTAATGCCATCTATAAAAATGAGCTATTTTAAGCACTTGTAGAAAATTGCGAGAAAGGCAATCAGATAATATACAAGAAATGTTCCAGAGATGATAACATTTATAATAATCATCACAATAAACAATTCTTCAACCAATTAATATAGTTCATTAGCCTTTTGGTTGCAACTTCGGGCCATATAATCATATAATTAAATGAACGTACAGTCACGCTGTGTGTATATCTGCATTTTACAGCAGCTCTAAAGAAAGCTCATCTTATCAGATTTTAGAGCCAAAACCATCTGTTTAATATTAACTCAAACTCTGTTAATTCTGAATTTACAGAGCATGTGCATTGTAAGTTAGATTTGATTGTTTAAATACAAAGAGTGACACAAAGATGAGTAAATGATTTTTTGGGAGAACTATCCCTTTAAAAATCTCCCTCATTTTGTCTACAAACCATTTCAGCAGCATACAAACGGTTTCCGATAACGTAAAAGGGCATTTTTTTTTTCCACATTGTCCTCTGCTCTGCTTTGTGACAAGATACACGCAGAAAGCAAAGCTTCATAATTAGATTAGAATACTGTGTGAAAACACTGGCTCGGACTATTGCTGCATATTGACATTGACAGCTGCCAATACAATGAGCAACGTTACCATCATCTCTGAAATGTGAATATACAGCTCTGTCAGATTTCCCGGTGGGGTGAACTCCTCAAGGCCAGACAGGAAAACTCGCACGGGAGGGAGAATGATAGCGCGCACAATCATAAAGCTGCTGATACGTACAGACACTCTATGATATTCATGAGCTCGCCGTCTTGCGCATTCACGGGTGACATGCAATAAACATGCAGACAATGTCTGTCCTGAAGATAATGTCATTTTATTGACTGGGCTGTGACCTACAGGAAGGAGCAAAGGCTTGACTGCTCTAGTTTGACTCCGGAGAGGGTTAAACAGGGGCTAGTTTTACATCCACATCTGTCCATCTGATTGGCTCGTAAGCTCTTGGGAGTGGGGTACAGAAAGAGGGCTTAGCCGGATCTCCTAGCAGTAAGACTTGAGGGATAGCATGATGGCTTTTTCCAGGTGATGTGTTGAGATTTTCTCTCCCAGGTGAATTACCCAGCTTAAAACTGCTGTTTAAAATTCACCCGGGTGCTTGGAGGAGG
The DNA here is from genome assembly GCF_029890125.1 of Rhinichthys klamathensis goyatoka. NCBI lineage: Eukaryota > Metazoa > Chordata > Actinopteri > Cypriniformes > Leuciscidae > Rhinichthys > Rhinichthys klamathensis. The sequence continues at coordinate 5,279,581 of NW_026606607.1, read as the reverse complement.
ACAATCAGTGCCTCTTGCTGGCTGATTATATAGAGGTGAGGAGCATTCATATTCATGTATGCGGGCCACAGCGCCTTAGTTCTCTTCCCAGCAGCCTTCCTTCAGAGAGACGAGGCAGCGGTGCTGGAAATCTCACATCTCAAACTCTGGAACAACGAATCGATGTCCATAAATGATTTATAATCTCTAACTATTAGGAGAAAATCCAGCACTGTTAACGGGTCGTTCGACTGTAAGTGGTGCAATTATGTCTGAGCAATTCCAGATTTCATAAATAAAAATACAAAATACAATTTAAACCGATACAAACTTTGATGGAAATGTTTGTGATGATGATTTTAGAAATGCTTTCTACTATCTCAGCAAAATGTGTTTCTATAAAATAGGCTATTATTACAAGTATAGAAATGTACAATAGCATACACACACACACACACACACACTTGTTTGACAATTTAACCACTCAAAAGATGATTTTTGCTTTGCTCAGAAAAATACTAAGAGTATGGTTTACTCATTATATTGATTATATATAATTTATAATATATATATTTTAAATCTCAAGGAATAATTTGTTTCACCCCAATTGTAGTACCAGTGATTTTAATGTTGTTAGGCATTTTCTAAGACTGTGTTAGCATAAAATATCTCTTACATAGTGACAAGAATAAAATGTTGACATCTTTTGTGGGAAAAATGAGCAAAGTAATTTCAGCACTAAATTGCATCTGAAAAACCGCACATCTCAGACTTTTCAGGAAAGAAAAAAATAATAACTTCTGTACAGTTTTGGAATAAATTGAACCTCCAAGTTCAGAGAAGACTATATAATCTGTGCTTTGGAGGTCAAAAGTTAATGAAACAGCCAGTTCAGTTCAGAAGTAATTTACGTAATATACTGCAGCAAGCCAAACTGGCCATCAATCATCCTAATTTAATAAATGCGAGAATAATGATGAGACATTCGTTGAGGACGTTTACAGAACTCATCACATTTAAAAAAAATTATAGTGTAAAGCAGGAAATGTCTAATCTTGTTAGAAAAGAAAATCATCATTAGAACAACAAACGATTCAGATTACTATCAGCTGAACTCAGAATAATATCCAGTTCCTCTTTTAATGCAGGTAAATGTCATTTTGAAGCCCTGCATATGTTTGAATTCATGCAATATGATTAAGTAACTAACACTAAACCAAACCCTAACCGCAACTCTATAGTATGTTACATGTATTAAATTAATATTACTCAGTACTTAAATGAGTAATACAATGTCACTACGTCTTCTTAAAAATAAAGTGTAACCAAACATTTGCTGAAAGCTCTAAAAATAAAGTGTTTTTCAGATCATCTTGGACAACGACCTGAATAAATGGAGATGTAACGGTTTCACTTTATTTTGATGGTCCCTTTAACACATTCTGTTGACTATAAGTAATGTTGCACCTACATGTCTACTACTCTCATTAGAGCATTAGTGGAGTATTAGTAGACTGGTAGGGTTAGGGTTAGAATAAGTTGATATGTAGTTGCAAACTCACTTATAGTCAGTGGAATGTCTGTTGGAGGAGCATCACAATAAAGAGTTAGCAGATATTGAGCAGACAGTCTACTACTACTCTAATGAGAGTTAGTTAACATAGTTGCAAAGTTACTTATAGTCAACAGAATGTTCAAAAGGGACCATCAAAATAAAGTGTTACCGATTTTTAACATTGATAATAATAATAAGAAATGTGTCTTGCGTAGCAAATCAGCATATTATAATGATTTCTGCAGGATCATGTGACACTGAAGACTGGAGTAATGATGCTGAATATTCAGCTTTGATCACAGGAATATATTACATTTTAAAATATATTAAAATACAAAACAGTTATTTTAAATCGTAATAATATTTCACAATATTACCTATTTTACTGTATTTTTTGATCAAATAAATGGAGCCTTGGTGATCAGAAGAATACTTCTTTTGAAAACAGAAAAATCAATGCTTCTCATTTCTGTGTCAATTGAACCTTTTTGGAGTAAATACTAGAAACACAGATATTATTTTACTGAGCAAATGTTGTCAAAATGGGATTTCAACATGGTATGGTACTTTACTCCTAAAAGTCCCAGATCCAAAGACTGAATAAAACAGTAGTGAAAGTAATTTTGCCCCCTTCCTCTTTGGAAGATATATTTGAGGAAGAGGTAAATTGTACCACATCTACATACAGACTATGGTTTAATGCCACCGGTAAGAATAAGAACATTTTCTATGGTGTCATTCTTCAACAAAGTTACTGAATAAAGAGCGGTCAAGTGATTGATTTGGAAGCTTGTTTCTGCCACGGAAATGAAAAGGTAATTGCCAGTTTATATCTCACAATTCTGAGAAAAAAGTCAGAATTGCGAGTTATTAACTCTGAATAGCGAGAATTAAAGTCAGAATTGTGAGTTTATATCTCGCAATTCTATTTTATCTTGGCTTTTTTTCTCATAATTTTGAGATATGAGGTTATATAAAGTTATAAGGTCAGAATTGAAATATATAAACTTGCAATTCTGAGAAACAAATTCAGAATTGTGAGATCAAAAGTCACAATTCTGTGGTGGAAGCAAGCTTCCTTCCATGGATTGAGGTATTGTGGGTTCATGAGGGTATGAATGTAATGGTGTATAAAAGTGTGTACACTGTAAGTAACAGTGACTTTGTTGCCCAAGGCAAATTTCTTTGCAGATACCAATAAATAAATGAAATAAACCATCTGAGAACCCTTTTTTCTCATATCGGCAACATTTGAGTCAATCACAACTAAAAATAATAATACAGATCACTGAATATTCTTGTGTATGGACAAATTCAAAATGAAATAAATCGATTCTTGGCAACATTCATCTGACAACATAATAGCAAAATTCCACAGAAGCTGCATGCTGGTTTGATGGATTGAGTCGCAACCCCATACTGCCCCACTGTGGCCGAGAACAACTACTACATCTGAACACTTCCAGACCTCTCAAAGTACACAACAAGAGGCTTTTGAGGTGCACATCATCAGTGACAGACTGGAACAAAAGCAGAAAGCAATCATTTTATTAAGCTGAAGGGTTCATGACCTCTGTCCTAAAACACAATATGAAGAACAAAGAAGTGAAATATCAAGCAAAAGCAGTGAACAATGAAGCATTAGGACAAGCAAACAAGACAGAACAGCCAGCGAACCCAATCAGACTCGCCGTTTCAAATGCCAAGGCAACAGTAGCCACGACCTATCGCAACGTGTAACTCTTCATGACATTTTCATGCTATTCAGTGCAATTCACTTAGATATGGAAATGCAAGCCTGCTAATCTGATTTCAATAAATGTCATTCAAGATTTAAATGGGAAGAGAAAAGGCGTCTTCTGTCCTTTCCACGTGAATTCGAGGAGCTGCTGAGAAGAGAGACGGATCGGATAGATGATGGCAAAGGCCCCCGAATCCTAATGACATACTGATTTATTTCCTCTATTTTTACATTCAGATTACCTTTGCTGTCATTTAATGCTAATTAAGGTCACTATGAAATCAAAATTGATAATTTTTATTTTTTAGGGAATATTGCTGTATTTATTATATAGCTACCAATTGTTTTAATTCGCGTGCCCTCTTATCTTTCATCAAAACTACTTCCCCTTCCTCCCTGCAGCAACATCTCTTCTCTTCTCTGATGACGAGGGCGGGGCGACCTGTCACTCACACGAGATCCACCAATAGCAAACCACAACCCCCGCCCTACATTTCTTCTTGTTTGAGAAGCCGTTTCGCTCGGATATATGTCACAATAGGGAAGAAAAGAAAATCGCAGTTAAGTAAGTTACTTACTGAAAGTTAATCTTTAAAAGTACCAATAAACAAATAATAAAAAAACATGACAGTAGTAAGAGCATAGGGATATTTTTGTCACTGAAATTGTCTGCTTTCCAGACCAGATCACGCCAGTGCGGAGTAGGGTGACGACCCGTCCCGCTTTGCGTTGTACCGCACAGCATTTTCACCCCTTGACCCGCACGTCGCATATTGAGAAAATGTCCCGCATTTTCATCAGTCTGTTGGGTTTATCATATTAAGAAAACGTGCATGCGTTCTTTTGCCTTTTTAAGAAAGCCTATATTTAACAGCGCGTCAGAAGTACAAATACAACAGCTGTTTTTTGAATCCTATCCAATGGTTGAAAAGAAAGGAGTAAACACCTTCACTAGTAGGTTGTGACGGCTGTCAATCAAAATGTGTAGCGGTGATTCGTTCCATGTGTTCCCTGTCAGAAAACAAATGGATAATTCGGTAAATAAAATGTTTAATTTAACAGAATTGATCAACTTGTTGCCTGCTGTGGTTGTTTTAATTCACATCCTTTCTAAAAAATATGAAAGTTTTTGGTTTAATATATTCTTAATATATTAGACTGTCAATTAACTAATTGCATGTTGTTTTACATTTTATTTGTGCATTATTTTGTTGGATTTTAGTTGGACTTGGTCAGAACTGTTTCAGAAATAGTTATCTGCATGACGCCTGCTGCCTTTGGGCTCAGTGATGTTGAATTTAAATTACATGTAAAATAAAGACGTTCTTTTACATTGTGATGCAATGCTGTTTTCTGGTAGGGACTAAAGAACAAAGTATTTTGTATCAGCTGAAAGACAGAATACAAATGTTTTTTTATTAAGTTAGATAGGCATTATATAACAGTTTCAGGTTATGTTTTAGTGTTGGTAACATGTCCCACATTGTCCCACACAAACTTAGTAATCGTCCCACATTTGGTTTGTTTGATGGTGCTCACCCTAGTGCGGAGTCGAGTTGTGTGATTTTACCTGCATTTGGTAGCATTTTCTTTTTTTTTTAAGTCAGACCATAGTATTTTAACTATTGTTTATTATTTTTTTATTATTTTATTTTTACACAGTGCTGTTAACAGTATAATTTACATGAAGAGCATTCTCCTCACGTTTATAAATTGAAATTAAAGGGAATGTTTACCCACAAATGACATTTCGTTCATTAATTACTCACCCTCATGTCGATCCAAACATGACTTTCGTTCATCTTCGGGACACAAATTAAGATCTTTTTGATTAAATCTTACGAAAGATTTCTGTCCCTCCATTGAAAGCTACGCAACTACCACTTTGATGCTTTAAAAAGTTCATAAAGAGATTGTAAAACTAAGTCATATGAATTGTGCAGTTTAGTCCAAATTTTCTGAAGAAATTCAAACGTTTTATATAATGAACAGATTGAATTTAGGCTTTTATTCACATATCAGCAAGCATAAACAGAAGCTCAACTGAACCTGCTTGACGCGCGAGAACAAACCTCTTGCTGAAACTCAAACGTGATGCGTAACACGAGAATGAACCTCATTGGTTCTTGCTGAAACTCAAACGTGATGCGTAACACGAGAATGAACCTCATTGGTTCTTGCTGAAGCTCAAACGTGATGCGTAAAACGAGAATGAACCTCATTGGTTCTTGCTGAAGCTCAAAAGTGATGCGTAACACGAGAATGAACCTCATTGGTTCTTGCTGAAGCTTAAACGTGATGCGTAAAACGAGAATGAACCTCATTGGTTCTTGCTGAAGCTCAAACGTGATGCGTAAAACGAGAATGAACCTCATTGGTTCTTGCTGAAGCTTAAACGTGATGCGTAAAACGAGAATGAACCTCATTGGTTCTTGCTGAAGCTCAAACGTGATGCGTAAAATGAGAATGAACCTCATTGGTTCTTGCTGAAGCTCAAACGTGATGCGTAAAACGAGAATGAACCTCATTGGTTCTTGCTGAAGCTCAAACGTGATGCGTAACACTAGAATGAACCTCATTGGTTCTTGCTGAAGCTTAAACGTGATGCGTAAAACGAGAATGAACCTCATTGGTTCTTGCTGAAGCTCAAATGTGATGCGTAAAACGAGAATGAACCTCATTGGTTCTTGCTGAGGCTCAAACGTGATGCGTAAAACGAGAATGAACCTCATTGGTTCTTGCTGAAGCTTAAACGTGATGCGTAAAACGAGAATGAACCTCATTGGTTCTTGCTGAAGCTCAAACGTGATGCGTAACACGAGAATGAACCTCATTGGTTCTTGCTGAAGCTCAAACGTGATGCGTCAAACGAGAATGAACCTCATTGGCTCTTGCTGAACCTCAAACGTGATGCGTAAAACGAGAATGAACCTCATTGGTTCTTGCTGAAGCTTAAACGTGATGCGTAAAACGAGAATGAACCTCATTGGTTCTTGCTGAAGCTCAAACGTAATGCGTAAAACGAGAATGAACCTCATTGGTTCTTGCTGAAGCTCAAACGTAATGCGTAAAACGAGAATGAACCTCATTGGTTCTTGCTGAAGCTCAAACGTGATGCGTAAAACGAGAATGAACCTCATTGGTTCTTGCTGAAGCTCAAACGTGATGCGTAAAACGAGAATGAACCTCATTGGTTCTTGCTGAAGCTCAAACGTGATGCGTAACACGAGAATGAACCTCATTGGTTCTTGCTGAAGCTTAAACGTGATGCGTAAAACGAGAATGAACCTCATTGGTTCTTGCTGAAGCTCAAACGTGATGCGTAAAACGAGAATGAACCTCATTGGTTCTTGCTGAAGCTCAAACGTGATGCGTAACATGAGAATGAACCTCATTGGTTCTTGCTGAAGCTTAAACGTGATGCGTAAAACGAGAATGAACCTCATTGGTTCTTGCTGAAGCTCAAACGTGATGCGTAAAACGAGAATGAACCTCATTGGTTCTTGCTGAAGCTCAAACGTGATGCGTAACACGAGAATGAACCTCATGGTTCTTGCTGAAGCTTAAACGTGATGCGTAAAACGAGAATGAACCTCATTGGTTCTTGCTGAAGCTTAAACGTGATGCGTAACACGAGAATGAACCTCATTGGTTCTTGCTGAAGCTCAAACGTGATGCGTAAAACAAGAATGAACCTCATTGGTTCTTGCTGAACCTCAAACGTGATGCGTATCAAGAGAATGAACCTCATTGGTTCTTGCTGAAGCTTAAACGTGATGCGTAAAACGAGAATGAACCTCATTGGTTCTTGCTGAAGCTCAAACGTGATGCGTAACACGAGAATGAACCTCATTGGTTCTTGCTGAAGCTCAAACGTGATGCGTAAAACGAGAATGAACCTCATTGGTTCTTGCTGAAGCTCAAACGTGATGCGTAACACGAGAATGAACCTCATTGGTTCTTGCTGAAGCTTAAACGTGATGCGTAAAACGAGAATGAACCTCATTGGTTCTTGCTGAAGCTCAAACGTGATGCGTAACACGAGAATGAACCTCATTGGTTCTTGCTGAAGCTTAAACGTGATGCGTAAAACAAGAATGAACCTCATTGGTTCTTGCTGAACCTCAAACGTGATGCGTATCAAGAGAATGAACCTCATTGGTTCTTGCTGAAGCTCAAACGTGATGCGTAACACGAGAATGAACCTCATTGGTTCTTGCATGTCAAGAGAAAATGATTGAGCTTCCGTTTACCACAACTGTTGTGTGAGTTGATGAATGTTTATGTAAATAAAATACTAAATCTGTTCATCATAAAAAGCGATCGAGCCTCTTCCGAAAATTTGGACAACCGCTCAATTATGAATTAGTTTTACGATCTCTTTATGAACTTTTTGAAGCATCAAAGTGTCAGTTGTGCGTAGCTGTCAATGGTGGGACATAAATCTCTCAGATTTCATCAAAAAGATCTTCATTCGTGTTCCGAAGATGAACGAAAGTCTTAGGGGTTTGGAAAAACTTGAGGGTGAGTAATCTAACGGTTTAACTAAGGGTTAAACTAACCCTTTAATCATCTTTATTATAAACATACAGCTGATTAAAGGGTTAGTTAGTCATTTGTAAACAGTGTAATTGTCTGAAACTGTTAGAAAATGATAATCATATAATTTATCCTTTAAATATATTAAATGTATGGAAAAGTATAAGTGGAGATACTTCTACTGCAAGAGAAAATAAATTATGTAAGAAAACAGGAATCAAAATGAGTAAATGATCAGCTTTTCGTGGACAAATGCATTGTCTTCACATGATATCATGATTGTTAAGGAAGGGTTTTGTCTCTCAAAACATCATAATGACCGTTTTACTGCTAATGAAAGGGAAACGTTATCTGATATTAATCCGCTCTAATTAAAGGTTCACTTTAAATGACTTGGTCCATAGCCATGAGCACAAGCCAACAAGACTGGACTGAAAGCTCTTGGACTGTGAGAGAGACATTATTTCAGTCAGAATACATAAATCATTTATTATCATTTACATATGAGGTTGACTACGTTCATTTTTAGCATCCATCAATCTCTTTCTGTTTCCCATTTTTAGGCACAATATATATATATATATATATATATATATATATATATATATATATATATATATATATATATATATATATATATATATATATATACAGTATATATATATATATATATATATTTAGACATTAAAAATAAATAAATAAATAAATACAATAAAATAAAATAGAATTTCTGAAGATTCATGTGACACTGAAGACTGGATTAATGATGCTGAAAATTCAGCATTGATCGCAGGAATAAATTACATTTTAAAATGCATTAAAAATAGACAACAGTTATTTAAAAAAAAATAAAGTCATAATATTTCACAATATTACTGTTTTTACTATATTTTGACCAAACTAATACAGCCTTGCTGAGCAGAAAAGACTTCTCAAACCAGACTGATGACTGGTTGTATATCAGTCAGGAATCTTACAAAAAGTCTGTAATAATTAGTCAAAATTATAATAATACTTAAGATGCTTTAATGTTTTTGAGAAGTCTCTTCTGTTCACGAAGGCTGCAGTTAGTTATATATATATAAACTGTGGACTCTTTCTTTATGGAACACATGGCTGATGATTAATTCAAATATTTAAATAACCATTTCTGTTCTGTATGGATTCATTAATGAGTTCAACATTCATTCATCTGGTGTATACGCTTTAAAAACAGATATATCCACCAGGTGGAAGCATCATGCAATAAATGAAGTACATGGCTTATTTTTCATTATATTATTGTTATTATTATGTTATTACTAATGTCATTAACCTAATTTAATTTGCACACAGAGGTCTGACTGCTCAATAGCGCCCCCTGTCAGTGAAGGCAGAACAACAGCGTTAAAACAAAACTGATTTGTTAAAGGCCCACTAAAGCTCCTTGAAACGCACAGCATTATTCAATGTGTTGATGTAATTTCCACTGAAACAGGAAGACAGGGCGGGACATATCGAACAGCGTTTCATTTATATTACAGATCACCCAGAGCCGTTGATCTCGGTAAAGACGCAGTTTCTTCCTAATCTCCTCAATTTTGCTTTAAAATACAGCATTCTGTGCACGGTCCGGTACGTTTTCTGGTATTCGCCAACTCACGCACATGATCCGCTCTGTGCTATCATGTCTCTGGACCGGAGCACACTGTGTACACGCTGTTTGCGTGACACTAACGTGAAACAGACTTCATTTGCCCCAATGGAAAGCATATTTACACTGTCTGAATTGTTCCTTACACCCTTATATACAGTAGTGCACATATGCCATTCAGCATGTAGAAAATGTGTGAACAAGTGACCGATTTCAGCCGCAGCTTCAGCGTCTATTTATAAATGTTGGGGGCGGGGCATTAGATTCGATAGAGCATTTGATTGGACAGAAAATCTGATGAGAAGTGCAGAGTGATGTCATCAAAATCATTGATCCATATTGGCGGAAGTGAGAGACTTAGACTAGAAGATTATATCTTCTAAATGCTAATTTTATCATTGTTTTGGAGCACACTAGCTTATAGGCTTATAACATATTCATGCTAAAAGCCAAAAAACTTCAAATTGGCTTTCATAGGGACTTTAACCACGGCAATTCGTACGAATTTTACGAGGTGGCTAATTCGTACTAATTCATAAGACCTCAATCGTACAAATTCGTACGTTTTTTGCTAATTCGTACATATTTTACGAGTTACCAAATTCGTATGAATTCGTACGAATGACCAACCCCTGACCCCGCCCCTAAACCTACCCATCACGTGGGTTTAGACAAATCGTACGAATTCGTACGAGTAAGGTCTTATGAATTAGTACGAATTAGCCACCTTTTAATCACCTGTACGAATTCGTACGAATTGGTCGTGAGATAGCGTTGCAAATCTACCAACATTTTTTACCCACTGGGGTCAATTTAAAACACCAGAATATGACCTTTGTTTGTGTGTTGTGTTTCTCTCGCCCTCAGTGAGCCAGAATGTCACGCGCTTCCAGTCCCGCGGACCATTGGAGCAATCTGGATGCGTGGTTACGAGCCATGACAACCGGCTGTCTGCCCAAGGACTCTGGCGACCCGAAATCTCCGACCCGGCAGGAACTGGACGCCGAGGTGGACCAGATAATGGCCAACGACCCAACGCAGACCTACAGCTCAAAGGAATGGAGTCGGATCATTGGACGTCTAGCTCACAACTTAGTGGCACAGGCATGCTCTGCCTCAGGAATGGACTTTTCATTCCAGTGGCCAGCAGTCAGCACAAGCCCGCTACCAGTCTATGGTCCAGCCCAGCAGTCTTCATTCAGCTCAAACCAGCTCACAGTCTGTGGAAGCATCAGGTAGCCTGCTGTCAGCCCAAGCCACCTCACAGTCTGTGGACCAGTCTGGAATCCAACAACCATCCCAAGCCAACTCACAATCTGTTGAACTGTCAGGTAGCCTGCTGTCAGCCCAAGCCAGCTCACAGTCTGTGGACCAGTCTGGCATCCAACAACCAGCCCAAGCCAGCTCACAGTCTATGGACCAGTTTGGCATCCAACAACCAGCCCAAGCCAGCTCACAGTCTGTGGACCAGTCTGGCATCCAACAACCAGCCCAAGCCAGCTCACAGTATGTGGACCAGTCTGGCATCCAACAACCAGCCCAATTCAGCTCACAGTCTGGCCTGCCGTCAGCACAAGCCAGCTACCAGATTGTGACCCAGCTTGGTTTCCAAAGACCTACACAAACTATCTCCCAATCAGTAAACTGGCCAAGCAGTCTGCAGGCAGCACAAGCCCGCTACCAGTCTTTTTCACGGCCCAGTGGTCTACAGTCAGCACAAACCGGCTACCAGTCTGTGTCCCGGACCAGCGGTCTGCAGTCAGCACAAGCCCGTTATCAGTCTGTGGTACAGCCCAGTGGCATGCAGTCAGCACAAGCCCGCTACCAGTCTATGGTCCAACCCAGCGGTCTGCAATCAGCACAAGCCCGCTACCAGTCTGTGGACCTGCTAAGCGGTCTGCAATCAGGCCAAGCCAGCTACCAGTCTGTGTCCCAGTCCAGTGGCTTGCAGTCAGCAAAAGCCCGTTACCAGTCTGTAGACCAGCCCAGTGGCCTGCAGTCAGCCCAAGCCAGGTACCAGTCTATGTCCCAGCCCAGCGGTCTGCAATCAGGCCAAGCCAGATACCATTCTGTGTCCCAGGCCAGTGGTCAAGCCCGTTACCAATCTGTGTCCCAGCCCAGCGGTCTGCAGTCAGCACAAGCCCGCTACCAGTCTGTGTCCCAGTCCAGCAGCCTGCAGTCAGCGTCCCAGCCCAGCGGTCCGCAGTCAGCACAAGCCGGCTACCAGTCTGTGTCCCAGCCCAGCGGCCTGCAGTCAGCGTCCCAGCCCAGCGGTCCGCAGTCAGCACAAGCCGGCTACCAGTCTGTGTCCCAGCCCAGTGGTCTGCAATCAGCCCAAACCAGCTACCAGTCTGTGTCCCGGCAATCTAGATTCCAGGTCTTTCCTAAGCCAAAGCAGTCAAGTTACATGTCTCTTTTCAGTCTTGGTTCCAAACCTTTGGAGCAACCCAGTAAAATACCACTCCAAGCTATGAGTCTGACGCAGTCTGTCCTGCCTGGCTTTCAAGATCCAACACCTCTGCACTCTCAGACTACTCAAAATAAGCATTTATCTCCAAGCATATTGAGGTTGTTGCATCAAGTGAAGTCATAGCTGCATACTCTGCCTTGTTTTCTTCATTTAGTGTTTGCTTTTGTTAAAAAAAAACACAAAAAAAACTGTAATCTCGTGTCTACTGGGAGTCTTAGTATTGTTTGTACTTCATTTGCATGACCTCATCTTTGTTTAACAATCTGCTTTGTTCTCTCCTACTTCTACACCTGGAGATGAAGAACAAAGTATATCTATTTTTAATATACCTCTAAATATACCTTGAAAAATATTTAAAATTGCACTTAAGTTTACTTGACATGCTGACAGAATATTTGACCTATACTTGTTCTCAATTTTTGATCGAGATGTACTGAAAAATATTCTTGGCTGCTTGTTCACTGTTTCCTAAACTTGGATTGATTGATTTTTAGGGAAAATGCATGTTCCTAATTCTGAGTATCTGAATGTTTTGTAGGATAGTCCAATGCTAGTATAGGAAGTTACTTCAAATCTACTTACTCTTTCCCCTCCATTGACAGAATTTTCCAGCCATCCATGTTTTCACGGTAGGGGTGCTGTAACACATCTTGGAAAGAGTACAGAATATCCTGATGAAAACAGGGGTAAAGAACATAAGTGGTAGAAGATTGCTTGGGCAAATGTAAAACAATGCAATCATCAAACATCTAAAAGCATATATGTTCAAAACTGCCTAACGTTACAGAATGAAGTGTCGGCCCAGGAAGGGTTAATGACTGAAGCTTTGGGGGTGTTGATGGACTCGATTTACTCCATCTGTTTTGATCATCATTCTGAATCCGATCCAGACGTAGTCGCAGACGCAGATAAAAATGTAATTTTCTCAGCTTTTTGTTTAAAATATTGCTTTTTTAAATGAAACTTACCCACAGTTTTATTAAATATATTTTTTATATAAAATTATTGTTCATTCATAATTTTCATAATCTTAAACCTTTAACATTTGCTTTTTACTTTAAAAAAAATCGGCCAAGGTTCTTCTCTAAAATGAGACCAAACTTAAGTCTGTACTCCAAAGCTTTAAATTTGTATGACCGTTTTTTGACAGGGACATTTTTGCCCTCTAAGGACCTCAGAGTAACTTTTTTTTAAATTGAGGCTCAAGAGGTTACACCCTGGCATCACGCCAAATAATGACAGATTGCAAAATTGGTGCATTTTATTCAATTCCAGATTTTGAGGGAGATCATAGTTTTCAGCCAGTTGGTTTCAAAATTCCACTTGTTATATAGAAACTAGAAAGAAGTATTAGAACATGAAAGTGGTCTTCATAATTATTCAAAGGATTTTAAACCGTTCACTGGCAAGAAGATGTGAAAGAAGTTCAATTTTGTATACACGCGCTGTTTTCTGTGCGTCAGCGCACCATTACTGAACTGGGCCCGTATCCCTAAAGAATTTCTGTGCAAAAAGTGGCTCCTAGCGGCCAAATTCTAAGAAAATTCTCAGAGTCATGACGTTTTCTTAGAATTTCCCCTAAAAGTGACACGAAAATCCTAGTTAATATAAAAGCTATTCCTCAAGATTCCTAGCGCTTAAAAGGGCTCCTAAGGCGAGATCTGCTAAGAGCAGGGAAGAGGACTTTTAGTGGCTTAGGAGTTCCCCTAAGCAGCTGCACAAAATGGCCAACAGAGGAGGCAGGAGAGATGTCCTGCAAACACTGGATGACAGGGAATTATTGAGGCGCTACAGATTGGATCGTGCAGGAATCATGTTTGTGGTGGATCTCCTTAGAGATTCAATTACTTTCACCAACTCGACGCCACAACGCTATTACACCGGAGAAGAAAGTAATCACAACCCTGAGGTATTTGGCAACAGGGAAAATGCAACAATGCAGCAGTGATGACTTGGGTCTGTCCCAATCCTCCGTCAGCAGAGTCATCACCCAAACACTGACAGCTTTGTCACATCCTAATATTGTGACACAATTTGTTTCATTCCCGCTGGATGCCCGCACTTTACACACACATAAAAGGGCATTTATGGACATTGCAGGATTCCCTGGCGTTGTGGGTGTAATTGATGGAACACATGTGAGAATAATTGCGCCATCAGAGGACGAGGCTGTCTTTGTTAACAGGAAGAATTTCCACAGCATCAATGTGCAAATAGTGTTCAATGCGGCCTGTAAGATTTTGGACATTGTGGCTAAATGGCCAGGCTCCACACATGATGCGAGAATGCTCTCCGAGAGTGGCATCAGACAGCTTTTTGAGAGACGCTATGTGCCAGCTAATTGCCACTTGTTAGGGGACAGTGGCTACCCATGCAAACCATGGCTCCTTACACCTTATCTCCAGCCACGCCAAGGGCCCCAACTAAACTATAACAGGTAAGACAAACAATACAAAAATCATGGAAATGAAATGCAAGCAATATGTCAGAGCATCCAAGTAGTGCAATATTTCCATCAAATAATTAAAGGTCTGTATTCTATTGTAGGGCCCACAAGACAACAAGAGCGGTGGTGGAGCGTGGCATAGGCCAGCTTAAGAGGCGCTTTCATGTTCTCCACGGAGAGGTGTGGCTGAGCCCTGAAAAAGTCAGCAAAGTCATCATAGCCTGTGCAATATTACACAATATTTGCAAGGTTAGACAGATTGCAGAACCTCTGGAGGATGAGGATGAGGATGAAGACAACGATGAGGATGGTGGTGAAGAAGATATTCACATTCCACAGGGGAACCTAGCCCAGAGTGGACTGCCTTACAGGGAAAACTTCACAAATTTACATTTCAGGCAAGCTGTAGCCCCATGTCATTTGAGAACTTGTGATGGTATTAAGAACTACCAGTTTTACTGCACATCACCTGCAATTGTTAAATGCAAGACACAGAACACAATCTCTAAATGGTTTATTTTTTAGGTGTTAAATTTTAAGGCGGTAGTACTCCTGAAGGGAAAGGACTTTTTTTTTTGTTCAAACACATCAGTTGTGAGTTGTAATCTTCTCTCCAGCAGGGATGCTGACGGAGCAGGTGCTGCGGATGGGAATGGTGTTTGATCCGCCGGGCTATCCTGAGTAGCAGCTGCAGATGGTTCAGGCGGCAATCTTGTCGGCAAACTTGATGGGCCCAGTTCTTGTGATGACTCCATGCTAAAGAAATACATAGGCCTAGTTTAATTATTGTTTTGATTAAATTAATTTAATACAATGAGCATGGATAACACATGAAATGGCTTCTGCAATGAATAAACACTGTTGATATGAATAACCCAGTGTCCTACCTTTACTGCATTTCAAGGGCCTGCATCATTGACGTGTCAATGCCTGTTGGCAGCCCGGTGACACTGACCTCAGAGTGTCCCAGGACTTGAAAGACAGTGTCGGCCACTTGGGAGAGCCGCTTTGCAGGTGGTCCACCCCCTAGAAAGAAACAGTCAATGAACACAGTACTTAGGCATTTAAATTAACTTTGCCAGCAGGAGCAAGTTGCCAGATTATGTGGTAGGCTATAGTATTTTGCTCACCTGTGAGTGAGGATTCCCGCTTGTGTGCTGCAATCTCATCTTTTGCCTTTGACTGCAGCACATACCACCTTTTCTCACAATCGTCACCTGTCCGCACCACCAGTGGAAAAGAGGCATTGATTGTTTGGGATATTGTGTCCCAGGCGCGCCTCTTGCCTTGGCTAGTGACAGTTGGGCAAAAATTTTCCTCGTAACATACCTTTATGTTCGTTCACCAACTGGGCCAGCAATAAACCTTGCTCCTCAGTCCAGTTCGGCTTGCGATTCCTTTTTTTCTCCATTTTCTGTGTTTATAGGATATTTGTTAACAAGCCTTCATAAATAGACCAACCAGCAATCACAGACATTGATAAAAGCTGAGCCGTGTTACCCTCGTTCAGACCACACTGAGTTGTAACGTTGCAATTTCTACTTCATTAAGGACAGCCCCTTGAGATAGGCCATCTTGTTTTCAATGGGGTCCATATGGGAGTGAAAGTACAAAATATGCCAGCTAGGATATTAATATGAGCAAATAAGACACAAATCATTATTTGAACAGGGTGTAATGAGCTTAAGTTTTCACATATTTTAGATTCTAATGTTAGGCTATAACCCCTACAGCTTACTATTCATTTTCCAGATATTGTCACGATCCACACACAGGAAACAGGGGTAGATCCAAAAATGCAGTATTTAATAGGGAAATCCATAAATCATTATCCAGTCCAAGCAAAGGTCAAAATCCAAAAGACAATCCAACACAAGAAACAAAACAAGAAACAGGCAAGAACAGACATCCGAAGTGGTGTGATACATAACAAGGAATCCATAACAAATACTAAAACAGACAGGGTATTTATACACACACAATCTAACAAGGTGATGGGAAACAGCTGAGTGCAATGAACTGATGAGTGACAGACAGAATGCTGGGAAATGAAGTCAAATGTGAAAGACACCGTGAGAACGAGGACCTCTAGTGACAAACAAGGGAAACACAACCAGACACTGTGACAGATATTTTCTTGAATGTGAAATATTATTTACAATTACAGTCTGCATAAGATTAGAGTGTATAATTATGTTTATTGATTTGAGGGTACATCATTTGCTCATTATCACCAAAAGTTCATTTTCATCAAACTTGTAGGATCAACCAATCACAGCTTTTGAAAAGATGACTCATACCTAGCAACGGGGTCAACCACACCTCCTCACTAAGATAGGATTTTCCATCCATTCCTTGCTCAGAGTTCTCTGAAAATGTTCTGGAATCACTTCTAAGCTAAAACTCCTGGCAAGGAATTTTTAGGTTAAGTTAGGAGCTCTCTGAGAGGATTCTCAGAATCTTTAGGGATACGGGCCCTGAGCTCTGCGAATATCCTCCTAAACCCAGAGATAAAATAAAAAGTCTTAATGTAAACAGTTGGGAGAAAATCAGATGCATTTGTCCCAAAGTGAAAGTACCCTAAAACTATGCTTCTTTAGCTTTAATGTATAAATTATATATATTAATCTTTACTATAGTATTGTGTACCTAAATACTGTTAGGCCTACCTGAAATCTGTTTATTTCATTTGTATCTTTGTTCTAATGTGTTTATTTGTGCTATTACTTGTAATTTGCTCATAGGTGTCTTTATTTATCCTTAGTGTTGAGCCCTGTGTGTTCATATATTTCCTATTAAGACCTGGGCCCGTATGTATAAAACTTCTAAGAAATGCTCTTAAAGGGTTAGTTCACCCAAAAATGAAAATTCTGTCAGTAATTACTCACCCTCATGTTGTTCCAACCCCGTAAGACTTTCGTTCATCTTCGGAACACAAATTAAGATATTTTTTGATGAAATCTGAGAGCTGGATCACTCCTGAATAGGCTTCTTAAGGGATCGAAACTGGCCGGCCCAAAAGTTATGAAATACATCGTTAAAATAGTCCGAGTGACTACAGTGGCTCAATCTTAAGTTTATCAAGCGACGAGAACACTTGTTGTGCGCAAAAAACAAACAAAAAGAACGACTTTATTCAACGTAGGCTCACTATTGGCCGACGCTGGTCATGTGTGTGACCAGCGTCGGCCAATAGTGAGCCTACGTGTGACGTACAACCTAGAAGCTTTGCGTAGTTTCACTACGTGAAATATCACGGCCTTACAGAGTAGTTGAATAAAGTCGTTCTTTTTGTTTGTTTTTTGCGCACAAAAAGTATTCTCGTCGCTTGATAAACTAAAGATTGAGCCACTGTAGTCACTCGGACTATTTTAACGATGTCTTTCATAACTTTTGGGCCGGCCAGTTTCGATCCCTTAAGAAGCCTATGGAGGAGTGATCCAGCTCTCAGATTTCATCAAAAATATCTTAATTTGTGTTCCGAAGATGAACGAAAGTCTTACGGGGTTGGAACAACATGAGGGTGAGTAATTACTGACAGAATTTTCATTTTTGGGTGAACTAACCCTTTAAGAATAGTCTTAAGCTTTGACTTAAGTGTCAAAAAATACTTAGTAAAAAGTAGGACTTCTCTAAGAGTAAGATACTTTTATAAAGCAGCTAAAAGCAACTTTCAGTAAAGTATAAGACTGATTCTTAAGTGCTGACTGAAGTAGCACTTAAGTGCTGCAAACTAAGGACTACAATGATGTTAACACAAAATGGCCGCCCTGAACCTCTGAATCAGCCAATAGTGAGCCTGCAAGGGTGAGGTCACTGCAGCATCACACCAAACATTTAATGTAATTATAACAAAATAATTTAATTAAGACACTGAAACTTTAATATTTAAATGTATTTTTTAATTGCTTTGGATTGTGCAAAATTATCACAAATTAGTATTGAAGGAAAATTGTCAGATTCACCCTTTATTCAAATAGTATTAAAAATGTGTTAAATATTTTGTACGCGTATTGTGTAGTTGTGCCTGGAGTCAATTGTTTATTTGTGATAACACAATGACACATTCCAAATTGTACAGACATAATTTTTAGCCAGGCTTTTAAACAAATAAATTATGAACAGGTGAAAAAACAAGAGAGGATAATGAAATATTAAGAAATGATTATGTTGCAGACAATGTATGTTTTTTTTCTCCTGTGAGCTTTTTAGTTTTTCTAAAACCTGTAGCTGTAGTTTGCCCTTATTTGTCACTTAATATTTAAAAATAATATTGATCTGCCTGCATTGACACCATTATATGAGAACTGAACTGAGCTGGATGATGACATCACTGTTTTCACCAGAGTGGCTGTAGAGATAAATGAACTAAATACATAACTAATGATTTTTTACAATGGAAATGAATGCTTTAGCTTAAGTTCTGCCAGGAAGACTAAATTGTCACGTCACTTATTACCTTCTCATCTATCCAATCCCGGGGGTCCTTCATCTGTCCATATCTCCCTGGGGTCGGCTGCGCTCCGCCTGCGTCTTCACGCAGCAAATACAGATTGTGTTACCCTCTGATTGCGAGCTACGCAACAGAACTTTCTAACACAATACTTGCTTGCTGGGCTGTTAATAAACTTTGTCACATCATTTTGCCTCCCGAGTCTTTCTGGTTGAAATTAATAAACACTGAACTTACTTAAGCAGGACAATGACACTATTTTCTTCTAGAGCTGCTGTTCAGCCAAGACTAACTTTGTTGCATTATTTTCCTGTAATCTCTGTAAAGCTGCTTTGAAACAATCTGTATTGTAAAAAGCACCGTAGAAATAAAGGTGACTTGAAATAATTTTGTCAGATAAATACTTTCACTAAGCTTATAGTGTTTTGTTCTTCCCTCATATTTAAAAATATTTAAAAAATATAAATGTAAAAATATTTTCCTTATAATTTGGTTTAAGCAAACTTGTAGGGTAATAAAAAAATAAAAAAAAAAAAAAAAAACTCTGCACATCACTTTTGGCCACCACTGTATATTTGGTGTGGTCAGTGTCACAATAGTGCTATTCAAGAGCCTACTAACTATGGACTGAAGGGCCCGAGTCATCACAGGTGCACTGCTGAATTCCAGCCGCCAAAAATATAAATAATACTTTAATTTCATTGCTATAAACCTTTTTTAAACGTAAGTTACAAAAAGAATACCTTGATGATTAAACTTTTTTTATCGTTTGATCAACTCATTTTACTACAATACATCATATTTTCGTTGAAAAGTGCATGGCCTAACCTCTCTGCTGCCATCTTGTTACTCCTAACTAGGTTAGGAGACCTCTCCAGCTCTCTTAAATAATTTAGGAGCTGAGACCAAGTTTTAACACTTAGGAACCTTTATGATTCACACTTACTCTTAAGTTTAGGAATAAGAGTAAAATTATGTAATTCTTAGAATTTTGACCGACTTGAGACTAAAATTTTACTCTGAGTGGCTTTATACATATGGGCTCTGGTCATTTTGTTGTAAAATAAAGTTATGTCCATTCAGAAAAAAAACAACCTGATGAGGGTATCATCCGAGCACAACTTTCACCTCAGGGGCCGTATTCACAAAGAATTTTATCTTACCACTAGGAGTACTCCTAAATCGCACTAAAATATTTTAGCTAGGAGTTTTCTCTTAAAAGTTATTCACAACGCCTTTCAGACCTACTCTAAGTAAGGAAAAATGACAACTCCTAAACTAAGAGTGAGTCATCGTTGCTATAGATGACGTCCATTCTCATGCACGAGCTTCCTCGCAATGATCACGGTGAGTGGTTGTTAGATGACAGGGCCATAATAATAATAGTAATGTCATCGAAATGCATATATAATGACATGTTTGTGCAGGCCCCAGTGAAGTGTAATTCTAAAAAGGCAGAGAGAGAGAGAGAAAAGTCGTGAATTCAATTAAATCAATGTAGCCTAATACCCCAATGAAAACCGTCACTTGCCTAATAATGAAAAACGACACTTGCATTAACACTTGCTTGGTTAATTGACATCATAATTAGCCTTAATAGAAAAATAAACTTAAAACAAGGAAATGTTGCTCGAAGTAATGTAACTTTGAATGACGGTGGATTAAGAACTCGCCAAAACGGAAAAGAAAGCCCAACTGGACGCAGGATCAGTAACAGCTGCTGGCCCAGTTAGTGCTAGAAAAAAAAAACATAATAAAAGTGAAATTCGGCACTGGGATATCAAGCAAAACTAAGCGCGAGACATGGGAGAGGATTTGTTTGCAGATCAATGCAGCATTCTGTCGCGGACCCGGGACGACTGCGAGAGGCGGTGGTGTGCGCTACAATCCTTTGTGAATAGGTCTTAGTGAGTTAGGAGTCCTCTCGACTTCTTTTAAGCTGTCCCAGACTTAGTTAGGTGCTACTTTTAGGGCTAAAATGCTTCGTGAATTACTCTTAGTGAATAAAATTTGGAGTCCTAAAGTTAGGAGTAACACGCCCATTATTTTTAGGAGTTGCTCCTAAATTCGCCAGTTAGGAGCTACTTTTAGCCTTAAAATTCTTTGTGAATACGGCCCTAGGAAAGCTGACATAAATAGTGTTGCCAGATTTTTATGTTGGCATGTATTTATTTATTACAAATCTGAAATAAATTTACCAGTGTGCTCTAGTTTTCAAACAGTTTCAATAAAGATGAAAAAATTCCTGTATTTTCGCATTTGAGAAGTGCAGATAATAATGAGTTTAGCAACTCCTAAAGATACTCCAAATAAATCGGTTGACTGGTTAAAACAACATAAAGCCGTTACCAGTCTATGGACCAGCTAAGCGTAATCATAATATAAAAAAAGCAACTATCTTTAATGAAATGGCAGCAGTCATGATAAGAGTTGTTACACCTGAACCTAATAATTGAGTATTACATGTTACCATGACAACTGATTGTCAAGAAACAATTAGTAAATGGCAGTTGCTGGCACTATAAAGAGTCCCGTCAGGCAACACTAATATGTGTTGGAAGTCAAGTATGTTTTTTATGAATTTTTACTGGTGTTGTTGAGGTATTTTTGTTTGGCCATGGAGGGTACCACTAGCCGACTCTTGAGGTATGATGATAAATTGTAATATTTGGCATTTGTTAACAAGTGGCATTCATTTAACAAGTTATTTGTTTTTTTTTCGTCTACAGTTTTTCTTTGGCATTTCTCAGTCTTTGTGTCTGTGACCATTTTGGAAGTGGTAAGGTTTATTCAGGCAAATTCTATAATTCATGTTTGCTAGCATGTCTGTTTGATTCTTTTGCTTTTTTATTTTCTTCTAGTTGGTGGCTTTGTCAAGAGTGGTTATCCTTTATCCTATGAGGCTGGTTTCCCCATGCAGGATGTGAAGCCACGAAGTTCCTACAGCTGGTATGGTGCTGATGTATCAAATCCCATCAGTCCTCAAAGATCAAGGAGTAATACTTACAGTGCTGCACAAGTTAAGGGTGTGTATAGCAGTGTAAGCTATAGTCCTCAAAATGGCTCTTCTGGTTTTGGACCAGTGACTAACGTATATGAGCCTGGTTCTGACTCTGATGCTAGTAGTCAACTTCAAGGATCTCTGATATCTTCAGCTGGTAGTGGCAGTCTAGTTTCTGGTTCTGTGACCACTACAATGGGTACAAGTATGCGCATTGAGTCTTTACCTGAGCCAACACGAATCAACTATCAAACTGTAGTACAGTCTAGTAATGAGTCTGTGGTGTCTAGTAGCCAGCAAAAAGTGCAGAACAGCTCTCAGTCCAGTGGCCAACTAGTGGAAGGCAGCTACCAGTCTGCAGTGCAGCCCATTGTCAAGCCTCGGAAACAACTTGAAGTCTACTTCTCTAAGTTATTTTCTGGTAACAGGCCAGTTCAGATTTCAAGTTCTACCTTTTTGGTCAAGCCTCTGCAGCAGAGAAATGAGTCCTCACAACCCAGGTATCCGTTAGGGCAAGCCAGCTTTGGATATGGACTTGTGCCATCACTGAGTGGCCAGCAACTAGTGCAGTCACGCTATGGTTCCACAGTTCAGCCTAGTGGTGGGCAGCAAGCACAGGCAAGATACCAACTTGTGGCCCGGCCCAGCCTCCAACAATCATCTCAAGCCAGCAGCCAGAACTCTGAACAAGCTGTCTTGCAATCTGTGGGCCAGTTCAGTGGCATACAATCAGCCCAAGCCAGCTCTCAGTCTGTAGACCTGTCTGGAATCCAACAACCATCCCAAGCCAGCTCACAATCTGCTGAACTGTCAGGTAGCCTGCTGTCAGCCCAATCCAGCTCACAGTCTGTGGACCAGTCTGGACTCCAACAACCATCCCAAGCCAGCTCACAATCTGCTGAACTGTCAGGTAGCCTGCTGTCAGCCCAATCCAGCTCACAGTCTGTGGACCAGTCTGGAATCCAACAACCATCCCAAGCCAGCTCACAATCTGCTGAACTGTCAGGTAGCCTGCTGTCAGCCCAAGCCAGCTCACAGTCTGTGGACCAGTCTGACATCCAACAAACAGCCCAATCCAGCTCACAGTCTGGCATCCAACAACCAGCACAAGCCAGCTCACAGTCTGTGGACCAGTCTGGCATCCAACAACCAGCCCAGACTAGCTCACAGTCTGTGGACCAGTCTGGCATCCAACAACCAGCCCAGACTAGCTCACAGTCTGTGGACCAGTCTGGAATCCAACAACCAGCCCAAGCCAGCTCACAGTCTGTGGACCAGTCTGGCATCCAACAACCAGCCCAAGCCAGCTCACAGTCTGTGGACCAGTCTGGCATCCAACAACCAGCCCAAGCCAGCTCACAGTCTGCCCTGCCGTCAGCTCAAGCCAGCTACCAGTTTGTGTCCCAGCTTGGTTTCCAAAAACCTACACAAACCGGCTCCCAATCAGTGAACTGGCCCAGCGGTCTGCAGACAGCACTAGCCCGCTACCAGTCTTTTTCACGGCCCAGTGGTCAGCATTCAGGACAAACCGGCTACCAGCCTTTGTCACAGCCCAGCGGTCTGCACACTGCACAAGCCCGCTACCAGTCTTTGTCATGGCCCAGTGGTCTACAGTCCGCACAAACCGGCTACCAGTCTGTGTCCCGGACCAGCAGTCTGCAGTCAGCACAAGCCCGCTACCAGTCTATGGTCCAGCCCAGCAGTCTGCATTCAGCTCAAACCAGCTCACAGTCTGTGAACCAGTCTGGAATCCAACAACCAGCCCAAGCCAGCTCACAATCTGTGGACCAGTCTGGCATCCAACAACCAGCCCTAGCCAGCTCACAATCTGTTGAACTGTCAGGTAGCCTGCTGTCAGCCCAAGCCAGCTCACAGTCTATGGACCAGTCTGGCATCCAACAACCAGCCCAAGCCAGCTCACAGTCTGTGGACCAGTCTGGCATCCATCAACCAGCCCAAGCCAGCTCACAGTCTGTGGACCAATCTGGCATCCATCAACTAGCCCAATTCAGCTCACAGTCTGGCCTGCCGTCAGCACAAGCCAGCTACCAGATTGTGACCCAGCTTGGTTTCCAAAAACCTACACAAACCGGCTCCCAATCAGTGAACTGGCCCAGCGGTCTGCAGACAGCACTAGCCCGCTACCAGTCTTTTTCACGGCCCATTGGTCTACAGTCAGCACAAACCGGCTACCAGTCTGTGTCTCGGACCAGCGGTCTGCAGTCAGCACAAGCCCTCTACCAGTCTTTGTCACAGCCCAGCGGTGGTCTGCAGTCAGCACAAGCCCGCTACCAGTCTTTGTCATGGCCCAGTGGTCTACAGTCAGCACAAACTGGCTACCAGTCTGTGTCCCGGACCAGCGGTCTGCAGTCAGCACAAGCCCGCCACCAGTCTTTGTCATGGCCCAGTGGTCTACAGTCAGCACAAACCGGCTACCACTCTGTGGTACAGCCCAGTGGCCTGCAGTCAGCACCAGCCCGCTACCAGTCTATGGTCCAGCCCAGCAGTCTCCATTCAGCTCAAACCAGCTCACAGTCTGTGGAAGCATCAGGTAGCCTGCTTTCAGCCCAAGCCAGCTCACAATCTGTGGACCAGTCTGGCATCCAACAACCAGCCCAAGCTAGCTCACAGTCTGTGGACCAGTCTGGCATCCAACAACCAGCCCAATTCAGCTCACAGTTTGTGGACCAGTCTGGCATCCAACAACCAGCCCAATTCAGCTCACAGTCTGGCATCCAACAACCAGCCCAAGCCAGCTCACAGTCTGTGGACCAGTCTGGCATCCAACAACCAGCCCAAGCCAGCTCACAGTCTGTGGACCAATCTGGCATCCATCAACCAGCCCAATTCAGCTCACAGTCTGGCCTGCCGTCAGCACAAGCCAGCTACCAGATTGTGACCCAGCTTGGTTTCCAAAAACCTACACAAACTGTCTCCCAATCAGCGAAATGGCCCAGCGGTTTGCAGACCGCACTAGCCCGATACCAGTCTTTTTCACGGCCCAGTGGTCTACAGTCAGCACAAACCGGCTACCAGTCTGTGTCCCGGACCAGCGGTCTGCAGTCAGCACAAGCCCGTTATCAGTCTGTGGTACAGCCCAGTGGCATGCAGTCAGCACAAGCCCGCTACCAGTCTATGGTCCAACCCAGTGGTCTTCATTCAGCCCAAGCCAGCTTACAGTCTGTTGACCAGTCTGGCATCCAACAACCAGCCCAAGCCCGCTACCAGTCTGTGTCCCAGCCCACTGTTCTGCAATCAGCACAAGCCCGTTACCAGTCTGTGTCCCAGCCTAGTGTTCTGCAATCAGCACAAGCCCGTTACCAGTCTGTGTCCCAGCCCAGCGGTCTGCAGTCAGCGTCCCAGCCCAGCGGTCCGCAGTCAGCACAAGCCGGCTAC
The DNA here is from genome assembly GCF_029890125.1 of Rhinichthys klamathensis goyatoka. Taxonomy (NCBI): domain Eukaryota; kingdom Metazoa; phylum Chordata; class Actinopteri; order Cypriniformes; family Leuciscidae; genus Rhinichthys; species Rhinichthys klamathensis. The sequence goes on along the minus strand of NW_026606607.1, from coordinate 5,254,368 downwards.
CAGTCTGTGTCCCGGCAATCTAGATTCCAGGTCTCTCCTAAGCCGGAGCAGTCAAGTTACATGTCTCTTTCCAGTCTTGGTTCTAAACCTTTGGAGCAACCCAGTAAAATACCACTTCAAGCTATGAGTCTGACGCAGTCTGTCCTGCCTGGCTTTCGAGATCCAACACCTCTGCACTCTCAGACTACTCAAAATAAGCATTTATCTCCAGGCATATTGAGCTTGTTGCATCAAGTGAAGTCATAGTTGCATACTCTGCCTTGTTTCTTCATTTAGTGTTTGCTTTATTTTTTGAAAAAATAAACCTGTAACCTCAAGTGTCTACTGTGAGTCTTAGTATTGTTTGTACTTCATTAGCATGACCTCATCTTTGTTTAACATAATCTGCTTTGTTCTCTCCTACTTGTACACCTGGAGATGAGTTTTGGTTGATCAGATCAAAAGTGTATGCTAAAAACGGTGTAAAGGGGTCTAAAATGTTTTGAGCTTATTCACTTTCAACAACTTCCAAAGGTAGTCGAATGCATTTGACTAGATTGCTTTCATAGTGTAAACGCTCATGTGGCTGACTGTTCAAATGGCCATGAATGACCAACTGACCCAATGCATTAACAATATGTGAAGCATGCCACCCTTACGACAGTTTAAGTGTGCTATTAGTATACTTTTTAAACAAAATAAACTCACACTTCATTTCTTCAAATATATGCAGATGGTTCGAAGAGTATAGAGACTGGAAGGACAGGGACTGCATTCAATGTTCCAGAGTTTAAGGGGAGGAAGGATAACAGATGGCACATCAGTATATACAGCTGAGATGACAGCTATTCTAATGGCACTAGAGTGGGTTTAGGAAGTTAGACCTGATAAAGTAATATTTTCTGACTCAATTGCAGTTCTTGGGAGTTTACAATCATTGGAAACAAAGATAAGTGACATTTTAACAGAAATCCTGATCAGGTTATACAGTTTACGACGGGTGGGAATAATAATTCGATTTATGTGTGTTCCAGCACACGTGGGAATTCAAGGTAATGAGGAAGCAGACAAAATAACCAAAGAATCATTAAAAATGAAAGAACCAAATATAAACATGTCACTTAGTAGAGCAGAAGGAAAACATTTTATTTTAGAAACGTGCAATAAGAAATGGCAGACAGTTTGGGACTCGTGTCATACAGGTCGGCATTATTACAAGGTCCAAAAAAAAAAAAAACATAAAGAGAGGCAATATAAACATAAAAAGAGAACAAGTTATTTTCACACATTTAAAGTCCCCGTGAACCGGAAGTTGCAAACGACTTTTCTCCAGTGTTGTGACGTATTTCCGAGAGAAACGGAATACTAAATGAGGCAAAATGGTGGGCGTGGCTTTTTCCCAACTAGCACCTGATTGGATCTAGAAAAGTAGGTGTTTTCATTCAGCCTGTCTACTGTCAGTTGGAGGGGCGTGATTATGGATGTTAAGAAGACGCCCAAACCGTGAAACCTACGTCATCAGGCAAGGTCCTCCAACGCAGAGGGGAGGGGAAATTTCAGATTTTGATTAAAGATTACGAAGCCAAAAAATTTTTTCGTGTGGATTGACTTGCATGGATGAATTGTTCACCACAAAACGATCAATTTAGGCAAACAAAGTAAGTATGGTCAATTTTGAATTCATGGGGACTTTAAGAACAGGACATTCAAATCTAAATCATACTTTACACATTATAGGGAGGCATAACACAGGTTTATGTGAAGTATGTTTAATAGAGGAGACAGTAGAATATGTATTGAAGAAATTTAAGGCTTATAATAAAGAAAGGATGATTCTTAAGATATTTTTGATGAAATCTGAGAGCTGCTCACATTTATTCATAGCTTCTAGGAAATTTCATTCTGCCGGTCCAGAAAAGTTAGTAAAAATATCGTTAAAATAGTCCAAGTGACTAGTGGCTCAACCTTAAGTTTATCAAGCGACGAGAATACTTTTTGTGCGCAAAAATCCCCCAAAATAAAGACTTTATTCAACTGTTCATTTTCTTCTGTGTGTGCCTCTGACGTGAGTTCACGAGAGTGCCACGACACATGCGCGAGAACTGAAAAGATGACGCTCACGATCATTTGATGGGAAAGTGTGAAAGGTAAGCCATTCATTTTCCGGCGTTGGTAATACGTTTTCTCATTGGTTTCTCACGATTCGGACATCCAGGAAATCCACACTTTAGAACCATTTGAAACACTACATCGAGACTCATCTGCGTCATCTTCTCAGTTCTCGCGCATGCGTCGTGGCATTAAAGGAATTACCTTTGTGCCAATATTAATGAACATAACTTTTCAAGAAACTAATGCAAATATAAATTGAAATTCTCAGGGCCCTAACTCGCCAAAGGAGATTCACGTCAGACTAGCTGTCAGATCCGGAGAGGGCTGACAGGGAAATGACCTGCGCTCTGAAAGGAGTGGCAAGTACTTTGGGGACATAACCATGTCTCGGTTTGAGGATGACCTTGGAGTCATTAGGCTCAAACTCAAAGCACGACGCGCTAACAGAAAGTGCGTGTAAGTCACCCACCCACTTGACTGAGGCGATAGCCACCAGAAAGGCGGTTTTCAACGAGAGATACTGTAGACGTTCAAAAGGGGCATCCTTCATGGCCTCCAGGACCAAGGAAAGGTCCCATATGGGAACCGAGGGGGGTCGAGGAGGGTTCATCCTTCTAGCTCCCCTACGGAAGCGGACTACAAGGTCGTTCCTACCCAGTGACTGACCGTGCGAATGTTTGACAAACGCAGCGCTAGCCGCCACAAACACCTTGAGCGTGGATGGGGATCTACCCTTATCCAAAAGTTCCTGTAGGAAGGAGAGAACCTCCGATACCCCACAATCTTGTGGATCCAGGTTGCGAGCTGAGCACCAACCTGAGAACACTGAACACTTGGAAGCATAAAGCCGTCTAGTAGAGGGCTCTCTAGCTTGCGTAATCGTGTTTAACACGCTGTCCGGGATATTGACGGGTAGCCGTTGATGGCCCACACATGTAGAGCCCAAAGCTCGGGGTGTGGGTGCCAAATCCTGCCCCCGGCCTGTGAGAGGAGATCTCTCCTCAACGGGACAGGCCATGGAGCCAGGCTCTGAAGCTGCATCAGCTCCGGAAACCAAACTTGGTTCTGCCAGAACGGAGCTACTAGAAGCACAGAGGAACCGTTCTCCCTGATACACTTGATTACCTGTGGTAACACCATGATCGGCGGGAAAGCATAGAGAGGGCGGCTGGGCCAGTGATGGGCCAGGGCGTCCTTGTTCTTCGTAAAGCATATTGGACACTGTGTGTTGTCTTGAGACACAAAGAGGTCGACCTCCACTGTGCCAAAGGTGTCCCACAACAGCTGAACTGTCTGAGGGTGTAGAGACCATTCCCCTGGGGGAACGTTGTCCCTGGACAGCCTGTCTGGACCCACGTTCAGATGGCGCCGCTCTCAGCGAGAGCAGGTTGCTCTGACCCCAACAAGGAGGCGTTTTGCCAGTGCATGAAGTTTCCGTGATCTCAGACTGCCCTGGCGATTTATGTAGGAAACCACCGACATGTTGTCCGTGCGGACAAGGACATGGTGGTCCTTTAGAAGAGGAAGGAAGAACCGCAAGGCGTTCTCGACCGCCTTCATCTCTAGACAGTTTATGTGCAAGCTCTTCTCTTGGCTTGACCACAGGCCAAAAGTTGGTCTGCCCTCGTACAGGGCGCCCCAGCCCGAATTGGAGGCATCTGTCGAAACCACTTTCAGTTTCGAGATTAGCCCCAGGTTTACACCTGTCTGATACCAACCGATCGCCTTCCAGGGATCCAGAGCTGTGACACAGTTCTGAGTTACCTTGAGACGTAAACGACCGGATGCCCATGCTTGGCGCGGGACCCGCGTCTTTAGCCAGTGCTGTAAAGGGCGCATGCGAAGCAGGCCTAAACGAAGCACCACTGAGGCTGAAGCAATGAGGCCTAGAATCCTCTGAAATCTTTTGAGAGGAGAGACATCGCCTACTTTGAATGACATCGCCAAGCGCTGAATACACAGAGCGCGCTGTGATGTCAGCCGCGCTGTCATTGACACAGAGTCCAGATCCATTCCCAGAAAAGAAGCTTTCTGACTGGGAGATAGTGAACTCTTGTTCCAATTGACTTTGAGGCCCAGAGCCTCTAAATAGCTTAGTAATAAAGCCCTGTGTGTCATAAGTTCCACCTCCGACTGGGCCATAATCAGCCAGTCGTCCAAATAGTTCAGTGTTCGTATACCCTGTTGTTTCAGGGGAGCGGGTGCTGCGTCCATGCACCTCGTAAATGTACGAGGTGCTAAGGACAGGCCGAACGGAAGGACGGTGTACTGGTAAGTCTGACCCTCGAAGGCGAATCTTAAGAAAGGGGCTTGGTCGGCGAGCGAACTGCAGTGAGTAGCCTCGTTTTATAATGTTCAGCACCCAATCTGACACGCCTGTGATAGCTTCCCATGCTTTTGCACGTATGGCTAGGGGTAGAATGGTATCTGGGCTCTGGTTGCTGTAAGCTAGGGACCCGGAGACCTGATAGGGCTGATAAATTGGCACTGTGCTTGCAGTGTTTATCTGAGGCAGCGCTGAGATCAGCAGCGGGATGATTTACACATAACATTCTGGTCACGTGGGCTAATTATTTATGTGTGTACGCGACACAGAGGGTGCGGTGTTTAACAGTAAGTGTGCGTGCTGAGAAGCGGGCACCTTCTTTACACTTAAAACACAATCGGCATGAACCGCCTTTATTGAAACAGGCCCTGAATGAGTGTGTGTCACTGAGTGGGCCGTGCTTATGTGTAGGGGTGAACACTGGGACGTGGGCACATTTCCTACATTTAAAACTTCTTCGGCGAGAGCCGGATGAACAGACATAATGCTCTTTTTGAGATTTATCTGGGTCGCCGTGAAAACGTCGTTTGGGTACAGGCGAGCGGGTTGTGCAACTGGCTCGTTGGGTGTAGAATACACACCTCCAATCACCGCAGCCGCGGGAACTGTGAGAGCGACACGTGCTGACTTCAAAGGCGGTCTGGCCACAGTGGGACTCGACCTTCGCCGTCTTCCTAGAGTCAGGAAGATTTCGGTGGCACAGGATCCAGCGTAATCTTGGGCCTGGGTCCCCGCGGAGGGGGCGGCCTGCGACGACCAGCCGAGCTCGAGCGTTGGGCGCTCTCTTGGTCGCTGACGCTGAGAAGCTGGAGAAGCTGAAGAACAGCCTGAGAAGGAGGCTGTTTTCCGTGCAGGTGGCTGTTTCCTAGAGCGTCCTGACGAGTAACAAGAGCGCCGAGGGATGAAGTGCTGCATAGCCTGCGACGTCTTCTGGACCTCTGAAAAACGCTCCACAAAGCCATCGACAGCTTGTCCGAAAAGCCCGGAAGGAGACACTCTGTCAGGCTCTTTCAGGCTCTGTCAGCGTCCTTCATATCCGACAGCATCAGCCACAAATGTCTCTCGACAACAGTGAGGGACGCCATGTTCCTCCCGATGGCCTGGGCGGCGGACTTGGTGGCTCGCAGAGCTAGGTCTGTGGCGCTCCTCAAGTCCGTAAAGGTGTCAGGGTCCGTGGCCGCCTCGTCCAAGGAACGGAGAAGGTTAGCTTGGTATATCTGCAGCACTGCCATAGTGTGGAGAGCTGAAGCGGCCTGGCCAGCGGCGGCATAACTGATGAAGGCGGAAGTAGTTTGGCAGGCTTTAGACGGAAAGGCGGCCTTAGAACGCCATCCAGCGGAGGACGGGCAAAGGTGCGTTGCGATCGCTTCCTCCACCGGAGGAATGGAAACATAACCTTTGTCCTTCGCGCCGTCCACAACGGAGAGCGTCAAAGAGACAAAAGATCGCAGCCTGGACGAAAAAGGAGCCTTCCAGGATTTAGAAAGCTCCTCGTGCAGCTCGGGGAGAAATGGGGCGTGCCTCGTGGGAGCCGCTGCGCGGAGACCAAGGAGAAAGCATCCGTCGAGTTTGTTGGGCGCGGGCTCATCGGGCAGCGACCAATCCAGGCCGAGGTCCTCCACGGCCTTCGTGAGGAGGCGGAGAAGTTCGGCGTCGATGCTGGCTCTAATTCCACTGGACTCCTGAAGAGAAGGGGTAGGGACCGGAACGGATGCCGATCACTCTTCACTCCCCGAGGCGAGAAGAGAACAGCCGTCCTCTTCGACAAAGCCATGGTGTCCACTCCGGACATCCGCCCTTGGACAGCGCGTGGTCCGCGTGGTCTCGGCCCAAGCAGGAAGCGCACAGGATATGGCGGCACGAGCCACAGGAAATACGAGGCATTTGTAGCAACGCCTCAGCTCTTTTAGATGGAGAAAACGTGAGTGTCGCAGCGGCGAACACACACGGAGCGAGAAAAGATATGGGCGCCGGATAGTGCAGCAGGAAAGGCGACTGAAGGCGGCGAAAAGACGACCGGCTTCCTCAGAAAACTCGTCCCGCTGAAAAGCTGTTCGACGGCGCAGGCTTCTTCTCCGAGATACAGCGATGAGAAGGCTTCGCTGAAGAGATGAAAATCAAGGAGCATCCTATCGAGCTCTGGCTTATATAGGCATAAGCCATGCCCATTCGTGCAGGACGTGATGACTGAGGGTGCCAGCGCCCTCATTGGTGCTTACGTCACAAGCAGTCCCTCGATAGGTTGCAGCAGTTGCCGCAAAGCAGCCAATAGGCGCTCGCTGCAGCAAATGCATTTTAAATTAATACAAATTATAAGGATAATTTTTGGCTTCAGTATTCTTGAGAAAAGAGGTTTTCCCGTAGCGTAAGCTAGCTTACGCAACACGAGAGTACTCTCGTAAGAGAACATTGGACACTACAATATTTTCAGTATTATATACAGTACTTTAATGTACAATTATACCTGAATAGACTGAATAGATCTCTTGCACTCCTAAAAGCTTCTGTCGAAGTAGTAGCAGCAGATAAATACAGATACAATTTTAAAAACAAAACTCATAACTTAATATCACTAAAATGAAATAGAAAGCTGTGCTTACAGACCCTTACACCCACACATGTAACGTTAAACACAACATTGACGTCTTCACCTCCAGCCAAGTCTAGAAGCTGTCAATCAAAAACTCAGTAGCCAATGAGAACACACTGCTGCTAGCCCCGCCCCCATGAGAGATACGTGCCAGATTGGCGAACGAAAACTCAGGGAGCAACGAAAACTTCAGAAGCGTAAATGACAACTATGGGAGCGCATTTGTAAGTTCAGATCAGCGAAAGAAAGATGTGAAAACAGTTAGGAAAACATGCAGTGTATTAAAAACGAAGTCAAAACATTTGCCTGCGATTTTATCTTCTTCAGTTTCACAGGTAAAATAGCCTATCTGATAAAATGATAAAATATCATTCAGTTTCAATTTATATTTGCATTAGTTTCTTGAAAAGTTACGTTCATTATTATTGGCACAAATGTAATTCCGGTCTACCTATCACGCTCTTTAAATAACAAACAAAAACAAAAAAAATCAGTAAAAAATACTTGACTTTAGACCAGGTTTTTCTTTCTTTCTTTCTTTCTTTCTTTCTTTCTTTCTTTCTTTCTTTCTTTCTTTCTTTCTTTCTTTCTTTCTTTCTTTCTTTCTTTCTTTCTTTTTCTTTCTTTCTTTCTTTCTTTCCTTCCTTCCAAAATTTTCACTTTCGAAAACACTCGGATTGTATATTAAATTTAACAAGTACAAAACTCACGTTGCACCACTAGAGGGCGCTGTTGCATTGTATTGACTGATAATGTGCTTCACTTGTCAATGCCTCCATGGCGTTCATACAGCTGTAAAGAGACTTTGTTTATACAGGTGTTGTGCCGAATTTCAACTCCCTGCCGAATGATTACCCCCCTCGTTGAAGTCAGTACCTGATTGCCTAATCCTTACCCCACCCCTAATCTTAACCCCACCCCCACAACTAATCCTAAACCTACTAATACTACCAATATTTATTTTTCACGCATTTTTATTCCATTCCAGATTAGTTTATATGGTTTTAAGCTTGACTTTATATTATGATCATTATATAAATCATGAATTACCATTAAGTATTACTTTGCCTTGATTTACAGTAGGCCTACAATAAAGTTTATAATAAACTTGCCTTGACTTACAGTCTTGAAGGATAAAAGTTGGTATTATTATTAATGGCTGACAAGACAATAAAGCTCCATTACGGGGGGACACTCTTATGTTTCATAATTCTGTTATCATTTGACATTTGTGCTTTAAATTGGTCCCTATATTTTCATGTTGTATATTTATAGTCTTCAATATTGTTAGTTTTTTCATTTTTAATTGGAACACAATGAATTGAATTTGTGATATGGCGCCATATCCAATAGTATTGAATCAAACCAGTGTCTGATAACATAAATACAAGGCCTTTTGTGTGAAGCTTTGCAAATAAAGCCTGTTTTGGTGTAGCCGATAAATGTCACAAAACTTGTAATTAATTATATTTTAAATGGCCACTTTTTGTTGAGATACTGGTGCAAATTCAATGGCATATTCACTGTAATTGTGATTTTCCACATTGTAGAATAATAGCAATTATTAAATAAAAGTTACTAAAACTATGAATTAGCACAAACGGGAAAAAAATGAAACAGATCAAAACCATTTTTTTTTTTTTTTTTTTTTTTTTTTTTACCTTTCTTTTAACAGGAAGTCTCATTGAGATCAAAAATCTCTTTTACAAGAGAGACCTGGCCAAGGTAGCAGCCATACATAAACACAACATATTAAAAAATGCTACATACATACACATACAATTATGCAAAATTGATCAATTGATATACACGTTTCTAGTTTAAGATCTTTTTGCAAATTAGTCCATGCCCAGGGTGCATAGTATGAAAATGCAGTTTTCCCCAGATCTGTCAAAACGAATGTGTTGGTCAAAACCCTGGGTACATTAAAAAACAACACTTGGAGGAGCGTAGCTGATAACTAGCAGAATTGAGAGGCCACAGAGGTAAGCTGGAAGTTTACCTAGCATGGCTTTATAAAAACAGTGCTGTTTTCTGCGGGTGGTCAGTGCTGTCATAAAGAATGCAATGGTGAGTGAGGGACTTTGCATTTGTAATAAAGCTTAGAGACGCATGATACACTGAATCAAGGCTCCGTAAGATGGAGGAGGCTGCGTGCATATATAATACACTCAAATAAATGCCTATTTGAACAGGAGGATAAAAAAAAATGTGTAAATATATTAACCCCTTAAGTGTCACAACGCCACAATTTTTTTTTTTTTTTTTTTTTTAATAGACATGACAATGCACATTCCGAACTTAAATGGTTGTAATCCAAGAATGCTTTGGAATATAGACGTATAGATTGGTCTTGTTTTAAAGAAGGCATTTGGCAGATTTTTGTAGAAGTGAAATAAATTAAGAGTTTTATATAAAATATATATTTTCAAAACATGTTGAACTCTAAATCTGCAAGAAAATGAAAGCCAAAAATCTGAACAAGTTGTGTTTAAAATTTTAGGTTGATATCTCAAAAAATGAGCTTCCAGTGAGATTTTGTTTGGGCGCAGTACCAAACTTTTTCACTAGGACACAACCAGACTCCATTACTGCCCATATAAGGGCACCTCCATTTCTCCATTATGTGGTTTTGAGTGATCTGAACCATGTATTTCCACAATTTTCATTCAATTTATGAAGTAGACATCCTATTCAGAAGTAGTATGTGAAGTTTGGCAGATTTTGATATGAATTCAACCTCTAATAAACACATACAAATAACACGTATGTGCGTTAGTTCACTGCCACATCACAAATGGTGAATCTATAATTTTTTTCTTTATTTAAAACATTTTCAGACATTTTTTTTCTAAAAAAAATTGAATGGATGTTATCTTTTGAACTCTTGGCATGAAAACAAACTGAGGTTTCTACCCTTCTTTCATGATTTTTCATGTTCATTACTTTGGCTTTGGGCTCACCGGTGGACCGGTGATACTTTTATTTTTTTTAGGTTTTTTTTTATCAGTGCCATTTTTGCCACTTATACTAACTTTTATATTGTTAGTAATATTTCAAAATGAACATTTATTGGACAGAGGTTAGGGTTAGGTTTACTTGATTATCCACGCATATAAAATCATGTTAAAATGTGAGTATCAAATATGTTCCATTCGGCTTCTGAGGGATGTTTATTTGTTCATCTCTCAGTCATCATTGTTTTGCATTATGTTTGGGCCCCTGCAATGCAATAAGGGCAGAGCTTTATTCATAAAATTGAATATTGTCTTCTAAGTGAAATTATTGGCAGAAATAGCTGTCAACTGATAATAATATGCAGTTTATGTAAGTAGTCTGTTATACTGTTGATCTCATTGATTTACATTACAAACATCAGAATTTCATCTTTGTATCATTATAATATCAGCAACTTCACGAAATTGCATATTATGCTCAGTGTGTGTCTCTGAATAAAATTGAGCGGTTTCTTCACTCTTTTTTTTTTACATAATACCACATCTTTTACTGTGCATTAAAATGTTTTTTTTTTTAATTTTTTTATTGTTGTTTTAAGTGGATATGTGGATGAAAGTGCACAAACAGAAAGATATTTTATCCATTGACTAATGTGTAACCAGATTTACGTGGTTTAATGCAACGAATAAAAACAGACAAATGTGCCAGAGAAAATATATCAATATCGTGTTTAGGCTACATTAAAATCTCTTGCAAGCAGATACAAAATGTATCGTTCAGAGTGACGTCAGACGCTGAACCGGAAGCTGTTTCGTCTCTCTCTCTCTCTCTCTCTCTGTGTGTGTGTGTGTGTGTGTGTTTGTGTGATCGTGGGCTCGGCGATACACTGACAGCTGTACGATACAATGTTACTGCGACGGGTGAGAATGGAATAACCTACGGATACCGGCGCATACGCACATATAAACACCCTGTAGAGCAGCCCGCGTGGATTATGTGTTGATTTAATGAGGACAGTCGTGATTGAAACACGCTGATGTCTTTACACGACCGTTTGGCACGGGAGTGATCTCGCAGATCGCAGAGCCCGTGTTTCACCCCGTCATCCGCAGCTGTTCCGCCCATCATCTGTTCGTTTATCCGCACACACACCGGGACTCATGGGGAACAGCACATCATGCTGCGTGTCGTCCAGCCCGAAGCTCCGGAGGAACGCGCACTCGAGGCTGGAGCCGTACCGGCCCGAACCGGAGCTGAGCCGAGAGGACACGGGCTGCAACCTCCAGCACATCAGCGACAGAGAGAACATAGACGGTGGGTGTCATCCAGCATCATCCACACACTGATAACACCCGAGATTCACGACCGTTAACAATAATCAGTGTTGGCCAGAATAAAAACTCACTGAAGAGACATAATGAGAGTTCTATATTTAAAAAGTACGATTCTTTTTTGGACACTTTACGGTAAATACCACGTAAATACCATGGTGTATGCTGTTGACAGTCAGTACCATCATTGCAGTAGTAGGTAGAAGTACCATGGTATTACCCCACTGTACGATGGTAACGCCCTTACTTTATTGTTAAATAATCACACATCGTATGTTAATAGCACGGTAGTGTTTTGCTGCAACACTGTTAAAAAAAAAAAGTTGCTGCATTAATTTTTTTAAGTACAATCAAATTGGATGTTTAAGACATTTAAACTTACTTAAAAGATGAGTTGAAGATTGTATGACTTATGCAAAAAGTTGAAATTGCTTAACTCATTTTGATGAGTTAAAGCAATATAAAAACATATGTTGTCATAACTTATTAATCATATTATTTTTACAGTGCACTAATTGTGTTGGTATATTACAAAAAAAATACCATGCTAATCATATTTTTTAAACAAAACAGCATAGCTAGGGCAGTGACACTCTGAAAACTTGGTTTACCCATCACTGTCATACAACATATGATATAAAAAATAGATATAACCTACGTAAGGTAAGGACTTTTACCATTTTCATTTTCCATAGCATTTACATGACACCCCATGGTATGACCACAATATAGATTATTGGACATATGTACTATAATAGTATTGCATATATTCATATACTTCAACATTTACATTGTACTCCAAGGTACTTTGAAGAATACTGATATTTCCATACTGCGGTATTACCATAGTAGATATTCTTTGTAGTTACTTAGTTTTACTCACTAACAAAATCTACTATAATAATTTCATTTTTGGACATGCAATTGTAACCGGTGCTATTCGACCCGTGGCGATCAGGATTCGAACCGGCGTATGAGGCGTGCACGCTAAAAAGGATGGTAAAGACCCTAGCGCGCCTCTTGAGGCCAGGGGAGTGAGGTTACACTCACAGCTCTTACTGACCTACCTCCGTTACACTTGTTGATAAAATACCATAGTGCTTGAAGAACCATGTAAATGTCATGGCACTTGAATATGGTAATCATTCTGTATCATGGTATTACCATCTGATTCTATGGTATAGCCATCTTACCCCATGGTATGATGTTACCAAGGGTGTCTTATGGTTCCAGCATTTGATTCATATTGTGGATTAAAGGTGAATGTTGTTGTGCGTGATCAGAGGTATCTTGGATCACATCTGTTTGTTGTTGGTTGAATCTGGCAGTCGATCTGAACTGTGCAGTTAATGCAGCCGGTGAGCTGATGGGCATCTGTTGAAGTGGAGAGTGCATCCAGATATATGAATGTTCTAATGTAATTTAACATCTAAAAGGAGATGGAGGCTGACGAGAGTGTCATGTGACAGCAGGCAGAGCTTATGTATATGAGATGTAGCTTATCCAGGACCAGTTACTGATCCACATGATCATATTTATATAGTTGTGTGCAACATGAAAAATCAATAACTAACATATAATTATACTGTAGGTTGGTGCCATGAAATGTTTGTTTGATAAAGGGGCTTAATAAAGGGCCTATTAACGCTTCATTAATGCAATTTGATCGATCTGCTTTTAAATATTTCTTTACTTAAAAATTGGTCAGGCCATCCTTAAAAATATTCTTGTTTGCCGTAACCCGACCGACCCTGTCAATTTAGGGCCGACCCAATTTTTTTTTTTTTTTTCCTTTTAGTCCGACCGACTTGCCGGTTGTAAACTTCCATTAAGACCGACCGATTTTTTTTTACTCTTCAAACAACTAATACAAATGCAATAAAATATCAATTACATTATAGTAAGCATTGTGAATATAAATTGCATAGGCTACGTTCTTTCTTTTAAATAATAACCCGTGGCGTCATCTATGATGATTATGATTACACCATTGGTTTACGCATGTCACACTAAACGATAACGTTCGCTTCGTTTCATTCACTGTCAATGGTTCGCGCTCGGTGATGATGGCTGCGGCGCGGCTGCTGGTGAAATACGTCTGTATGAGCCTACATTTAGGCGCTCATTATTCGAAATTCTTACTGGTCAAATAGGGTATCGATGTTAACGGCCTTTTCTCGGAGTGCGTCCAGCAGCTCGTCACGATATGGCCGCCGCGAACGCGCGTCACACAGCAACGGCAGGCTCTGACAAACACACATAAGTGTGGGAAGCCAAACACACCGAAAGTGGGATGAAACGGCGCGGTGTTACAGAGTTCGCGCAGCGCGGACATGTAATCTGTGCGGCTCAATGGACCGAGACGCGCGAGCGCGACAGACTCGACAGCGCAGAGAGGAAGTGTTTGCTTGCGCGACCTAATCTCACCAGCGCCGCGCTGACCAATAAAACAGCACATCCCATACAGACAGTGGCGGCCTTAAGCATCTGGGGGCCCGTTTCAATAACTAATATGGGGGCCTACATAAAACATAAACATAATAGAGCAGAAAAAGCAATATTCCTGTTGGTTTGCATCAATGGTACATTATTTTATTACGTGCACTTTCAGCTTCATGAACAGGCAGCTTAACATAGAAATAATCCAACCTTATTCGATTAAAACTATATACAATTAACTTATATATCATGGAATAAGCCTCGCCCTTTCACGCAGGGTAACTTCACTTTTGGTAGACTGAATAAAGCTTTTCTTTTGTTGTCCGATATCTTTCGTTTTTCAGTTTCATTTCCTCTTAAAATTCTTTTTCTGCTCAAAATAACATTTTAACCTAACGGCAAAAAAGGCAAAAGTATAAATACATAAACTACCGATATTATTCAGATCGCTTAAGCCGTTCGCGGGAGTGGTAACCGCGAGTTCTACCAATCAGACGTCAGTGTTTTGCAAATAACAAGGTTGATTTCGTAGCTTGTGGCTTTTAAAGGAGCAGAAACTTTCATTTCACAACCTCGTAGCTCGTGGTCAATCTACCTTGAATGGTTTAGACATTATGGCTGAAAATCAATATCCTACGGAGAAAATGAATGGGATTTTGCTGGTCTGTTGGGGCCCCCTTGGAGGGCGGGGCCCGTTTCAATTGAAACGGGTGAAACATAGGTAAGGCCGCCCCTGCATACAGAAATGTACTAAATTACCCTAAGAAAATCGACCATTCCATAATATGTCAGGACTACTTAATATAGTTTCTACAATGCGCCGCCGCCTAGCCATTTGACCTCACTGATTTCCGTTAATAATAGCAGATGTTTATGGGTCCAATTTAAAAGAATAGAGCCAAATGCGCTGTTTTATTGGTCGGCGCGGTGCTGGTGAGATTAGTCATTTTAATTTATTTGTTTCTCTCTGAAAATCCACTCTTTTTCCCCAAATGAATGCAGCTGGAATTAATGCATTAAACATGTTTTTTGACAAATATTTCAAATTGTTTGTGGTCTATAACCTGTATCAGAATGAGATTCGCAATGGTGCGCCCAAAGGCATGGGTTGAAGACACTGTCAGTGGCGTCACGATATGCAAAGTTGTTTAAATTCATACCGACGTAATCACCATGACCAAAATTGTCCTTTTTTTTTTCATTGAATTTTGAAAAAAAAAAATATAGACCTACCTACCGACCCTTTTTTTTTTTTTTTTTGCTGTTACTGCAAACCAAAATATTTTTAAGGATGGCCTCATTGTGAGGACAATCTCAATAACTTTTTTTTTCTTTTTTAATTCTTGACTAACACTCATGAATGACTGGAAATGGCATGGAAAATAAGTCTTATAAAGTCTTATAAAGTCTTATAAACTTATAAAGGGTCATTTTTTATAGTGAATATATATATATATATATATATATATATATATATATATATATATTTTTTTTTTTTACTTTTGTTGTTGTGTTAATGAGATACTATATTATTTTTATATTTATCATTGTGATTATATATTATTTGTTTTAATATTATAAATTCGTTTTTATTTTAGAAATTGTATGTATTTTGTCGTTTTTATGCATTTTGATTTCAGTTTTACTTTAGTAAATCAAGTTAGACTAAATGGAAATAATGAATTTTGCCCTGGCAACTCTCTGAAATAAAATAAGTTTAAGCTTTTTTAGATTTTTATTTCAGTTAATGTTTATTTTATCCCTGTTTAGCTCTAAAATATATATATTTTGTGAGTGATTATATAACATAATTTAAAAAAAAATCTTCAACCACTAATTACAAATTTCGTCACATTTATACCCTTTTAAATAGGCTTTATGCCGAAGGTCACATGAACAAACAGGAAAACAGGTCTCATTGCATCCACTTGTTGTAGAAAGTGTTAATGGCGAACTGAAGCGATACCTATGGACTTGTTGCCGTTTTATTTAATTTAAATATCTAAATGTTAGTGAGAAGAAGGAAAAAAAACTTTTATATATCAATCTGCATATGCCATGAACATTGGTTATGCTCATCTTTGCTCACTCCTTTTAGGGCATCTTGAGTGAAACGGCTCTATATTTACCAAAGCACATACAAAAGACCTGAACTGGAAGCAACGTGACCTGTTTTTACAGAATACAGAAGTTTGTTGCGCATAACCCCCATTTGTCTCAAGCACAGTTCTGAGGATGTCAATTTTATGTGTTCTTAAATAATTCTATCCATCCAAGTGCATTTACATACAGACACTTTTATCGCACACTCCCATGATACACTGCAAATTGAGGAAGTCCCGTATTTCGTCATATCTAGCCCACCCATGGCAGCTTAGCTCGTGTGCTGTGAGATAAGTGTGTGTTGGGTAAAGATACTCTCTTCCGTGGTCGGGGTCAGTCTGTGCCAGTCTCCTGTGATGGAAGAGGAGCTGGAGTGTGATTAACACTGTCCATTGTGATTCAGACAGCTGCTGTGTGAATCAGCTTTATCCTACTGAATAAACCAGTGTCAGAGCTCTATTTTCAATCTCTCATTCATGAAAAGCTGCTTCATGATAATGTAATGATTTTACAACGTTATCACATTACTTGTATATTTTTGCATAAAACCTTAAAGGTACAATATGTAATAATTTTGTATCAAAATATCCAAAAATCACTTGCATAGTGTATATTTCTTGTAAATATTTACTTAAATTATCCTAAATGTTTCCAAGAATTAGTAAATTCAGAGAAATTCGCAATTTAAATAGTGCCCGTCCTAAGTCACTTGTCGCCTGTCAATGACATAATATCCGCGTTATCCCTGGTTTTCGCTTGTACTGCCATAGTAACCATGGCAACAGATGTGTACAACTGCGTTACGTCTAGCGGCACGCTCACGCTGTTGTTGTTTCGTTCAAACATTATTATGGATCATGGCAAGCAGATTTTGGGACAAAAGGAGAACTAAAACGAGGATCAATATCAGCGTGGCTTTTTTGGAGATGCCGAGAGCTTCACGTCCGCGTCTAACTTGGACTTGACGAGACGCCGCTCTTGCATGCACTTTATTAGACAGGTGAGGTTAGCAAATGTACATAAAACTAATCAATGTTATATAGCTCAACATGATGAATATGATCAGTATGTTATTCTAATGTTGATCTAGCTTACTGCTAGAGTCATACAGCAAACAAACCAACATATAGAAGAATAACATTATAACTTTCAATACACTCAAATGCTGTTTAGTGTGATAGTGTAACGTTACACCAAGTGAAACAGGGCTGCGTTACCTCACAAGTTTCATTTGTCTAATAAACTGACCTGTGTGAGTAGTAATTCAGCACTTGCAGGTAGTTTGGTAGAATGAAATATCCTCATTTCTTTATATCCGCGGGACTCGCGTCCATCCAAAATAAAACTTTGTGTTGCGTATGTACTGTAATGGTCCAGTGGCAGAATTTTTGCCAAGGGTGTCGGAGGTTCTGGGTTCTAATCCGCACTTGTATAGTTTTTTTCCCTCATCAAAACCGATAATGTTTATCAGTGGTTGTATATCAAGAATCTTGATATACATTATCGGTTTTGATGAGGGAAAAAAAAATAACTATACGAGTGCGGATTAGAACCCAGAGAAGCAGGGACACGTTTGTGTGCATTTTGATTTGTGATTTCACCGGAACAAATAGAATCTCCGCAACGGATTGAAGCGCGCGTCCGAGTGAAGACAACACATTTCAGCGCTAGATCGCCTCTTATTTAACAAATATATGAAACGAATGCTGCTAGTTAACTGGAGATGTTTTATTTGTATTGGTACATCCGTGCCACGAGATGTTTCAAAAGTGGTGGGGACAATATCGACCCTGGCAAAAAGTGGTGGGGACATGTCCCACCCGTCCCCCCCCCGTAAATGACGCCTATGTTTATCAGTGTAGACAGCGTCAGTCATTATAATGGCTTCTATTTGCATTTGACAACTCGCTCAAATCCAGTGTAGGCAAGTGTCAGCCGTTAAGTGACTGAACGCCAGTGGGCGGGGCTTACGGTGTGATGATGTATAACTGTTCGTTCGTCGATGTCTCGCTCTGGAGGCGAGGTAGTCATATTGAAATTTATTTGCCCGTGTGACATCATAGTCACCTAATATCAAAACAAGCTGTTTATGAGCTTGCTATGTTTGTAATGAAGAGGACGTTTAAAGTCATGAAACTTGCAGGATGTTTTAATAGTACAAACTTGTGTGTCAAAAGATCAAGGCAATTTTGATTTGGCAAATTTTGTTATTGGTATATAATTCAGTATGATAATATAGGATATTCCTTTTACTTGTAAAGTGTCTTCAAAATTAACATTAATGTCAAATCCCTCCTCTGGGGTTATTTTTGTAGCTGCCTGGTACCTTGATAATGCATTATTGTTTCCCAATGGACCGATTAAAACTTGTCCCTAAAATTGAGTCGCAGCTTGCCATCAGATTGGAGCTTGCAATTTTGAGGGCGGTTCTACCATGTTTTTGTGCAACAGACATTGAATATTTCTTCTTTAAAGGATAGGCGGCACAGGGGAGTGTGCAGAGCGAGAAACTACGGCACGCGTCTTAAGAGCTAACAGGATTATGTGTTGTTTGCCATATGGCATTCTAGATTGTTTCTTTGTTAGTCTTGATATTGTTTGAATTTTTAATAGAACCATAAAATAGTCAGAGTTCCAGACAGTTCCAGTTTGATTTATGTTCTTAACTGTAAGATTACAGTTAACTCCAGGGATACTGGGAGTCCGGCCAGTGGGCCAAATCCAGGCCCCTATATGGTTAGAAATGTCCCTCCATTTCAATTCAGAATTTTTATCTGATAAAAAAAAAAAAAATTTGCCTCTTCTATCTACACAGAATCCAAGCGTGATGTGTGATGCAACACAACTATACAAAGACACTTTCTGTGAAATCAAACATGTATAATAGGAATGTTCTAGTTCTAGTGAACACCTTTAATTGGTAGATTTTATATGACAAAGTTTTGATTTTCGCACAAATTACATTTTGGGTAATGACTGGCCTCTACATAAATAAAATTGCATTAAATCTTCAGAAGTTAAATTTAAATGAACTTTACAAAAGTTGTATGTGTGAAAGAACCTATTGACTACTTCTGGGAAATGAAAGTCCTTTTGTATACTTGAGACCATTTTGATGAATGGGTTATTTTGCAGAGGTTGTTAGATGTGGAAATGAAAGTATCATTACTAATACAGGTAATTTAATTCATTGGCCCCTGATCGCCCTGAATGAATGGTTCATGAGCTACACAATTTAAGCGTCCCTGGTTTACACTTTTCCACGTTTCCCCACTCATTCATATGATTCCCTACAACATCTATTCTGTTGAGACACCAGTCCTGCCATGCAATGTGACTCTGGCATGATGGCGAGTGCAGTACAGTAGGGCGTTTGTTTGCGAGTGCACTGCCTCAGGCTTGTGTTTAGAGCTGTGACCCTCTGAATGTGTGACTTCAAGTCAGACATTATAACTGCTGACTTTAAACCCCGAAGCGTCTATCCAGAAAACTTTCCACAAGTCACCCCCCATGTGAAACATTACTCCTGTTGCCTTCTTCACCTTCTCGCATTTTTCTCTTCATTAGTCTTGTTCTCTTGAAACTGTCTACATACTCCAGGGGTTCTCCGTTTACTAGCTGGTACTCCTGAGTAGGGCTGCTCTCAATATTGGTTTCATATTAGATGATAGCGATAATTATCACGATAAATGTTGTTTAAAGGCAGATTTTTGCTCCTGAGTGAAAGAAACCAGACAGTTAATAGTGATTTTAAACACTTTTCACAAATTAATATGACATGTTTTGTCTCTTAGACATGCTCATTTGACAGTAGCTTGAGTTGCTACAATAGCAGTAGCTTGAGTTGGGATGCAGATGCAAGTTTGTGTTTAAACAATCTCAGTTTTATAGGGTAAAATTTGGTCTTCCATTTGGATCATGTTAACCATAACTGTTTAAACCACGCATTACACCTCACTACCATGTAAAGCTGCACGATTAATCGTTAAAAGATCGCAATCTTATTCCTAAACGACAATGGTTTGCCTGTGTCTATTACACCTTTGACAAAATCACACTTGAACATTGAAATCAGTTGTCATGTATAGGTATGGACAGTCTTTTCAACCACAGAGCATCATTATTTCTGTTACAAATATTCATAAAATCACAGAAGAACTGGGATAAAAGTTTATAGTTCGGATATAAACACTGATGTCTACAGAAGCGATCAAAATAGAGAAAATGACCCTTTGAAAGTAACTTGACTCTTCAAATAAAGATTGTCAATTACATCGTTACACCAGTAGGTGGCGATAAGTGACTGTTTAAAATGTATTTGTTATTGAATCATTCGTTCAAGAGATTCATTAAAAAAACACTGATTCATCCAGTAATGAAACAAGTGAAGTATTTTTTTGAACGAGTCATTGAATCATTCATTTAAACCGATAAAAAAAAAAATTATATAATTTAGAATAAACATTTTAAAGGAGCATTGCGGAAGTTCTGAAATTTCTTACCATTACTGACACCAGTGGCCGTTAGAGAAACTGCTGCCAGTCTCATGCTCGTTCTCGGGGGACACGCTCGTTGGCCGCACTAGATAAGGCTTTTTTTTTTTAAACTTACGAGGAGTTTCCGTGGGTGTCTGGATTGTGCTGGAGGCTGGTCGCTTCTTTCCGTTCGCAGAGTCCATTTGAAACACTACTGTTAGCGATTGCCGCTGCTTACTAATGGCTGCCGTACGGATGTAAGCCCAAGCATGACGACACATTTTGTGAATTTTCACGCCAATTCGGACCCGACTCCTCCACACACAATTGAGCCTACAGGCTGATAGAGGCAACCGTGGTGGACAGTCAAGGTGTCATTCTTTCTATTACATTATGGTTGGCTCATAAATGTACAAATGAAGACTCTATCTTAAAGATTTTTTTTAAGTAAAAACCTACACATAACCCCTTTAAATAGACTGCAGTCATTAACATTGGTCAGAACCTCTAGTAAATAACTTGTTATTGTATGTTCTTGTCTGTTCGGAATCGTCGGACAATCGGGATCTTAATTTGAAACCCCCAAAATTGTGATTTTCGATGTATCCAGAATTTGCAGCTCTATGATGTTTAATTCATAAAAATTGAATTAACTTAAAATTAATTAAAACTAAATCCATAAAATGATCCCATGATTGGAACCCCTAAAAGCTTCTATATGTGAAGCGCCCGACAGAACCCTTTAAGCTTCTATTTAAGAACCTTTTCTTCTCAGAGTGTATGTTAAACTGCTACTGATGTCAAAATCACTGAAAAGAAACCAACACAAAGAAATCTGGAAGGTGAAAATAAAGACATGAAAAACATAATCTATTTGAAGATTCTGTTGTAAATCATCTGATGTCGCATGAGGGGCAGTGCGCTCAAACGAGGCTTATTTCAGGGCTCATATTTGCTCTGCCAGAAATGATAGGGAGATTTGTGTTAATTTCTGCTGTAATAGAGCACAGGTCTGGAGATTAGTAGTGTTTTAAAATCCCTCTGGATTAGCACAGTGACACAGACAAGTGAACGGACACAAGTGAAGTGTTAAGCCCAAAGTATACTACAGTTTTGACATGAACTCTTAGCATATGCGTACAGCCGAACACATGGCCATTCAAACTCAACGTATAGTCCATTTGAGCTTTAAAGGGGCACTTGGCAACTCTAGTCATTTCTTCGCTGATTTTTACTGTTGTTGTGGCATGTTTTCTCATCGAGCTCCCCCTACAGCTGTGCGGCAGGGATGGAAATTAGCACCCGCCACCAGCCAAATGCGGGTGATTTTGTGTTGTGGCGGGTAAACTCGCTTCACCTACCGGCCACCGTGGCGGGTAAATAAAAATAGCATACTGTTTCACCCGGACGGCGGACACTTTTAGAGGAGGCACACCTTCAAACAAAAATGTGGCGTTACATCGCAGGCGTAGAGGTCTGCAGAGAAAACATCATGGTGCGTTCACACCAGACGAGAATAGAGCGTCTGGCGCGAGTGATTTCATTGTTAAGTCAATGCAAAGACGCGTTACGCGCGTAAAAAATTCCTACGGCGCCAATGAGGTTTAGAGCGCGCCGTGGTAGATGCGAATACGCCTCATTCGCACGGCAAGTTCGAGCGTCTGACTCGTTCCGCGCGCATGATTTTATTGAGTGCTTTTGTGCATTCACGCGTTTGACGCGAATTCGCGTCTGCCGCCCGAGTTGAAAAATCTGAACTTTGGCGTCAATTCGCGCCGCGTTAACCAATCAGGAGCCTAGCTGCTGTCACGTGGTGAAGTATCTGGATGCTTCAATAAATTATTTTGTACTAAATGCCTGATGTGGTTCTAATGCACAACAAAGCAAATATTTTATCACATAAAACTTGATTTCAATATATGAGACATATTCATTTTGTATTGAATGCTATTTATTCCATTTCATATCTAGATTATATTAAATATTATTCTAATGTAAAGGCAACCAACATACTATAGCTCATAAATCCGTGTCTGGAGAGTGTTGTGTGAGAGAGAAAAAAAATCACAGGACAGGTTAATTACTTTTGGAGGCTGGCTCAAATTATCATCAAAACAAAAATAAATGACAGATTAGGTGGATGAGGCCGAGGGTGAGAGAAAGAGAAAATGTCAGTATTTCATTGAGACTTGAGATTAAATAAACTGCTTAAGTATTCTTGTAGTATTAATTTTCACATGCAGTTACACATTGTCGGTTAAAAACAAGAAAGTGGCTGGTAAAAACATTGAGTGGCTGGTAGATTTTGAAATCCACCAGCCACAGTGGCCGGTGGACAAAATAGTTAATTTCCATCCCTGCTGTGCGGCGTATATTTTCACAACACTGTCATAAAAAAACTCACTTGCGGCACCTTCCTCCCGCTTTCTATCGCTGCTTCTCGCTTCTCACGAGACTTCTATTTCCAACTTACCGGGACGTTAGTCCACATGTTGCAAGGTTGGTTTTCCACCTGGGGACGCTGGGGGAGCGGGGAAAGCCACCATTCTCTCCAGAACAGGTTATTGAACCATTCAAATGATTTCTAAACGGTTTTATTAAAGGGATACTTCAGGATTTAGCATTAAGCTTTGTATTAGTAGAAAACCTGTAGTATTTTCAAATTACCGTGCTTTCCACCCTCATATCCCCCTGAGACGAGAGATTTATGTATTTTTTGTCTGGAAAAAATCCTCCGATGACGCAAAAATCGTCATTTTGCGTCATCGGAGGATTTTTTGGCCAGAGGCTAAAGACTACAGCCAGTAGAAGGAGCTGTTCTCACTCACAGAATGTACACATAGTGTCAGACATCTTTTTTGGAAGCTAAGCTAGCAGGCTCTTGTTCTGTGGAGAAAGCTGAGTAGTAGGGGTTACCATCCATCCTCTTTTTCCCGGACATGTCCGGCCGTCGAGATCATACAAAAATGTCCGGGATTCAGCTTTTGCTTTCTGCAGTCGCCATTCATTGTTTACATGCACACCTTTTGTTTCAATCTAACTGAATTCATTCCGATTGGTGAATCTGAATGTAGTGTTTACATGAACGCTAAATAAGTGATCGGTTGATGTGCGTTTTAACATTGCTAAGAAAATTCCCGCTCCTCCGTGAGAGATACGAGACCGGTGCTCTCACAGGTGTCTCTCATCAGTAATCACGCCCTCGGCCTCGCCCTGCTCGCCACAGTAAACATGATGAACGGCGACTGTAGAACGCAAAAGCCGAATCCCGGACATTTTGGGCGATCTCGAAATCCCGGGCAGACTCATCACGGAGACTCACTAGTAGCCTAGACTTGTTGTTTAACTACTGCGCTCGTTACCGGTAGGCGTGGCCTCCTAGGGCAGCGAAGCAAGTGCATTCTGGGAGTTGTTGTCTTTCAACCACATAAGCCAAAAATAAATTTTCTGGCTTTTCTCAGTCTAGAAAGCTCCAAATGCAAAAATAATTTTACATTTCTTCTAAATAAATGACCCATTTTAAATACACATTCATCTTTCCAGAGGTGAAGTATCCCTTTAAGTTGAAATAGTTTCCATGTGCCCCTTTAAACACTGGCACTTGACACATGCACTGCAAAGTTTCATCCTTACCCGATGTCTGATTTCTCTCCAGGCGTATACAGTTAATTCAAATGTTTTAAAGTATATAAAATGCTCCGCATGTATGTTCGTTTCTGAGTGAACATATCATTGAAAATTGACCATTTAAAAGTACTGATTCATAATTCTGTCAGCATTTTTACTACTGATGTTTGAATCAGAGAATGTTTGCAATAGTGGCGGAAAGTATGCCAAAGCTAGATAAGAGAGTGAATATGAGATGTTGTGAATGTGGAAAGACTGCTGACTTGCACTGACTGCTTTAGCTGATGACGAATCTCAGCAGAAATGAAAGTGCATCAACATAAAACGAGTCAGCCGTAAAAACGCTCTCTAATTGTTCTTAATCACTTTCTCTCTCACTCACTCATGAATGGACTGGACTCCTGTTTAATGTTTTGCAGGGTCCTGTGGTGATTTACTCATTGTGATGTTTGTCCTCTGAAGGAAATGACATACAGGAAGTGCATGGGTTTTCCGTGTCCATGTGGTTGTGTTGTAGATTGTTTCATGTTACTTTAGAAGCTGCAGAAATGTGCAGGTTTGAAGTTTTGTGACACACTCAAATGCCCTCCACAGGACTGGGTGATACAGCTAATAAAATATTGATTTTATATTTTAGCAATTTTATGAGATTCAGAATCTCAAAATGTGTTCAAAAGTTGCTTAAATGTTTTTGGTAAATAAAAGATCTATATAGTAAAAATAATTAAGATGTGTTTTTCACACTGTGATAATTATATTTAATTAAATGTGTATTATTTGAATTAGTAAATATTGTAATAATTCAATATTTACTTGCATACACATTACCGTTAAAAAGTTTGGGTACAAATTTTTACAAGATTATTTGTACACTCTTAAGTCTCTTATTCTCACCAAGGCTGCATTTATTTGATCAACACCACTGTAAAAAAATTCAAAGTTGTAAATAAAGCAAATATTATTAGAGTGTTTTACAAAATTTCCTGTTTAATTTGCTTGCCATTTCTTTGCAATTTGTAAATTTGTTAAATTAACTGGCAAATTCTGAGTAAAAATCCTACGTCAATTTAAAAAAATTATAAAATAAATATTGTGAAATATTATACAATTTAAAATTATTTGAATTTATTTTAAAATGTAATTCATTCCTGTGTTGGCAAAGCTACATTTTCAGCAGCCGTTTCCAAACTTTTTTTTAAAAAAAAGTTCCAAAAATTAGAAATTGTACTTCAGAAATCTTACTATCAATGTTGAAAACAATCGTGCAAAGGTACAAATTTGTACCTTTTGTGGAGACTCTTTGATAAATAGAAATAGCATTTGTTAGAAGAATTCTTTTGTAACATTATAAATGTCTGTACTGTCGCTCTTGATCAATTTAATGCGTCCTTGCTAAATAAAAGTATTAATAATTAATAAAATCATACTGACCTCAAACTTTTGAACAGTAATGTATATATTATTAAATCTGTTTAATGATATAACCTACAACACAGCGACTATCATGAACTTTTTCAAGTTTATTTTATTTTGACACACAAGTTTAAAGCCCAAATAGGCGGCAAAAAGATTTAAATTCAGTCCTCACACACGCTTTATGAGCAGCTGCTTCGTGTGCGCTCGCATATATTGAAATGATGAATAATCATTAAACTTGTTGATTATAATGAAAGGATTAGCGGCAAACAAAATCTGACTAACTTAAACACATCTGATTGGCCACTGCGTTCACACACTCAACAGATACGTCTGTGATTGGCTACAAAGCTCAACGCTGCAAAAACATGTTGTAAATAGAAGCGGGTATATTGAAGAACGTCAGATTCAATTATCAAATAAATCTCTGGCAGGACTAAAGATTCATTTTGGCGGCCACCAAAATATGTTCAATACAGGAAAAAACCCTGGATGAATAGAAAGTGGAAAAGAATTTGAAATGGAAATCTTTTGTAACATTATAAATGTCTTTACTAACAGACCCTGACCTTAGAGAATGCTTTACAGAACATCGCACTGCGTTTTCACTCGATGGGTTTTGTGAGATCCTCCTGTAAAGCAGTCGTGGGAAGATCAGTGAATGTGTTCTTTAGCATCAGTCACACGTGAAGGCCTTCAGGCTAAACTTCAGGAGTTTGACTTTTGACATACTTACATATAATCGAACATTGGAAATTTGATATGGAGTGTTTGATCTTTTGTGGGTCAGAACAGACACTAATAACATCAGTTATCAGAAAGATGCATCACTGTTTTGTTGTATGTGATGTGCTATAAATACAGCATGCCATTTAGAAAGGAAAATTAAGCCATAACCCACAAAAGTGTAGTTGAGATTTTACCATACTTAAAGATTACATTAAATGATTTAACATAAAACGTAAATATGCTACCGTTCAAAAGTTTTGGGTCAGTAAGTTTTTTTTTTTCCTCCTTAAAAAAAAGAAACTAATACTTTTATTTCGCATGCATTAAATTGATCAAATGTAAAAGTAAAGCATTATAGGTTCTTACAAAAAATATATTTCAAAGAAATGCTGTTCTTTTGAACTTTCTATTCATCAAAAAATCCTGAAAAAAAAAAAATTTCCACAAAAATATTAAGCAGCAAAAACCGTTTTCAACATTGATAATACTTTTTCTTGAGCAGCAAATCGGCATATGTGAATGATTTCTGAAGGATCATGTGACACTGAAGACTGGAGTAATGATGCTGAAAATGTCAGCTTTATCATCACAGGAATAAATTACATTTTAAAAAAAAAACCATTACAATAGAAAATAGTAATTTTAAATTGTAGTAATATTTCACAGTATTATGTTTTTTGATCAAATAATCAGCCTTGGTGAGAAGACAGTTCAAAAACATAATTTAATTTAACCAACATACAATGTGTTAATAATGATTACAATATTTCACAAGTAATATAGTTCATTAATATAGTTTAGTGGTGTTGTAGATATGTAGACTAGGTGCATTAATGTAACAACTATTTTCACACAGACTTATTAAAATATATTTGGAATCGATTGGAATCATCTTTTTATTTCAGTACATCAACTTCTGCGTCTTTTTATTATGTTTTCTCCTCTCAAGAGAGCAGAGATTCATTTATTTCTGTAGGCAAAAGGCCCAGCACTGACGGCCAAATGAATCAGAACTGAATCAGAATCAGGCTGTTTGTATGCATAATCATTATGCTAATGGTATCTACTTCAAAAGACCAATGTGCTATAACCAAATAAATCCTCTCAAACCTCTCTTGGTTTTGTGAAGCCAAATGACCGTGAGCTGAGTGGAGGAGGAACGTGTTCAGCTCTTATGATCTGCACTGTAAACATTAGACATATTTGTTTGCACTGGTCTGTCAAATTATTTAGTAGTTAAAGGGATAGTTGAAAAATAAAAATGTTAATTACTCAAACCTGTATGATAAAAAAATGGGCCGTTCTTCACACTTAGCCATTGTATTAGTGGTCAAGCGAAATATATCGGCAAGACCGATATATCGCCTGATATTTGAAATTGTTCAATCATCGACATCGACCGATAAGTTTAAAGGTCCCCTGACATGGGGTTATTTTATTATTTTATAATGTTTCCTGGGTTGCCCTTATAATGTTAGTATGTTTTTTTAGATCAAAAATAGTCATCATTTAGAAATAAAAGGCAATTTTCCTAGCCTGATTTTAGCCTCTGTTTGAAGGGGCGTGTCTGCTGTGGGATTCAGTGTAACCGGACACTGCTGTGATTGGCTGACATGCTTGCAGATGAAATAGCTATGTATTACATGCGAAACTTTCTCGAATACTTTTACTACAGCTATTATACGTTTTTACTATTACAGCTATCGAGATTAACGAATCGTGAGAAGTTTTTAAAGTATTTAGATCTATTCACATCACATAAAATGTTGCCGTGATGAGCATTGAGCAAGCAGATGACAGTCTGTTGATCGCGAGAATGAAGATCTTATCATTGCAACTCAGTTTCTGCACTCTCTCTAATGCTTTCCCC
The DNA here is from genome assembly GCF_029890125.1 of Rhinichthys klamathensis goyatoka. Classification (NCBI taxonomy): domain Eukaryota; kingdom Metazoa; phylum Chordata; class Actinopteri; order Cypriniformes; family Leuciscidae; genus Rhinichthys; species Rhinichthys klamathensis. The sequence continues at coordinate 5,226,413 of NW_026606607.1, read as the reverse complement.
AATGCAAACACGATGATACAGTAAGAGCTTCGTTGTGCAGTGTAACGTGCGTCATTGATTTCATAACGAGTTGTCCAGATAAACTCGCGCTGTGTGGAAAGATTTGATCTTTGATCGCTTTCTGTATAATTTGTTCAGAATTTAAATAAGATTATTTTCATCCTACTAAAAGAAACGATGTGAAGTTGATATTTTAGTCACTGGCTTGGCTTACTGATGCATAAACAGTATTGAACGATTTTGAGAGAAAGATTAACTTACCTGTCTGAACTTGAACAATTAGGCTACACATCTGAAATTGTTGCTTGGTAGCTCGATCGATTTATTTTCAGACGTTTATCGAGTTGAGGAAACAGTCGTCGGTGAAATGTTTGGACCATACACAACTTGTCGGCGCATTTCCAGAGAAAATAAAATGAACCCATTGTTTCTTCAGAGGCTCGGATGAAGGAACTAAAAAATACTTTTGTGTTCATTTGTACATCCGAACACTGATCAACTGCCATGCTTCGCTCGTTTGCAAGCCATGATATCTCTCAAAGGAAAAACTCAAATCTCAAAGCTATTTCTCTAGGAAAAACTAAAATCGCGCCGGCGCGTTCGTACTTCCTGTTCCTAGCTCGTTTTCTCATGGGCGAGCCAAATTCTCCGGGCGGGCAAAGCAGAGAAGGGGGAGGTAACCTTTCCCCTATATGACGTCATAATGAGGAGATTCAAGATCAGCCCGTCTGAGATCTCATTTTCTCACAGGCAGAGAAAGATAGACAAAACTCGGTTTACACCGACTGAAATTTCTAGACACGAGGGGACCAAATACAGGCTAGGGGAACTAATATTAATGTTAAAAAAAAAACAGAAAATGAAAATTTCATGTCATCATGTCATCATTCATGTTGTGACATCATCTGTTTTTGGTTCGTTTACATGTCTTTGGTCCGTGTTGCGTTCATATATTTTATTCAAACCGCACTAGAGTTCGTTTGGAAGCGTCTCGGTCCGCTTGTTTGGTGCGCATCAGGGTTCAGATGTCAGCGTTCACACTTATTCAAATGAACCGCACTAACAGAGCAATCGCACCAGGGTTCGTTTGAATCCAAACACACATGCCAAGTGTGAACAGCTGAACACACCCCAAATGTATCATTAAATTTTTTGGTCTGGACCAAAAGAACAAAGAGAACCGAAGTGTGAACACAAGCTAAGATCTCGGCATCGCCATCCAAAAAAAAAATCAATATCAGTGGGTCGACCACTAGGATATAGTGCATAAGTTGTGCACTTTTATTCTGAAACTTGGAGCTTGAGTAAATGTCAACTACTCCTTTAACAGAGTTTGCGTGTGTTTTGTTTGGGCGATGAAAAGCAGGCGGCCGCATCAAAAGCACGGCGGGCGAATCCGCGAGGGCCATTGTTGAGCGGGTGTAGGAGTCATAGACCAGCTTCAGAGACGTGCATAAATATCACACAGTCCTTTCATTAAACCTCACAGACAACAGCCAGCTGGGCAAACCCCCCCTTCAGAGCTCAGCTATTTTCTGTCTAGCCTCTCTTCCCTTGAGTATCCTCTTTCTCTCTTACATCGCTACAGTAAGGCGTCTGCCCTCCTCCCATAACAGCGCTATGGAAACTCATCCCGGCCCTCGAGCATCTCAGGGGGCGGAGCTTGGCTTGTAGTAATTATGCATGGCACTTTGGGCTGACAGTGTAGGATATGTGCCCAGATTTTTCTCCCTCAAAGCGTTTTTTTTGCGTCAATATTTGCTCTTATTGTTTGCATACGTTTAAACTCTTCAGCCTGTTTTGCTCAAGTCTAATATTCAGTTTAAATTCACTTAAATATCTAGCGTGAAGAGGTTCAGAAAAGGCTGCAGTGAGACATTAAAAAAAATAGAATGCATTTTTTTTTGTCTGTTCCACACAGAAGCAAAATCTATTCTTAGATGATTAGTGTTTTATTGAGACCAGGAGTTATTCCCATGACATCAGCGCAGCTGCTCTGTGTGGTTGGGTGGGAAGATGGCACATGAAAGGGAAGCCCTTATTAATATGCATAAAGGGGGTGTGGCAGCTGGAGCACCTCTGATGACCTGAATCGTGATCAGCATTAAATATATGTATATATATATATTAGTAAAAGAAAAAATAATAATTAGTTCAAATGGAATAAATTGAAAAAATAAAAATAAGTATAAAATAAGACTGCAAAAATAAGTATGCTAGAAACTTTATATATAAATACACCTCTGGTCAAAGGTTTGGGGTCAGTGAGATGTATGTTTAAGTAATTGCATTAAACAGATAAAAAGAGAGATTCAGATTTTTTTATGTTTCCACAAAAAAACATGAAGCAGCACAACTGTTCTCAACATTGATAATAATAAGAAATGTTTCTTGAGCTGCAGATCAGCATATTATAATGATTTCTGAAGGATCATGTGACACTGAAGACTGGAGAAATGATGCTGAACATTCAGCTTTGATCAGAAAACATTTATTTTAAATTAAATTGCAGTTATATTTAACAATATTACTGTTTTTCTTGTATTTTTGATCAAATAGTTGATCATGGTGAGCATACAAATCTTAAACATCTTTTGAATGGTAAAGTGTGTATACACACATACACACAAACACATGAATGCATTTCATTAAATTAATAAAGCTATGTAATCAGATTACTTTTTTCAAGTAACTAGTTAAGTAATGCATAACTTTTAAATGTACAGCAAAATATCTGACTGACTTTTTCAAATAAGTAACTCAAGTTACTTTGTTTTCACCTTTATTGACTGACAGCTCTCCTGTGCTCATGTTGAGAGAACTCAGGAGTAAAATGAAGATGTGTTTTCTACGCTGTGCAAACATGATGGGTATCGTAGTTCTAGACTAAATGTGAACATGCATTTACTCATCTCACTTGCACAAATACAGATTCAGTATTCCTCAAAATGAATAAAAACAGTGAAATGAAACTCAGAATGTTACGCAAACGGGCAATAATTAAATGCTAATACAAATATACTTAACATATTTAATCTCACTTTATTAACCAATGTCTTTGCCGCTGACCTTCAATGATCCAATTCAAACATACTAATAAGCATTTATGACTGTTTTTTTTTTTTTTTTTCATTGCTGAAGTAAGAGTGATGCACTTTCTTCTCCTACGTCCTCTTCTTCTGTGATAGCAGCATAGCTGAACGGTTTGCTTGAGCTGCGCTCTCTACTGTACAGCATTTGCATTTCCTTCAGCCTGAGGCTTATTCATTTCACTTGTTGTGAAAGGGCCTTTAAGTTTGCAAAAATAGAACTTTTGGGTTTGTTTCTATTATTAACACAAAAACAACAAAACAAGTCAGCCTAACACAAGTTATTTACTTGTATGACTTCTTCCACTGTGGTAATTGTAATTCTGATTGCGTTGTGGTTCTGATTGTGTTGAGGTATGTGCTATTAACACAGCTCTACTCTTGATTGTGTATTGTGTATTGTGTATAGTGTGCATATTGTGTTGCCGAGTTTAAATGTCAGGAAGACAGGGTGGCGCTGGCACAGATGGCATCACAGTCAGACCTGATTCCTTAACAGCATGACACACACACACACACATTCTCACACACTGCAGTAGGAAAATGATTCCTCAAGTTACTGAAAATAAAGCCTCCAGGATTCACTCAAGATCTCACAGATTATACATGGTTACTGTCAGGTGATACTTCACTAAAAGAACATAGTAACCTTATCAGTACAACATTTGCCATTTGCTTAACATCTGATCGCATAATACATTGTGTGTTTTACTCTCAGTCATTAGGAGATGTGCTTTATTCAAGTTATCTAATTTTCAGTCGCATAACTTGGATATAAAACAATTTTTGTGTTGAAGATATGGTGCAGCTGTTGAGATCACAATGTAGACAACGGTGGTCAAGTGGGAAAAACAGGTTCCAATCTGGTCTGTGTTGTTTTCTGACCATCCATCCATCCTTCCATCCATCCTTCCATCCTTCCATCCTTCATCCATCCATCCTTCCATCCATCCATCCTTCCATCCATTCCATCCATCCATTCCATCCATCCATCCATCCTTCCATTCATCCATCCATGCATCCTTCCATCCATCCATCCATCCATGCATCCATCCATCCATCCATCCATCCTTCCATCCATCCATCCTTCCATCCATCCTTCCATCCATTCCATCCATCCTTCCATCCATTCCATCCATCCATCCTTCCATCCTTCCATCCATCCACCCACCCATCCATCCTTCCATCCATCCATCCTTCCATCCACCCATCCATCCATCCATCCATCCATCCATCCATCCTTCCATCCTTCATCCATCCATCCTTCCATCCATCCATCCATCCATCCTTCCATCCTTCCTTCCATCCATTCCATCCATCCTTCCATCCATCCATCCTTCCATCCATCCATCCTTCCATCCATCCATCCATCCTTCCATGCATCCTTCCATCCATCCATCCATCCATGCATCCATCCTTCCATCCATCCATCCTTCCATCCATCCATCCATCCTTCCTTCCATCCATCCTTCCTTCCATCCATCCATCCTTCCATCCGGTAATTTGTTAAAATTTAATGATTGATTCTTTGAAAATAAAGGTTGCCTTTCTCTTTGTATTTCTGAGCTTTCTGCTCAACTAAATATTACAAGATGGTCTTCTCAGAGTTATGAAACCGTCTTAATTGGCCTTTTTCATTGACACACACACATTCACGCACACACTCAGCATATGTGTGAATCTTGATTGAGCTTGTGTTGTGATCAGACACCTGTTAACACTCCAGCACTGCACAGATTCTGATCTGGACTGTAATGCCCTCAGCAGGTGCCGCTGGCCTGTTTTCTGCCCACACATTAACACACTCACAGCTGCCTCACTGCACTGGCACACGCGGGCAGTGTTTGGACAGCTTGCTTACATCACGCTCAGGAAGCTCTCTGATATGAGCTGTGGAGATTCATGAGCGCCTTTTTCATAGCGCTTAGTTGGAAGTGTGTGAGACTGTATTGATTTCTATTCTTTGATGGCTAAGTTCCCTTGATCTTCAGCTAATTTTAGCTGAGAACGTTGAGCTTGTAGAGCAGCTACAAGAGAGGGAAATTATGCTTTTAAGGGTGAACTGATTAGATTTAGTCATTTCATATTTATTTATTTAGTTTGGTGCAATTCGATTTAAAAGCATTGTTGTTCCATCCCTCCCTCCATCCATCACACTCAAATAACTGAAATGTGTATACAACTCAGTGGCATATCTCACATGATCTATTTTAAGGCCCTGCAATAATGCGGGTTGACCAGCCCTCACGAATGCAATCCAATAGAAGACAGAAGGCGAACCAGTAGAGTGTGAGAAAGTTTAACATAACTAAAAAAAAAAAAAATCAAATACAGGGCTGCCAACTCTCAGATTCAAGTCACACGTCAATTTTCTCTGAAAAATACATTGCAAAGCAAAGAGGATTCTGACAGACAAGACCGAACAGGTTACTTTGAATATAAAAACAAAGTGGCAGCTTTTAAGTCAATTTTACTTAAAAATCCAAGCGATAAATGTGGTTTTGGCGCTCGTTAATGTGGAGTTACAGATTGCTGTATCGCCTCAGTTCAAATGGCAAGTGAACCGATCATCTTTTCCTCTTTACTACTAGTTACAACATGAAATAAACATGAATGAACATCAGAAGGTATGTTGAAAGATACAGAACAACTTACTGAAATGGTTCATGTCTCATGTAATCGCTCAATCAATGTTCCAACCGCAAAGACGTCAATAAAACGGCTTGTAAACAATGTCACGTAACGGCACATTTACCTCAGGAAAGACATTCAATGTCCATAAACTCGATAGTTAGCTAGAAAAATGAACTCTAGAGAGGAGCACACTATATTACTTATTCCTATGTTTACTCTTAATTAAAAAAAAACAACTCCTATTATTACTCCTGAAGACCTGAGTCTCGGTTTCTAATCAGAAGTAACAAAGCTCTTTGCGATTATTGGATGGGAGGCGCACTACAAATTATGTTTGGTGTAGGGAAAACCCGTAGATCTGGCAACCCTGGCTTGAACTATGGGTGATTCATAGAGTTAAATAAAGCCTGCTTTAGCGTCGTTATGTTTTAACTGTTAATGCGTTGTTGTGTTAACTTTGACAGCTCTAAATTCAACACAAGAGGCATGTTGTTCACACACATGAGTAATGCACCCTTTTGATTGAACCTTTATTAAAAGAGTTGATTTGCTTACATATGATAATGACCTTGAAATAGTACAGAATCTTGAATATTGTACACATTTATATGGCCAAGCTTAAATGGATGATCATACTCAGACAAAAATCCAACCAATCAAGATGTACAAAGTGACCCAGTACAGTATATGTGTTCTCATAGAGATGTGCATAGAGCAGCGCTGCGGCTGATCATAGAGATGTGCATAGAGCCAGCATTGTGGCTGATCATAGAGATGTGCATAGAGTCAGCGCTGCGGCTGATCATAGAGATGTGCATAGAGTCAGCGCTGCGGCTGATCATAGAGATGTGCATAGAGATAGAGATGTGCATAGAGTCAGCGTTGCGGCTGATCATAGAGATGTGCATATATAGAGTCAGCGCTGCAGCTGATCACAGAGATGTGCATATATAGAGTCAGCTTTGCGGCTGATCACAGAGATGTGCATAGAGTCAGCGCTGCGGCTGATCATAGAGATGTGCATAGAGCAGCGCTGCGGCTGATCATAGAGCTGATCATAGAGTCAGCGTTGCGGCTGATCATAGAGTCAGCGTTGCGGCTGATCATAGAGTCAGCGTTGCGGCTGATCATAGAGTCAGCTCTGCGGCTGATCATAGAGGCAGCTCTGCGGCTGATCATAGAGGCAGCGCTGCGGCTGATCATAGAGATAGAGATAGAGATGTGCATAGAGTCAGCATTGCGGCTGATCATAGAGATGTGCATATATAGAGTCAGCGCTGCAGCTGATCACAGAGATGTGCATATATAGAGTCAGCTTTGCGGCTGATCACAGAGATGTGCATAGAGTCAGCGCTGCGGCTGATCACAGAGATGTGCATAGAGTCAGCGCTGCGGCTGATCATAGAGATGTGCATAGAGCAGCGCTGCGGCTGATCATAGAGTCAGCGTTGCGGCTGATCATAGAGTCAGCGTTGCGGCTGATCATAGAGTCAGCGTTGCGGCTGATCATAGAGTCAGCGTTGCGGCTGATCATAGAGTCAGCTCTGCGGCTGATCATAGAGTCAGCGCTGCGGCTGATCATAGAGATATGCATAGAGTCAGAGCTGCGGCTGATCATATAGATGTGCAAATATAGAGTCAGCGCTGTGGCTGATCATAGAGATGTTCAAATATAGAGTCAGCGCTGCAGCTGATCACAGAGATGTGCATATATAGAGTCAGCGTTGCGGCTGATCATAGAGATGTGCATAGAGTCAGCGCTGCGTCTTATCATAGAGATGTGCATAGAGTCAGCGTTGCGGCTGATCATCGAGATGTGCATAGAGTCAGCGCTGCGGCTGATCATAGAGATGTGCATAGAGTCAGCGCTGCGGGTGATCATAGAGATGTGCATAGAGTCAGCGCTGCGGCTGATTATAGAGATGTGCATATATATAGTCGCTGAGGCTGATCATAGAGATATGCATAGAGTCAGCGCTGCGGCTGATTATAGAGATGTGCAAATATAGAGTCAGCGCTGCGTCTTATCATAGAGATGTGCACAGAGTCAGCGTTGCGGCTGATCATCGAGATGTGCATAGAGTCAGCGCTGCGGCTGATCATAGAGATGTGCATAGAGTCAGCGCTGCGGGTGATCATAGAGATGTGCATAGAGTCAGCGCTGCGGCTGATTATAGAGATGTGCATATATATAGTCGCTGAGGCTGATCATAGAGATATGCATAGAATCAGCGCTGCGGCTGATCATAGAGAAAGAGTCCGCTGTCCTTTATCTGGGGTTTCCATGGTTGCGCTGCCCAGGCGACAGGCGAGGACGCATGACAAGACAGAACAAAGTATTAACACGGGCTAATTAATTACTGCTCTCCACCCTGCCGAACACACACACACACACACACTGCTGTTTCAGCATCCATATTCGTGCCTGCTGTCAGGATGCATCACATATTTACTTGATGAGGTTGTTATCCACGTTACATTATATCTCTATTTCAGAATAATGATGATTACTTTAGATTTCCAATAAATGTTTCAATGGACTGTATGTGAGAGTCTCTTGTGAATTATAGACTATAAAGTTGATGCAGAAGAGCCGTTTGAATGAAGCGGTCTCTCTCAATCGGGTGTTGGAAACACAATTGACTTTCCTTCCTCACTAATGGCTGCAGTGCGTCAGCGCGTTCACAATGAGATCCTTTGATTTATTTAACCCTTTTTGAAAAGCAGTACAGGAGATGAAGAGGGTGTTGGCCAGTCTGCAGGGCAACTGGGAATGTGTGCGGTTTGTATCCCGACGCAACCACATGCTCCCCTGCTCCCTTCTTTATTTTTATTCTAGGAGTAATTAACCAAAACGAGCATCTATACTCCTATAGTTATTTTACATATACAGTCATTTCAATAGGAAACCCAGTGAATGGGAATTTCATGTGAGTGCGAAAGATTTCCCATCTGGTTCAAAGTAACTTCTGTTTGAGCTGTGCTTCACACATCGTTCATACACTATTAAATTCACCGTAATTTTGCTAATTGGTTACACTTTATTTCAATAGTCCACTTTAGACATTCTACTAACTATAAGTAACTTTTCAGCTACTTGTCAACTAACTCACATGTGTGAAGAGTATTAGAAGACTGTCAGTTGACTGTTAGGTTAGGGTTAGGAGACTAAAGCCTAGTTCACACTACATGATTTTAAGCCCAATTTGCAAATCGTTGAGCTCGCCGTCAGGTCAGGGTGTTATCGAGTGTAAATCGCGGGGGATTACCGAGCCCAGAAAAAGATCTAGCATGCTAGATATCCAGAGCTGTCGCACGACTCAACCTCACGTGATGTTCTGAGCTACAGCCAATCAGAGCAAGGCATAGGTTGAGGTCACCGGGTAAATCTTATTTTTTCTTTTTTTGCGTTTTTTTCTCAGAGCAAATCATCGCGCAAACAGTTTGCAGCACTTGTTTCTGTCTGACGTCCATATTCGCGTGTTGTGTTCTTCTTCGTCTTCTTCGCTGGGTATTAGCGCGCGTGCTGTTTCGCGTCATTTCCGGTTCGTTTTATCACGTGATTTTTCGTGACAAAACGTGGTTTGTGACAAGATAGAATCGTTGGGTGACAGGGTTGTTGTCCACTCGTGTAGTGCGTTACCTCCTGTTGCGGATCAATCACGGTGTGTCGTGTGGTGTGAACAGCTCAACAACTTGAACACTCCTGATTTCACAGAGAGCAAGTCATGCAGTGTGAACCACACAGTTCAGCCCGACGTTTTCAAATCATGTAGTGTGAACTAGGCTTAAGTTGACTTGTAGTTGCCAAGTTACTTATAGTCAGTAGAATGTCTGTTGGGGGACTAACAAAATAAAGTGTTAGCAGATATTAAGCAGACAGTCTACTAATACTCTAATGAGAGTTAGCTGACATGTAGCTCCAAAGTTACTTATAGTTAGAATGTCTAAAGTGGACTATCGAAGTAAAGTGTAACCTGCTAATTTGACAACCATATGTAGTTTGGGCTGTTTTGGTCATGGTGACTGTCATTTTTGTTGTATGGAAAACAGCAGCTTGGACATTCTGCAAAACTTCTCCTTTTGTGTTGCAGAGAACAAAGACTGTCATATCCATCCATTTTCGCAACAACATAAGGGTAAAAAAAATGACAGAACTTCTTTTTGGGATGACATATTTTTGTATGATTATCTGTCTGTTAAATCCCTCTTTCCTTGCCATCTGCAAAACTGGAATGTTTGGATTTTGGTCCTAATCAGTTTTATTGCCTTCCTTCAGTTTAAGAGTTCCCAAATAATCAAGTGTGCACACAGTTGGGGCGTTTTCTTTTTTCTTTTTCTTTTTCTGGAAAAGCACCATTGTTTACACAACAACAGCTTTCAGCGACCACCGAAACATTATGTCCAAAGAGAGGATATGATGTCGTCTCCTGACAGGAAGTGTGAATGGGGCGTGTGGCAGGCCACAGATGGCTCATTTGCACCAGATAATGACTCAAACAGAAACACCATCACCATCCAACTGTCTTTCCCATTAGACTTGGGGCACAAGGGTTGATTGAAGATGCAGAAACAATCTAACATATTTGTTATCATATTTGATTTATGGATGTCTGCGGTCCTTGCAGACGTACACTGAAGTGCTGTTTGTCCAGAGTACAGTTCAGGTTCAGTGCAGGGTCACAGTGGGGAAACAGCAATCGATCTGGGCTCTGATGTCACTTCCTGTCATATGAGGATGTTGTTGCGACCACCCTGTGTGTTTGTGGTTTTCTGTTTCACACTGTTGAGGATCATTGTTATTGTTAACTAAATGTTAACCTATTCAAAACTTTTTTTTAATTGAATTGAAGTTAAACATTTTGAAAAAATTATATTAATATAAATACAAATTAATTAAAAATATATTAAATATTAGTAAAAAAAAAAAAAACTTTTTTTATATTTAGAAAAGTTTAAGTCAAAGAACTAAGATTAATAAAACTAATAAAAATGAACAAAAGCACAAAATTAATCAAAGTATAAATTAAAAACAAAAAATATAAAAATAAAAGCCAATTTTAAATGTTAATAATACTATAATAGTATAAATAACAATATAATAACATTGTTGAGGATGTGCAGAAATTGGTGGGTTTAGCAAAGGTTCGTCATTCTTATGAGTCAGATTTAAAAAAAAAATGTTTTTAATTTTTTTGTGAATCTGTTGGTCCACTTCACAAAACCAGTCTGAATGATTCATAAAAAAAAAAAAATAAAAAAAAAAAAAACATTCCCCATTCCATTGGTTGGACAGACAGGAAAGTCTCACTCCAAACTCACACCATTTGTGCCAATGCTCAATCAGGCCATTCAAATCAACAGATTACAGTTTTCATCCTGTGCCTCTAGTGGTGTAGAAATACACACTTCACCTTGAAATGTGATGATGAGGGAGTTGAATTGGTTTGTTGATGTTATGATAGGCTTCATTTAGTCTATGCTGCGTTTCAGATACATTTAGTTTCAGTAACTGCCCACGTCGTTTCAGGGACTGAGTTCCAGCCAGGAGAAAAAGACAGCAAGAAACAGTCACATTTCAAGTTGTAGAGTGCAACAGTCGGGTTCCGGAAGTAAACCATTCATTTCTCCACTGGGAAATAAAACTTATAAACCTTTAAAGACAGCCTTACTGTGAGCAATGAGGTTATTGAAGCCGTCACCCTGCACTATTTCAACTTAGTTTTAAAATAATTGTGTTTTACAGCAGAATTTGTGGTGAAAAACTGCATTACTCATGACAGCGTGCAGAAAATTCCTCCAATCAGAGAGTCTAAGGGTGTATTCACACCTGCCTTGTTTGGTTCGATTGAATCGAACTTTAGTTCGTTTCCCCCCTTGGTGCGGACCTTTTGGGCAGGTGTGAATACAGCAATCGAACTCGGGTGCGGACCAAACAACCGAACCGAGACCCAGCTGAAGAGGTGGTCTCGGTACGGTTCCAAACGAACTCTGGTACGGTTCGTTTACGGTGTGAACATGAACCGACCCAATTGCAAGAAAGCACTGCGCCTTTGAGGTAACAGGCTTCCGTAGTCGGAGATTTTGGCATAATGGTTTGTGTTATTGTTGTTCAAGTGCGAAAGAGAATTCCATTCCGACGCGCTGTCTGGCCACACGATACTGTTGCGTCGTGTGTGCGTCATTGGAATGGAATGAATGAATGAGTGTGTGCATCAGGACATTCACATACAGAGCGTTCTCTTAAGTCTAATCGCGCATAGATGCAAAAAAAGCTTCTGCAATTCATATAATGTAACGATAGTAACAATACAAGGATGATGCTGCATTAAACTGGACAAACTTAATCGCAAGCGTTAACATTGACAGCACTTGTTAGCAGTATAGACAATAAGAATCTCATTATTTGAATGTGTGAACATAGCCCCTCTCTATGAATGAAAACTTTATACCTTATCCGTCTTCTGCGCAGTTTCTTCATATTGCGTTTGTACAGAATAACACAAAATTAGTAAAATAACAAATATTGCAGTATGAAATATCTCCATGCTGAGCCTTTTTTGCACTTCCTGATTTCCCTACTTGAGAATCCTTGTCCAATGAATGGACGACCTTAGCACACGTGTCGTTTTGTTTACAAATTTTGGTTCACTTGCAAAAAGAGCAGTGTGAAAGCGAACCGTACCAAAAAAAAAAAAAAAAAATTATTTGGTCCGGACCAAAGCAAGTGAACTATCGGACTTTCCTGGTGTGAATACACCCTAAACAAACTAATGCACCAAAATATCTTGTTAACTCCGCCCCCTCCTTTTGAGCATTGTGAATTTAATATAGTCAGTCTCCCTATGCTCTCAAAATACTTTAATATTTGAATATATACTTATGAATCTACCCATTTAAAATTTGATTATATTTTATTTCTCCATCATTTTTAATTTGATTATGCTGTTCGCAGTGCTTTGTGGCATTGTAGATATTTCCCTCACTAAAGGCGTTAGATTTGTACGTACTTTTTTGCTTCAAATCAAAGTTTGTAATGTTATGATTCACCTCGTAGCTGGTTGACTTGGTTCGTGCATGGCATGCTGTGCATTATATAATGAATACTTAAAAAGAAAAAATTATAGTGAAAAGTACTGCTTGCAAAAACAATTGTATTAAACAGTAGTATTGTACATGACCTAATTCAAAGAGTGGAGTCCACTTATCATATTTTATGCAGTAATACATTCAGCTAGGCTATTTATTTATCATTGTGCCAGCTGAAAATTATTGCAAAGATTGTTTAGAAAAATAATAGCATGCCTCTTATTAATATCCCTCATTATTTAAGGCACAAACCAGAGTTGCAATGTATCACATCTTAAACTAAATCCATTATAAATTGTTAAATAAATTGTTGGAATAAAGTGAAATAAAAATAAATTGTTGAAATAAAGCTGAAAAAAGTATGAAAAATTAGAAATTAAGCCTTGGAAATGAACTGAAATAAGTTGAAGTGCACCAAAATTACTAAAACTAAAATTGAAGTAGATATAAGTGAAAGCAAAATGTGAATATTTAAAAAACAAAAACTGAATAAAAATGACAAAAGCATGCAAGAAAATTACTATAACTTAAACTAAAATTAAAATGAAAACTGAAAATATGAAAACAAAACGTATTCAAAATATGATAGTAGCCTACATAAAATAAACTGGCACAAATGATGGGCATAGTAAGAGTGATCCCACTAAAATGAGTTGATGTTGATCTGAGAGAGAAACAGTCCAGCTGTCACAGCTCTGGCCGGCTCTATTAGTGAATTAGCGATTAGTATTGTCAAGATTTGCATCCTCCCAGTGTGAGAGAGAGACAGGAGCGGACTGGTGTCTTGTGTGAGTTCAGTCTCTCAGCATCAGCACAGAGTTCACTGAAGCCTGAACTCCTCCATTCTGCTGCATGTGCTCTCGGATGCTTTCCTCAAATCTCTCACCCTGGAGACTTTAAAGTGCAGCTCACTGGGCGCCAACGGGTTTTCTGGGTTAAAAAAAATGACCCTACATTTTAAAAACAAGTCAAAAGTGTTTACAAAAATGTGCATACTGTGCATTTTGTGTTTTAAAGTACTAATATGAATTAATAATGTATGTTAATATTAAATATGTGCATGTAATTATTAAATAATAACACATTTAGCAGTGGGGCTATTGTTCTGCTTTGAACTTCTGGTTATGTTACTGACATATTTTAATTCTACAGTTCTTTACTTCCTATTTTTTTTTTTACAGTAAGTAGTGATTTATTATTTATTTAGCATGAAAATGAACATGTTAAATAAGCTAATATGTGGAAGAAATATGTTCTTATTTAAACACTGACAGGAGAAACAGAAACTGCAGAGACTGAGATACATATTTCACACTAATTAAAGGCAAAAGCTAAATGTGAAATTTATTGTAGTGTGTTTGTGTTGGTTATTTAAATTAAAAGTTGCTAAATGTTTGATCATGTCCGGTAATTGTTGTTAATGAATGGAAATTAAAACAATAGTCTAAATGTGCACTTTGGGCATACTAAAGGTAAACAAAATATATGATGTTCAAATATGTTAATTGCATCAAATAAATGTTGAATGGCTATATCACACTGTTTTTAAAGGATTAGTTCACTTTAAAAAAAAACTTTTGCTGATAATTTACTCACCCCCATGTCATCCAAGATGTCCATGTCTTTCTTTTTTCAGTCAAAAAAAAATTAAGGTTTTTGATGAAAACATTCCAGGATTTTTCTCCATATAATGGACTTCAATGGGAGCCAAACGGTTCAAGGTCCAAATGACAATTTCAGTGCAGCTTCAAAGGGCTTTAAACGACACCAGACGATGAATAAGGGTCTTATCTAGCGAAACGATCGCTCATTTCAAAAATAAATAAAAAAGTTTAAGTTTTATAAGTACAAATGCTCACCTTGCTATGTTCTGTGATTCGCGTTCGTGAATCTCCTGTTCGAACTCGTTCATCAAAATGAACGAATCTTTTTTTCCGAGTCATTTCGTTCATTTCGTTGGTTGAATGAACAAAATGACTCGGAAAAAGATTTGTTCATTTTGATGAACGAGTTCGAACAGGAGATTCACGAACAGCATTTTTGAAATGATCGATCGTTTCGCTAGATAAGACCCTTATTCATCGTCTGGTGTCGTTTAAAGCCCTTTGAAGCTGCACTGAAATTGTCATTTGGACCTTGAACCGTTTGGCTCCCATTGAAGTCCATTATATGGAGAAAAATCCTGGAATGTTTTCATCAAAAACCTTAATTTCTTTTCAACTGAAGAAAGAAAGACATGGACATCTTGGATGACATGGGGGTGAGTAAATTATCAGCAAAAGTTTTTTTTTAAAGTGAACTAATCCTTTAATGTTAGGATTATTCACGAATCTAAGAACATGGCGATAATTAGTTAAAATTATAATATATTTTGAGCCCCATTTTTAATGTTTATCTTGGTGCCATGTATGTGCATCCCTTTAAACAGTTTTTGCTTGTTTTTACGAGTTGATGGATACATTTAAATGATTTGAATTATAGCTCTATTTCCACCCACTGTTATGCACATTTCACACAAATTCTAAAAATGTGCATACAAAAGTATGCACTCAGTTGAGGCTGATACAAATTCTTTTATCCAATAAGAAGACGTGCATAAACTACAATGGTGACACATTTACCAAATAAATCCCTTGATGCACAAAAAAAAAAAAAAAAAAAACGTTTTAATGAAAAAAAAAACGTACGTGACTTTGCCTAAGCAGTGGATGTGATTGGATATCTGGACAAACCAGTGGACTAATTGCATCGCACAGAATCTCAAGTGTTGGTTTGATCATTCTGAAATGCCTGAGGCAAAGTCTGTTATCAAAATTGTATTTGTTTTAATTCCCTCCCAGAAGCATCTCAGACGATCGCGAAAGTCATTTGTGGTGAAGGAAAAAAGAGCCACAGTTGCGTTCCCGATTGCAGCAAATTCCATTTTTATAAGATATTTTGCGCCAATTTCACAGGAAGTGATTATTTTGTTCTCTTGAGCACATGGGATGGTAACACTGTTTTATGCACAAAAGTTTTATGCAGTATTCTAATGTTGCGCCTACTTTGGATGGAAACATAAATATTGACTGAAAACATTGTCTCAGAATTGTGTGTAAACGTTACAAACCTCCAAATCCATTAAAGACACTGAAAGAGAGGGACGTCGTCAATGAAAAAGTGCAGTTATGTCTTCATGAAAAAAGGAAGTACATGTTTCAAAACTTCCTTGAGTAGCTCATGTGACACATGGACTTTTTTCGCTCTTGTCATGTGGCTCTGGGTCAGTGTTTGGGAATTGCGTATGATGTCCAGGTGGCACTTTCCACTGAGGGCTTTGTGTGTGCATGTGTGTATGATTCTGTGTGTGTTTGAGTTTGCGTGCTGTGGGCATGATGCCATAAACTGTCCTGTAATCTCTCCTCTGACACCAGCTACACACACACTGGAGGATTTATTATCCTATCATCTTGATCTTTTATTACTATGTTTTCCTCTTGTTGTTTTATTGATTATGGAAGTATATCCACATTTTAAATGCCTTTTTTTGTATATTGGCTTTATAAAATTATTGAATTGATGTTGAGTTAAAATCGTTGCCTCTTTACATTTTAAAAAGGACCTATTATGCCTTTTTTTAAAGTCTTGATTTAGTTTTTTGCAGCATTGTTGCAGCTCCTCTCTTCCCAGTCTGTCAGTAACGCTCTGTTTAGTTCCTGTCTCTATGAAACCCCTCCTTCTGAACAACACAGTGTGCTCTGATTGGTCGGGTGGACCAGTGTGTTGTGATTGGTCAACCGGAAATGTCACACCCTTACCATAACCGCGAGTTTCAACACACTACTAACTAACTCAAGCAGGCCGTGTCCCTTTTTTTTTGCGTATGAGTGGGAATTATTTAAATGAGCAATATTGTGACGTGTTTGTTCTCGGAAGAAAACTTACGACTACAATGTGAGAGTTCAGAAACAGTGACACTGATATAGAGAATAACTCCCAGTGGAGCGACTTTGTGGTTTGTAACTTTGCAAGTTTGCAGAACTTTTTAATGATCAAACAGCAACAATACACTCTAAAGAGAATGTAAAAAAGCATAATATGTCTAAAGCAACTAAAAGCATAAATTTTTTTTTATTTTATTATTATTTTTTTAATAAAATATCTGTTCCAGTCGTGTATGAGTTTATTGCCTTCTTGGGGGAAAAAAACAAGTAAATGAGATTTGAACTACACCTTTAATATTATGCGCAGCCGCACACTGTCGTCTCCCTACTCTTAAAGCTGAAACATAAAGCAATTGTAACAAAAAAAAATCATAATTTTAACAGCCAGAAAAAAAGTAGCACGCTTTTGATTGCAGTTCTTGGAGAATGTCCCTTCCTGGTGAAAATGAGCCCCCTCTTTTTTTTTCTTTTTTTTCAAACAAGACAAAACTTGTACAGATCAGATGGGATTTGTAGAGCTGATCCTTGGTTTCATTGTGTTGTAATGCACTGCTCAGTAAATCTGGATTAACTTCATGTCATTCATACATCTGCATGGATCTCCTTCCCAGTGCAGCTCCAGGAGTAGATCCTGATATCAGTCCCTGAGGACGGTAGACATGAAGCTGCCTCAGACAGAGCCTCGGGGCCCATACACAGGCAACTGCAGCGGGACAGTTAACATGGATTTCAATGTTTTTATTGTTCATCAGCTGAAAATAGCTCTGAAAGTGATTCTAATCGCTATGCTGTTATCGTTGTATGGTGTGGCTATTCTCTTAGAATTAATCTCTCTTTTTTAAAAACTTTATGGTTATAGTTCTCGTTCTTGCTGTGAATGAGCCTTTAAGCGTGTGCACACTTCTTTCGGCTATGCTTTTGCTGTCTGAGACCAATTTTGGAGAGATTTCAATCATTATGAGGCATTGAGTCTTTGTTTGCATGATATTGGAGAATATTGAATCAATAACCTTTGAAATGAATCTTCCAGAATGTAATCAGGCATTGACCAAAAACATTTTTTTTTTAATGGGTTGTATCAAACAATCATTCTTTTATCATTCAGTTTCTATTAAAGTGGATGAATTAGTTTTTTTGCTGCTGGAGAAAATATGATGTATGATGGGCATGAACCGGTGAAATCCCCACCACTGCGCTAGTGCTGAGTTACTTCTCATCTCTTGAGCTTCACATCAGCCATGAAACCCCAGTTCCTCCCATCCAGGGATTTGCAGAGCCGTCTGGGTGACAGGAATGAACTTGGCAAGGCTGATGAGATTGAGATTGACAGCAGGCGTAAAGCAGGAGATGTTTTTGTGGCCTCTTGCATGGAGGAGAAAAAGAGCATTTCTAAAAGTTCATAAAGAGATGAACAGATTGAATTTAGGCTTTTATTCACATATAAACATTGATCAGCGACCATAAACCGAAGCTCAACCGACCCTGCTTGACCCTCGAGAACAAACCTCTTGCTGAAGCTCAAACGCGATGCGTAAAACGAGAATGAACCTCATTGGTTCTTGCTGAAGCGCAAACGTGATGCGTAACACGAGAATGAACCTCATTGGTTCTTGCTGAAGCTCAAACGTGATGCGTAACACGAGAATGAACCTCATTGGTTCTTGCTGAAGCTCAAAAGTGATGTGTAACACGAGAATGAACCTCATTGGTTCTTGCTGAAGCGCAAACCTGATGCGTAACACGAGAATGAACCTCATTGGTTCTTGCTGAAGCTCAAAAGTGATGCGTAACACGAGAATGAACCTCATTGGTTCTTGCTGAAGCGCAAAAGTGATGCGTAACACGAGAATGAACCTCATTGGTTCTTGCTGAAGCGCAAACGTGCTGCGTAACACGAGAATGATCCTCATTGGTTCTTGCTGAAGCTCAAACGTGATGCGTAACACGAGAATGAACCTCATTGGTTCTTGCTGAAGCTCAAACGTGATGCGTGACACGAGAATGAACCTCATTGGTTCTTGCTGAAGCTCAAACGTGATGCGTAACACGAGAATGAACCTCATTGGTTCTTGCTGAAGCTCAAAAGTGATGTGTAACACGAGAATGAACCTCATTGGTTCTTGCTGAAGCGCAAACGTGATGCGTAACACGAGAATGAACCTCATTGGTTCTTGCTGAAGCTCAAAAGTGATGCGTAACACGAGAATGAACCTCATTGGTTCTTGCTGAAGCGCAAAAGTGATGCGTAACACGAGAATGAACCTCATTGGTTCTTGCTGAAGCGCAAACGTGCTGCGTAACACGAGAATGATCCTCATTGGTTCTTGCTGAAGCTCAAACGTGATGCGTAACACGAGAATGAACCTCATTGGTTCTTGCTGAAGCTCAAACGTGATGCGTAACACGAGAATGAACCTCATTGGTTCTTGCTGAAGCTCAAAAGTGATGCGTAACACGAGAATGAACCTCATTGGTTCTTGCTGAAGCGCAAAAGTGATGCGTAACACGAGAATGAACCTCATTGGTTCTTGCACGTCTAGCAAACATGCTTGAGCTTCCGTTTACCACAACTGATGTGTGTTAATGAATGTTATATGTGAATACAAGTTTCACTCAATTACTAAGTTACTTAAACTCAATCTGTTCATCATATAAAGCGATCGAGTCTCTTCAGAAAATTTGGACTAAACCACTCGATTCATAAGGATTCGTTTTACGATCTCTTTATGAACTTGTTGACGTGTCGAACTCAAAGTGGTAGTTGTGATATAAATTGATGCTTACATTGATCAGCCCGTACTGCGATGTACATTGTTTCCAAAAAAGCTTGTGTCGGCATAGTTGGGCAGAGCATCAGGTTCTCCTGTCGTCTGGAGTTCAGGAAGCTCTTTTACAAGAAAACCAAAGTAACTGCTTGATTCTGCAGCAAATCATCTTCGCAGAACAGCAGAATGAATAAAAATGATACGGCCATTGTGGGAAAAAACTGTCATACGGAAGTGAGTGGCCACTGGCCGTCCATCTAGTCTAGTCCTGGATGTCCTCTTCATGTGGCTTTGCTCTTCTTGAGTGTGAACATGCACATTTGTCAGTGACTGCAGGGGAGATGTTGACAGCAGTGGGCACTGATGCCAGGCAGACTCTAGGGCTTCATGCCAGCCTGTGCTGTCCAATGAGCCGTGCCCGAGACAGGCCACAGCTGGTGCTGTTAACTGGGCTAGAGCCGTAATTCAGGTCAGAAACACTCATTGACCTAATTAAATATTTTACAGAATTGATTAAGAATAATTATGAGCTTTTGGCTCATATCTTTTATATCCTTAATGCCGTTGCTAAAACCTTTATAGAATGTAAAATACCACATAGGGCCTCTGTAAGCATGTACCATAAATGTTACATTTAATCACTATTTTGAACTGATTGATTGAAAAGGACAAACTGACATTCACTTTTTGAGATTTAAAGTTGACTTTCAGTGTTTTTAGAGCCAGGCCATTGGATATAATTTAAACTAAGAAATAATGCCCGTATTCACAGACAAGGCTTAAAGGGATAGTTCACTTTGAAATACATTTTTGGTATGTTTTAGCTTAGCTCAAGGGCATCCAAGATGTAGGTGTCTTTGTTTCCGCAGTAGTTTCAATTTTGATATTTTTAGGTCAAACCGTTCTTGTCTGTCAGTCATATAATGCAGGTCTATGGTAACTTCCTCAAAGAGCATGCACAGAGAAGTCCAAATTAAACATGATTTAATGACTCGTAAATGTAAGTACACATTGATGGCCTAAGACACGAAACGAGCGGTTTGTGTGAGAAAACTAACAGTATTTATATCGTTTTTACCTCTTGTAACGCACAGACCGAAGCGCCCGTGCCCTCAGATCACTTGGACGTGGCTGTGTTTACAAGAGGTAAAAATGAAATAAATACTGTTCGTTTTCTCACACAAACCGCTCGTTTCGTGTCTTAGGCCATCAATGTGTACTTACATTTACGAGTCATTAAATCATGTTTAATTTGGACTTCTCTGTGCATGCTCTTTGAGGAAGTTACCATAGACCTGCATTATATGACTGACAGACAAGAACGGTTTGACCTAAAAATATCAAAATTGAAACTACTCCGGAAACAAAGACACCTACATCTTGGATGCCCTTGAGCTAAGCTAAAACATACCAAAAATTAATTTCAAAGTGAACTATCCCTTTAAGCCTAGTCCCATTTCCTATTATTGTTACAAAATGTAATATAATATTAAACTGTTAAAGTTTAATGATTTTGTTTTATTATTTATATTTAATTAAACTATTAAAAAAGGAATCCAGAAAAAAAAATGAAATTGGAAAATAATGAAATAAAACTGATTTCATAGGGCCCTAACATGTAGTTTTTTTTGCACATGCTTGAAGGATGTTCTACATACGGATGTGTACATGCTCTAGTGTGCTTGGTAAGTGTGTGTTAGAAGCTGTTTCCTCAGTGTGAGGAAGTCATGGGGTGTTCAGACCTCCTCCTCTTCACAATATACTGAGGGTGGGTCACTGGAAAAGAGGAAATGACTCAATCCCATTGAAAACTGTTGTTACACATGTTCTGCCATGAGTGTGCACTTTTTTTTTCTTCTTCAATAAAACACATTAATATTACAGTGTATGTATCCAGCTACCCATAAACCTCTCTGAAACCGGCAGCACATTCACTGTTCTCTGGTCTCCTCTCCACTTTTTCATCCAGATCCACCTTTCTCTCCCACAAAGCTCCATCTTTTATTAATCAGTCTTTCCTCTGCACCTCAGAGCGCTTCATACGTCTCGCAGTCGAGGCTTATTTGAGATTCAAGTGGCTCTTCCGCATAAAAAAGACACTGCTTCAAAAGACTTAAAACACAATACAGCTGCCTGCTCACGTGGCCGTCTCTGAAACGGTTATTTCACTGACACGATTATGTTCAGTTTCGCAAATCTCAAACGCTGCAGTAAGTGATGATGATAATGATGATGATGATGATGTCTTTAGTATTGGCTGTTGTGGTTTTAGAGGCTATGAACTCTGGGTTCCTTGTTTCCTGGTCGGGGTGTGCCACAATGCTAGTTTCCTCTGATGACATCGTGTGTGTGTGTGTGTGTGTGTGCGCGTGCATCCGTCTGAAAGTCAGGGCGGGAATCTGTGCAGAAAGGAAGTTTCTTAAATTAAAAAATAAATGTTTACATAAATTAAATAATTAAATAAAACAACTTATTAAATACTTAAAAAAATAGTATTAATATAAAATGTAAATTAAATGTATAATAAAAAAAATTACTTCAAGTCTGTGTCTTGATGACGACTAGAATTGATGGCTGGCAACAATACAATAAAATAAAATATATTTTACAATAAATGTTATAAACATTACTATAATATAAATGTTAATATAAATATAAGAACAAATATAGTATGTATATTGTTACTGTAAAATTAAATTAAAATGATTAAGGGTTTTAGTCCCTCATTCAGAAATAGTGCACAAATGGTCCATGGCTCCCATGATCATAAATCTGCCCCCTAGTGTTGGTATAATGGCATAGCAGAGTAAAAACATATGTGCAGTGCTATTATCTTTGCCGCATGCAGTATTTACATTTTTTGTCAATTGCCAAAATATGCCGTTTACTAGCAGAGTATGCTAGTATTCCATTCTAAACAAGTGTTTTATTGTTATTAAATAAAACTATTACAAATCATCTTGCTTAATTGAAAAAAAAAGCTGTATAATTATACTGTATAAGTATAGCATAAATATTAGAACGGAAAGTGAAATAAAATAAGTTGAAGTACTAAAATGACTTAAAATTGAAATGAAATAAAAACTGAAATGAAATTAAAAAAAGATATTTACAAAAATATAGCACAACTAAAATAAAACGTGAACAAAAAAAATAAAAGCTAACTCCAAAATATTAATAAATACTGTAATAGTATATAAATGACACTGTTCTGAACAGTCAGTATTTTGCTACATCCAATTATTTTATATGTCGCCATTTTTCAAGGCTGTGTGTATACAAATAAATACTGTGGCTTGCCTGACTAAATGTTTCCCGATTTTGCTTATTCTAGTAATACTCAAATAGCAACTCTAGCCTCAGTTTTGAATAACAAATAGTCTTTCTTTTTTTCTCTCCTCAGAGCTCAACATGGAGTACAATCCTTCGGACCACCCGCGCGCCAGCACCATCTTTCTCAGCAAGTCTCAAACAGACGGTGAGAGAGACTCACATGAGTGGGACAGTCTCCCCTTAAGACTGGATGCTGGAAGGGAACGTTAATTAAAACGAATCCACGGTCAGGATTGCTTCAGTCGGATCCAAGCGAAGCGCACAGATGCCCCTAACTTAGTCAGACCAAACATTCCCTCAGAGAAAACTTTCAATAATAGTTTGATTTAACACGATCCCCCTGGGTGATGATGCTTTATTAACTGTCAGCTCTTCCCAGTGGGTGATATTTCTACCCAGGCGAATGTTATGATATTCTCCTTGTTTCTCAGGGAATTATTAGCGAGATGTTTTGTGACTCTGGTCTATCAGACGCCTCGTGGTTCCAGTGCCAAAACACAATTAGTGGCGTATGAACTGTGAAGTCAGGGACAAGTAAATGCCAGCCTTGTTATCCATGCTCAGATTTAATTTAGAAACCTTCTTGTTTTTCAGTTCTTTTACCCAACAAGAAAGGTACGTTTGATCTCAGCGTGTTTGTTAGTCTGCTGCTGTGTTGTGCTAAAGCTTTATAGACTCAGAATGTCTGTATTGGTTTCATGCTGTAAGCTGCTTTTTTTGTTCAGGAAGCTACTTTTCATAAGCAACAAGCTACTCAGTGGAACCGCAGTGAAGCTATACCCTTGTAGTTAGCTACAAGCTAACACAAAGTAGCTAACTACATTAAAGCTGCTTAATGGGGCAACAGCTTTTCAGATTAATGTCATTTTTTTTTAATCACAGCAGCATTAAACGCATTAATTTACACTCAATTTAGTGCCATTAAGGGGTTATGCATGTTGACAGTGTTACTTCTGTCCTGTTTGTCTGGCTGCGCAGCTGTTTGTGTAGATTTGTGTATGCTATGCTGTCATCTGTAGGCCTCTAGTGCTGTAGTTTATATGAATATTCACTATATAGATGAACTAATCTGAGAAATAGTCATTAGTCATAAACCCTATTCGGACGGGATTACATTTTTACAAGGGTATATGGAGTAATGTAATTTTACCACAGGAAGTCTGTAATATTAATGGCCAATTCGCACGGGATAAGAAGATATCTCAGTAAAGCCAGCAGAAGGGGGAGGGGTAACTCGATTTGCGCATCGCCATCAACCTCCTGTCGTCATGTGTGTATTACGTTGCTTCCTGATATCACGTGGGCAAACACATATAACCTATATTTTATTTATATATATAAAACAGTTATGTCCGGTCGAACGATGTATTAATTAGCTTCAGATTGAATTGTGTTGGTAATAGGCACTTACCTAACGCTAAAAGATGTTTCGTGCAAGTGCTTTCGATCTTCTTTCTGATCTGAATGGTATGTGGAAAAGAGTTTTGAATATGAAGAGCCACAAAAACTGGCTCTTCATTTTCACCTGCAGTCTCTCAAAAACATGGGTCGGGTTTTAACATATCGCCTGTCAGTCAAAATAACTGGCCCCGCCTACAGATATAATAGAGGTTGCTGAAAATGAAATCATGATTTCACGATGTCAAATAATTTTAAAGCGAATCATCTGGTTGCTAAAGAACAGTTATCTTAAGGTAAAGATGTCTTTCGTTGTTGCATTTAAACAGTTAAACACACTACTGTACCAGACACACCACACCGACATCAAAGAACTAGCAGCGAATGTGATGTCACCGGGGGTTGGCCAATTCTGGAATCGGATACTTGTTATAGAATAAACATTTAGATTACCTCTTATCGATTCCTTTCTGTCCATTAAATATAATTTTTAACCATTCAAGAAGACTTGCGCGCTCAGAAAGCCGCCTCTAATGCTGAATACTGCGGGATACTGAACAGAGTTCAAAATATTCTCGTAAACACAGTCGGTTATGCCTTAAGTGAACGTAAACAGTTGACAAAATAAACGCATAACAATATATTGGATCTGTGCAGCTCGTAAAAACATTTAGGTGAGATAAATGTAATAAAAAAAATTGTCTAAAAATTGCCCATTGGGCATTTAGCTCATTGGAAAAGGATGGAAAACGCCCTTCATTTTGTTTGCGCTAATAAATGCTGCTGCCTGCCAGCTGCAATCACCAATAAAACCTTGTTCCATATATCTATATCGTCATTAATAACATTATGGCAAATATTCTTGAAATAACGTGATATAATTTTGAGGCTAAATCGCCCACCCCTAGTGTTCACGCATAAATCAAATGGAGTATACTTTGAAAGGCTATGGCTGCGTCCCAAATCGCATACTCTCTTGACTAGGTACTTATTTTGAATAAGTAATTACTTCACGACTGCTATAAAAGTATTTTCTGTATAGTATTAATCAGAGGTGGGAGTAAGTCACTAAATGCAAGCCTCAAGTCAAGTCCAAGTCTTAACATTGCAAGTCAAAGTCAAGTCAAGTCATTCTGTTGTAAGGGTCAAGTCAACTCAAGTCAAGTCATACTCTTTGTCAAGTCAAGTCGCAACTTAGTCATCAAGTCATACCAAGTCGCACACAGGCTAGTTTTACACATTTTTTTAACTCTGGGACTTTTATTACTTATTTAGACACAGAGGGCTGATGGGTTACAAAAATAAAAAAAAATTAACTTGTGTGTAATAAATAAATTAGCATTAAGAAGCACATTAAATGCTCTAAAATAAAAATAAATTAAATGAACACAAGTAAACAAGAATTAATACAACTTTTCCCATCTTGTAAAAAAAAAGATATTGCATTCTAAATTAGTACTGTATGACAAAGTTTGTATGTTCTTACTCTAAACATCCAGGTGATTTGATCCCATAACACAAAATATTATATGGAAATTTTAAGAAAACAAATCTAATAATTTAAATGATTTAAACCCGATTTTTTTAATACGTGGGTCGTTATAACTGACGTTCTCAACTACTTTCTTTATTACTTTCTCCCGCCCGCAACATTTATGTTTTATCCCGCTCCCGCCCGCAAAAATACTTTTTTTCTGTAGCCTACCTACAAATACTTTCAAGTTAGCCTACGTGTCGCCACCATACACATGAGCATAAATGCTCCTGATAAATTATTTGTTATTAAAGCATTAACACACAAACCACTGTTAGACATAAAAGCAAGCAGCTCCTGCGTACATGGTTTCGCATGACTGCGCGCCCTAATTCCTAAAAAGCTGACATCAGTTCATCGCGATCTCTCACATCTCTGTTATTATCAATGAAGCTTTCATAATATATAGCTACACTTTGTTTGTTATAATTCGAGGATTTGCCAGCATACAGAATTCAGCACTGAACAAAAAGTCTGTTTTGAGCGGTGAGGGAAGTCTATCGTAAATGCTTCTGATTGGCCATTGCGTTCCTAGAAATCAACACATATGTCTGTGATTGGCTACATCGCTCAACGCTGCAAACATGTTATAAATAGAAACATCTGGCCTGTAAATCGTTTCTATTTTGTTTTAGTTGTTCTTATTGCTTTTCTGCAACAGATGAATACAAATTTATTCGTTTTCATGTTTTATTCATAGATATTTCTAGTTTGCGGGAGTCCCGCGAATCGTTTTATTCTCCCTCAACCCGCACACACAGAGTGAGTGCATTACCGCCCGCGCTCCCTCTTATGACGAATAAAAAATACAAAATAATTGAATTTTTTTTTCCACAAGTCATTTCAAGTAAATAGGCACAAGTCCGAGTCAAGTCTAAAGTCACAAGGAGCAAGTCTAAAGTCAAGTCGAGTCTTTCAGAGATCTAGTCAAGTAAGTCTCAAGTCCAGAAAATTGCGACTCGAGTCTGACTCGAGTCAAGTCATATGACTCGAGTCTCCCACCTCTGGTTTTAATGTAATCTGGATGTACTACATTCACCATGTTGTGATTATCATGTGACCTTCCAGCGTCAGGTGCGTCGCTTCACCTTCGTTCGCAAATCCTCTCCCGTGGCCTCATGGGATAGTAAAGTATCCATCGTATGCACACTTTAGAATCTCGCCGGAAGAAGTAGATCATCCGGGTACAAAACTGAAGTCTACTTGGGGCTTAATTTGGCAGTCCTTGGCTAGAATAAGCTCCAAAGTGGACCAGACTTCATGCTGATGCTCAAAAATAAGTCTATGAAGCCAACCAGCTTTTCTTTTGTCTCTTCTTTTTTTGAGAAGTTGAATTACAACACATTTCATTTTCTTTTTCATTTCTCTGCCCCCCGAATTGTTTATAATGAAATGCAGACCAAGACCTTAGATTGTTAGATACTTCCCTGTAACTGACATCACAGTAATTGTGGCCCTTGTCTTTTTGTCTTACTCTAAATAACTGTATCGACTGTTGTGTTAGTGTTGGTAATTATGCGTTTCTCTTTACAGTTCGGGAAAAACGGAAAAGTCTGTACGTCAACCATGTAAGTAGCAGCAGATGACATCAGTGGTTGTGTGTCTTCTGGTAGTGCGATTCTCATAATGCTTGTGTGTGTGTCTGCAATGAAGATATTTCCCCAAGTGTCACAAACACTCACATAACTAACCGAATCCAACAGTCAACCACCACATGAGAATGCTCAAACCAATATTGCATGAGTCTCTGGGCTTGTGTTGCATCAGTAACTGCATTTCTTTGCCGTTCGATGCTTTAATTCTATATAAATGATTTAATAAGCACGGCTTGATTATATTCATTTCATTACCGCATGCTCTTCATACTAAATTTGCTATGACTAGCTTATGCTTTGTTCCTATTTTAATGTCTTTTACTTGCTTTGCAAGTTAACACACATTGCGGAGTCAAAGGTAAATATTTGCTCATTGCTCTATTCATTTTCCTGTGATAATGTATCTGTTTTTACATTTTAATGATTTATTTGCATTATTAATGTTGCTTATCAGTTTGATATCTTGCTAAACATTTTCTAGTAAGTTGCATAATACATGACTATGTTTGTGTTGTACTGGATTGGGAATCTTACCCACACTAATGCACACATTAAGTGAGAACCACTCGGGTATGAATGAGATGATAATGGCTTCTGTGGGGCGGCAGGTGGCCTGTTTTGCAGCCTGATTGCTGAAAGTGTGTGCGTTTGAGAATAACTGATGTTTTACCTTGTCTTTCAGCAACATCCGTCTGGTCCAATGAGACGCAAGTACAGCTCCTGTTCGACGATCTTCCTGGATGACAGCACCGTCAGCCAACCCAACCTCAAATACACCATCAAATGGTACTCGAATCCTCCGTGTAACAGTTATTGAGCTGTGCACGATTGGTATATCTAACGCCCCTGTCTACATCTGTTTTGGTCGATCGGATCACAAGTAGACGAGGGGGACACATACCCGTTTACACCTGGTGCTTTAATCCGTGCCTTTTGTCCACTTTCAACCACTTCTGTCCTGATTTCTTCAAGGGGAGGGTCTATGGGAGGGTAAATCTATGGCCTTTTTCGGATATTTCGATCTAATGGATGAAATAAGCTCGCGAAATTTACATATGAACGCTCCTGGAGACGACGGAGAAACATACTGAGAGCAGCAGCTTTCATTTCTGCTCTGACCACGGCGAACACTCAAAGCGTTTTAGACCCCGTTTACACCTGTATTTAGCGTCGCCCACTTGTGATCCGATCGACAAAAACACATCTTAATTTCAGGTGTAAACAGGGACTAAATGAGCTGAAACGGTATTAAAAAAATTCCTTTGAGGATGTGGAAAGAGAATTTTGAAAGAAAAAGCTTTGGAATTTGGGCTTAACAACTTCTTAGGTTGTATTGTTGTTAAACAATAACCATTGGTATAATGAGTGAGTTTGACATCTGAGCTGATTCGATAAGTTGAGTTGTCTGATTCAAACCAGTGACTCGTCTTTTTGATTCCATATAATTTGCCTGTCTGATCATATTCAATGTCACTTTATGGATTTAATAGGTTTAGGTATGCACCATTAAAGTTCTGATCAATAATAAGCCAATAATTAATTTCATTTTATGG